>NC_134115.1:88829251-89141231 GCF_040939455.1 Microcebus murinus | reverse complement strand
TGTGTCAGTTTTCCTGTTTGTTCGTCATTAATATGTGAGGTCCATTCATGTCATTGCGAGTGTCTGGTTCGTGCTTTTTCATTGCTGCATAGTATTCCACAGTGTGACCACAGCACAGCTGTCCACTCATTCTCCTGCAGATGGACAATGGATTGTTTCTCATTTGGGGCTGTTATGAATAAAGGTGCTCCATGCCTCCTGGGAGTCTTTTTTTTGTGAACATTAGCACTCGTTGTACGCCTGGGGGTGGCACTGTTGGGTCACCGGGGAGATGTATGTTTGTCAGAAACTGCCACGTTCTTCTCCCTCAGCATGGCCGGGCCGTTTCATGCCCCACGGCAGCTCAGCAGGGTTCTGCCTGCGTCCTCCCCTAGGCCCTGCTTGCTGTCACCTTGTCCAGCCTCCGACCCTGCTTCCCCTTTCTGCCACATGCATTGTTTATTGTCATCTGCGTCCGGCTCTGATGTCACTCCCCGAGGGCAGGCGTCTTTGTTGTGGTCACTGCTACATCCCAGGGGCCGCTCTATGCCTGGCGAGGAAGAGGCTCGATCAATATTGGTGGAACCATTGAAGTCAGCCGGTGGCAGGTAACAGCATTTTAACAAGAGCCGCTTTTTCCTAAATGGAGGTGAAATTCACATAACATGAAATTAACCATTTTAAAGTGTGCAATTTGTCGCCATCTGATCCTTCCCCACTGTTATGCAACTGCCACCCCGATCACTGCAAATGACAGGGCCATTTTGCCATGGCCTTACCCACCTCCGATGTGACCTTAATATTCTCTCCACTCTCCTTTTTTTTTTAACAACTACATATCTCCCCACCCCGAATCCTGCCGTATCCACGAGCTTCTCTCCCACCGTGTGGCGATGACAGTCACGACGTCCCACCTGGAGGCTGGCGATGGGGGCGTGCTGGCCGGGGGCTCCCGCCAGCCTGGGGCCCAGACCCCGTCCCCACATGGCTGTCCCGGGCCTGACTGGGAGACTGGGGGATGGGCAGTGTCGGGGGACTCTCTCCCCACCGCCCCCGCCCCCATTCCGCTTCCACCCACGAGAATCTTCCCTTCCCTTGGGCTACAGGCTGGGGGAGGGGAGGACAACCCAATTTATTTGGCAACAAATAAAGAGCGGGCCGTGATTAAGAGAGGGGGAGAAAGTTTAAAGGAGGAAAAATACCTTGGGTAATGCCATCTCCTGCGTCTTTATATTCTGAAACGGATCGTTCTGGACGCGGGCAGAAGGCCTGATTTAATATCCTCATGGAAAATACTGCACCTGATCCAATTACCACGGGAATTTTGATACAGTCAGCAGTCAAGATGAAAGATTCAGAGGCGCTCACCGCGGGAGTAAACACAGAGACCGAATTACCCGGACTCCTCGGGGAGGAGTTAAGCGGTTCAGGTCGCTGGGAGGGCACCTCGGGCCAGGCCGGGGGGTGCCGGGGGCCAGCCAGCCCCGTCAGCCGCATTCCCCACTCCACGCAGCCGCACCCAAGGGTGGGGGGAGGCCCTGGGGCTGGGCTGCGGGGTGCAGGCTGGGCTGCGGGGTGCAGGCTGGGCTGTGCGCAGAGAGGTGTCCCTGCTCATGGCCCCGCACGGCCCTGGGGTCCTCCTGGGCGCCCAGTCCCTCCCCTGCCCCCACACCCACTCTGTCCATGTCGCCTCCCAAACCACCCTCCACGTGCCCACCTTGCTCAGGCCCTGTGCCGCCAGGCCGGCCCAGGCTCCAGCCACTCACCTGGTGCCTGTCCTAATCCTCTGTGTCATCCTGCAGCCCTCCTGGGACGGGGGGCTGACAAACACGCAGCTGACCAGGCCCTTCCCACACCCAAAGCCCTTCGGTCACCTCCAGCTGTTCTTAGGAGAATGTCCACAGTCAGGATAGACCTTCCAGGTGCCACCCAGCCTGGCCCTCTCCAGCCTGCCACCCTCTCCCCAGCACCCACCAGTGCTGCCTGGACACCCTCAGCCAGGTGCGGGCACACACGTGCCTGCTTCCCCGGGCATGCCTCCCTGTCCCCAGGCCAGGCCAGGCCTTCTCCCGCTACAGCACGCTGAGCCCCTGCCCCGAGCCTGCAGAACATCGGCCGTGACTATAATTTAAAAACCACCGAGCACTAGCTCTTGAAACTCCATCTCTCCCACTGGATTTGGGCTGCACAGAAGCTGTGCGTGCTGGCTGTGAGGCCTTGGGTGAGGTTCCAGACTCCCAGAGCCTCAGTTGACGGGTCTGAAGAATGGGACAATAAGGTCTAGCTTGCAGAGGTCGCGGGAGGATGGAGCAAGATGCCGAAGGGCAGGAGCATGAGGAGGAGCTTCGGTTCTGCAGCCGGACTCCCTGGAGCCAAGTCTGGGCTCTGCCACTCACCTGCTGTGTCTCAGTTTCCTCATCTGTGAAATGGGTGGCGACAACGAGAGTTAGTATCTAGGAAGCTTCATCATCAGTCCTGGCATGTGACAAGCACCAAGGAATCGTCCCCCCCTCGAATGGGAGGCTAACTAAAGGCCTCCAGGAAGCCCCTCCATTCCCTCCATTAGACACCTGTGGCCAAGGTCAAAGACACAGGTATGTCCTGTAGACGCCAGACATTAGCCCATTAACCTAAAACCTGTGACTGTGACTGCGGCCGGGACTGTCACCTGGGGGAAGGGATGCGGCAGGTGTGGAACACAGGAGGGGTGAGTTTGAATGGGGACAGGGACGCATGTCTGTCAGTGGTGTGCCGTTCCTTGGGGTAGCTCTTGTGCACAGAAAAGATTGTTCAGACAATGACTTTGATTTTACACACCAACATTTGATTCATGAATGTTACACATTCAAATGCTGTTCTTTTTTTTTCTTTTTGAGACATAGTCTCACTTTATTACCCAAACTAGAGTGCCGTGGCATCAGCCTAGCTCACAGCAACCTCAAACTCCTGGGCTCAAGGAATCCTCCTGCCTCGGCCTCCCGGGTAGCTGGGACTATAGGCATGCGCCACCAGGCCCAGCTAATTTTTTCTATTTTTGATAGAGACAGGGTCTCTCTCTTGCTCAGGCTGGTCTCGAACTCCTGAGCTCAAACGATCCACCTGCCTTGGCCTCCCAGAATAAAAATGCTGTCCTCTCTTAAGCTTTTAAGTTCCCTTTACCCATGTTATCATTCTATTTACAAATCCAGCACATTTGAACAATCCCTTCTAAGGGCCATTTGATTACTGTTTGGTCTCATTTACAAAACCAGTCAATCAAGCTCCTTTAAAAATTTAAAACTGCATAAATAAACGTCATATGCTCCGTTTTCATTTTAAGTACTTCCATGGCCTGGCTGAGAAAGCAGCTCTCTCCAGATTTACGTGCATCTTTTATGCGTCTGACACACTGAATTTACAAACGTGGTGAACTCCAGCCCTGTTTACAAACTTCCTAAGAGCGCGACTTAACATCCCCAGTCTAGACCCTGTGCTCAGTTTCACGGGTTAGGTCAGAATCACAAGGCTGACCTTGTCCTTTCACCAGCAAAATTCTCCCAAACCGAAGCTGAAACCACCCAACATGCACCTGCTGAGACAGAAATATTGATATTATTGTTTCCATTCTCCTATGCACGTCTGTACTTATTCTGAACTTCCGGCTGAACGAGGGCCGCTGTGGAGACGGTTCTGCCATGCATACCTGGCCGTCAGGGCTCCCTCTTTGGGGGGCCGAGGGCCTTGCCGGCCAGGATGCCCATACTCCGACCAGCCACCTTGCAGGGCGTGGAGCCCCGTCTGCAGGAGACTCGGGGCCCCTCATTCTCCTCCTGCTCACGCCGGTCTGAAGCCCCCAGCCAGGGCCGCCCCGCCTGATTGGATTCAGCTAATCAGTTTACTGCCTCCTCCTGCTCCTGGTTAGGGCGCACGCTGCCGGGGACACTTAATGACCGGTGATTGGATTCTGTGTGTGTCCCAGGGCTGCTGTGACGGGTCCGAGGTCATCCCAAGGACAGGACTGGGTAGGAAACCATGGCCACCGGCCAGGAAGAGGCCCAGAGAGGAGGGCCGAGGGGCAGCGGGGATGCCCCAGGCTTCCTGCCCGTGCCAGTCTTGGGCCGTGCACCCAGCCACCACCAGAAACCAAGCAAAGTCCCAAAGAAGGCGGCTACTCAGAGACCTTGGCCTTCAGGACCACGTGGGCCCACGGGGGACACAGCCGCCTCACTGCACTTGCCGAGCGCTGTTGGCGGAGGTCATGCCTCCCTCCCAGCCTCACCTGCTAAATGAGCCAGCCGGGAGCTGGCCTCCCGGGCAGCGCAGGTGTGAGCGCTGGGCAGCGCCTGGGCCCAGCGAGCGCTGCTTAAATGTCGGCCCCTTCTCCGTGGCAGCCTCCCGCTGAGCCCGCGCAGGGGAGGCTGGGGACCCTGGCAGTCACAGCACCACCTTTGCCTGACGGAGCGCTGAGCAGGTGCCAGCCTCATGAGGGGCTGCCGCGCACTCTCTTATCTGATTGTCCAAACCCACCCACCCATTCAGTACTGGGACTCAGAGGGGTTAAGCAACTTGCCCAAAGTCACACAGCTCACAAACAGTGGAGCTGGGATTGGTACCAGGCTGATCTGACGCCTCAGCCCCCTTGTCTTGGCCCCTGTGCTGCCCTTCTGCAGGCCCTGGCCCACCTGCGCGGCGGGCGGGAGGCGGCGGCAGGGTGGAGCCTTCTGCACAGCGGAGCGATTCCGTTCCATGCCTCGTCTCTCCCTCCTCAATAGTCTTGCCGCCCGGAACCTCAGAGACCCGAATCTCCTTGGAGGGCAGCATCTCCCAGATGAAAGCCCCAGCCTGCCGCCCAGGCAGACCGACAGCCCCCTGGCCCTCGGCCCCCCCAGCCTGGGCCTCTCCCCAGGAGGGTGGGGGTGGGGGGGAGCGGGGGAGGGCGGCAGGAGAAGTTGTCTTGGCAACTCGGGCAGCGCTGACGTTGGGCCTCCTGGGATTGTCTTCCCTGCGATGAAAGGTGCTGCGAGGCGCGGAGGGCGGGAGCCCACCCAGCCCCTGCTCCGCGGGCTGCTGGCTGGACAGGGACCAACGGCAGCTTCGAGGGTCCTTTTCTGCAGGAAACCTCAGCCCCAGGCTTGAGACTCGGCTGGGGCGGTGGGGGCGTCCCTCACACCTGTACCCTGCGGGGAAGGTCCTCAGGTCCGGACCTCACCGCAGCCGTGGACAGAGGCTGGCAGGGACCCCGTGTGCGTCAGTGTCTCGGGGGGAAGGGCCCAGTGGCCCCGTGGTTAGAGCCCAGCCCGGGCAGGGCCTTGAGTCGCTGCCTACCGGGCGGTCACCGCACTTTCCTCATCAGAAACCGGCTGACGGCCACCTGGCGGGCTGGTCAAATGAGATGTTGCTGCGAAGCCCTTAGCTCTGGAGGACGGGCTGGTGTCGTCCATACCGTGGAGGGGCGGTGGCCTTGTCCCTGCCTAACCGAGACACCCACCCAGGGAGCTGTGGGCGGGGGCTGGAGGAGGGGCAGACCAGCTTCCTTTTTTTTTTTTTTTTCCTTTTTCCTTTTCTTACCCAGCTCACAGAATTGCAAAATCATCTCCCTTGGACTCAGAAGGATACAGAAGAGAAGCTCACCCTGCCCCGCTCCCAGGCAAGAGCACGTTCCTGCATTGATCCATTATTCATTCCAGTTGCTTCTCTTTCAAGGATGTGGCTGCAGAGGGCCACGGAGGCGGGTGGCCCAGGGTGGGCTCGTGGATCCGGGCGCCTCTGCCCCTCGCTGTTTCCTCTGTCGCCCGTCGGTTCTGCCTTCCCTGTGAAGAGACCCCCTCTGCGCACCCCACATGAGGGCGTGGCTTCGCAGGGAAACGTCCACGCCCTCTAACCTGAGCCCCCGTGACCTAGGCCACGGCACCAGGAAGTGACCACGTGAGGGGCCAACCCTGGTCTCGTAACTGACCCCGAAGACACCAACCCATGGTCTGACCATCAAAGGAATGTGCTGGAAGCCCAAAGCCAAGGACGAGAACTTCTCTGATGATAGGGGCGACAGAGGTTTTCCGAGCTGCTGCTTCCTTCCTTACCCCTGGGCAGGAGACCCGGCCGCCCCCGCTACCCCGGGGCAGTGCTTCAGTCCTCAGCGCTGTGTGCTCCACACTGATCAGAGGAGGTTCATTCCCTGAGCACTCAGCGAGTGCCAGGCCCATGCCGAGGCCCCCTTGTGCCAACCGAGTGCTGGAGGGGAATGTTGTGCCCACTTTACAGATGATGTAAGCGAGGCCCCGAGAGGCAAAGTCACTTGCTATCTTAGGGGTGCGTTTCCAGGGGCAGACCCGAGTCTAGGATGTCAGGACAAGTGATTCCAGGAAGGAGGAGCTTGCAGGAGAAGCCGGTAAGGAAAGGGTGGGTTTCGGGTGAAGGCCCAGCCCAGCCCAATCCACGAGGAGCTCTGGAGCAGAGATCACACCCTCAGCTTGTCCCTTCCCAGGGCTGGACGCTTGCACCCGCATGCTGTATACTGCTAGCAGCAAAGCTTGAGACTCGGGCCGAGGGATGGCAGTGCTCGTACAGGTGCTCAGGGGGACCTGGCCGGGACGCCTAGGGTCCCCCCCATTTGCTGTGAGTCACAGCCCCACAAGTGCTGGAGCCAGCGCCCGTACCCACCCTGCCCACCGCTCTGTCCTCACGCCCAGTCCACCCCTCTCCCCTCCTGCTCTCTGCCTGGAGGCCAGGAGGCATGCTGCAGGCACCAAGTGACACACGTGTGTATCGCCCGCGTTTATTATACCCTGTGTCGTATCATGCTCTAATACACGGTCTCGCCATAGAAAATAAAGCACAGAGCGCCTCATGCATTATTTACGCAATGGGACTCTGGGCTGGAGCAGCGTGGGGACAGCCTTAGATATACACACTCGTGGCTCTGCAAACTCTGAGACGGCCCCGCCAGCAGAGGAACAGCGAGACTCTCCTGAGTTAGGGCTCCGCTCCTTGGGTGGTACAACAAACAAACAGAGAGAGCGTTGATTTAAAGAAAACAGCGCTGTAACTGGTACTGCGGTTGGCGGTGGATCTGGCAGGTGACAGAGGTTCAGATCAAACCCCCCTTTTGAGGGATGAGGGGCCAGGGGACCAGGAGGGGCCAGGGGACCAGGAGGGGCCCTGGGATGACCTTCCCTGTCCTTTATTGAGCGGCGGCCACACCATCAGCTGCACCCCAGCACCCTGGGCACTGCACCCCCAGCAGCCTGTGACCTGGGGTCATGGAACCTCCCGTGACAGGTGCTTGGAAGTGAGCGTGGCCCTGAGACCTGCTCTGGCCAATGGAACGGAGGGGGAGGACCGTGGCCACATGTAAGCGTAGGACCCTCGGCTCTGCGTCCCTCTGCGCGGTGGGGCCCCTGGTAGTGGCTCCCAGGCCCGGGGGTGGCCGCGAGGCTGAGTGAAGAACAGACCTCTGTGCTGTTGGGCGCCTGCGAGTCTGTCTGGGTTGGTACCTGTCCCGCCCCCCGTGCTGATGGGGCGTTTGGGAGATGAGCAAGCCGTGAGCGCTGGAGCGAGCAAGTTCGCTAAGGCCACGCTGCTTGGGAGTGGGGCCCCCGACTCAGAGCCAGTCTCTTAACTGCAGCCCCACTCGGCCCTGGACTGGATCCAGTCCCTTCTCCCCTCCCCATACCACTCCCTCCCACCCCTGGGGCCAATCTGTCAACACCCTCAGCCTCTCCCAACCCCTGCCCTTCCCTCTGCTCAGCCTGGCACCTCCACCTGGGGGTGGTGGCCCTCAACTCTCCCAGGCCTCCTCCTTCCTCCCTTGCTCCCTGCAAATCCACCCGGAGCCAGGCCATCCTCCCAGCACTCGAGTCTGCTTGTGCCACCCACCGTCCAGCCCCAGGGACGGAGCCCTTACTCGGTGACCCGGCCCACCTGCTCTGGCCCCCCGGCCTTTCCGCCCCACTCCGTCACGTTCCGTTTGGGGCAGATGCTCCGGCCAGGCTGGCTTCTTCCAGTCCTCACACACACCACGCTCGTGCTACTGCAGGCCTTGCACAGGCTGTTCCTGCCGCCTGGAAGGCTTTTCCCTGCGATTTTGGTCTGGCTCATTTCCCGCACCTCCTGCAGGCCTCGGCTCGGACACTGAGAGGCCACTGCAGTCGGGCCCACAACAAACCGTGTGCGTGCACATGTGTGCCCGGGCGTGGGCCGTGCCTCCCCTCACACCTGCCCCGATGATGCTCTGGCCTCCGCCCAGCCTCCCTCGGGGCCCAGCCTCCCTCAGGGCCCAGCCTCGCTGCTGCGGGTGCTTGTTCAGGGTCCACCCCTCCAGCAGGGCGAGCTCTGCGCAGGGGGGACTGTGCCTCATTACTGGGTGTCCCTGGGGTCTAGCCCCGGGCCTGGCACAAAGGAGTGCTTAGTGACGACGGGTGGCTCTCAGTATCTGCGGGCTCCGCGTTTGTGGGCTCAACCCATCCCAGATCAAAAACATTGAAAGAAGAAAAAGGATGATTGCATCTGCACTGAACATGTACAGACTTTCTTCCTTGTCGTTATTCCCTAAACAACACCCTGCGACAGCTACGCTCATAGCATTTACACGGTGTTAGGTGTTAGAAGTAATCTAGAGATAATTTAAAGTATATGGGGAGATTTGCATAGGTTATATGCAAATACTACACCATCTCATACAAAGGACTTGAGCATCTGAAGATTTTGGTATCTGTAGGGGGTCCCGGAACCGATTCCCTACGGATTCTGAGTGACAATGATGTGGAAGGAAGGAAGGAAGGAAGGAAGGAAGGAAGGAAGGAAGGAAGGAAGGAAGGAAGGAAGGAAGGAAGGAAGGAAGGAAGGAAGGAAGGAAGGAAGGCAGGCTGGCTGGCTTTGCACTGGTTGGCACCATGGATGGCCATGAATTGGAATTTCTCTGTACAGCCAGGACACAGACCAGCCCCCCAGGGTCCACACTCATCATACCTGTCATGGCTGAGCCGCTGCCCTTTGTAGGGCGACACCATGTGTGGACTCGTTGCCCTCCCTATGCCAGCCGTCTGCCCCTGGGTGCCCTGTGCTCAGGGTCGGGGCTCTCTGGGGTCCCCTTTCCAGGAGTCAGGCCTTGCGCCTTTAAGCACGTGCCCCACACTGGTGCCTGTTGCCCGTGGCAAAGACCTTGGGCTTTGGAGCCAGAGAGACCCCAGCTTCAGTCCCTCTTGCCAGGTGTGTGACCTTGAAGAGTCACTGGACATCTTGGTGGAAACCTCAGTTTTCTCTTCTGCAAAATGGGTATAAAACAGTACCCACCTCCAAGAGCCGTCATGAGGATCTGGAAGGCAATGTCCAGAGCCTCCAGCTGTTACAGTTGTGATCTTGGCCGATATTCCACTGACGGGAGAGAAGAGGAGAGAGAGACCCCGAGGAACCTAGGAAGACCCAGAGAAATCCAGAGACAAACAGAGATAAAAATGGAGGGAGATGGAAGGACTCTCCTACACATGGGGACGCAGCACTAGAGACAGCACCGAGCCGGAGGGGCAGAGATGCAGGCAGGGGAAGCGGAGAGACAGTCCCAGGGACCAGTGGTCATAGCTCAGCAATGCAGAGACGCAGAGCTCGCCCCACACAGAGACAGAGACAGAGAGACAGGGAGACACAGGGGCCGCCCAGAGCATGGGACAGCACCAGGCGTCAGGGGAGGGGACCGAGGGGCCCCGAGCTCCTGCTCGGAGCAGCTGCTACAGAGCTCGGCCCACCTCCCCTCCAGCTCACCGCGGTCTCGTCCTTGGTCCTCAGGCCCCTCGGGAGCATGAGGGGCCCAGGCACAGCAGCCACCCTTTCCGGAAGCTTCCGACGTGCCACGTCCATCCGACAACCCCGTGATCTCAGTGCGTCAGGGAAAGAGAATCCCACCTCGGGACTAGAGAGCGGGTGACACAGGCGAAGGGACTTTCCCGAGGTCACGCAGTGTCCTGCCCTGGGGAGGGTTGGATGCTGGCCTTTTTTGCTTTTTCAGCTTTTAAGCGCGCATTGCTACCACCCAAACCAACGCTCTTTACACTCACAGGCAGCCCGAGCCTTTCGTGAGGGATGGCAAATGTCCACACCGAGAGAGAGCACCCCTCCCGCCCGCCCTCTCTCCCTCCCCCTTCCCTCCTGGACCTTGTGTAAATTGTCTGGTACAGCGTCTGGCTAGCCCAGATTATTAGTAAACAAAATTTTAAAGATTAGGCATCTCCAGCTCCTTCTGCGGTTCTTTCCAGACCCGTTCTGCGTGTTCTCGGCCACCGGCGGGTGGCCGGACCTCAGGTATCCTTCTCCGAGCTCAGGACGCGCACGCCGTCTGTGCTGGGCGCCAGCTCCCGGGCTGAGGGGCCTCGAAGTGGGTGCCCAAGGCTGGGCCCGGAGGCTTGGGTGCTCACCCTGCCACCCCCCCCCCAAACGGGGACCTGCCTGGCCCAGCAGGTCAGCCCGTGCCCGGACACTACCTGGGCTGGCCGCTCTTCCTGCCACACCGGGCAGCAGTCACCGGACACCCCCTGCAGGCTGGGCCCATGTGCCATCTATCTTCTTCCGCCATCACCGCCCGGGAGGAAGAGCCTCTTACGGGCTCAGGAGAACAGAGGGCTCTAGATAGCGGGCCCCTCTCTGTCCAGCTCGGCCCCCACGAGCCTCCCGTCAGGAGGTGCCTCCCTGAGGTTGGCTCCCTCCGGGGGGCTGCCACCAGCCTGGCGGGGTGTCCAACACTGGCCGTCCCCCAGAGGCACGGAGGAAGATTTGCAAGTCCAGGTTCTTAGGTCTCTCACAACGGATTCTGATTCCATGAGCCTGGGCACGGTATTTTATTACTTTATCTTATGAAATAATATCTTATGTTATATAGAATTTTATGTCTAGAGTATTTTATTTGTATTATTGTGAAAAAAATACACAGGACATAACCTTTACGACTTTAATCATTTTAAAGTACAGTTGAGCAGCGTTTAGAATATTCGCAATGTTGCACAACCATCACCCTGTCTAGTTCCAGAACTTTTCCATCACCCCGAATGGAGACCAATTAAGCAGTCCGTCCCCCTTCCTCCCTTGCCCCCAGCAGAAACCCCTAATCTCATTTTTGTCTGTGGCTTTGCCGATTCTGGACATTTCATATAAACAGGGCTCTGCAGCATGTGGCCTTTTGTGTCTGGCTGCTCTCGTTGTAGTGTGCACCGATACCCCATTCTTTCTTCTTGCTGAGCAACATTCCACTGTGTGGATGTACCCCATTTCTTCATTCATCTGTGGGCGGGCCTTGGGTTTTCCCCACATTTCGGGGCTTGGGAGCCACGCGGCCATCATCATCCTGCACACGCGCCCCTGGGAGAAGTTGCAGGCTCGGATCCAGACCATGGCAATAAAGCGACTGTCACAGTAAAGACAGCCACACAAGCTTTTTATTTTCCCAGTGTATACACAGAAGCTATGCTTACACTATATGTCGTCTATTAAGTGTACAATAGCGTTACATCTTAAAATCAAAGTACCTGCCTTTGTTAAGAAGTACTTTATAGGCCGGGCGCGGTGGCTCACGCCTGTAATCCTAGCACTCTGGGAGGCCGAGGCGGGCGGATTGCTCAAGGTCAGGAGTTCGAAACCAGCCTGAACAAGATTGAGACCCCGTCTCTACTATAAATAGAAAGAAATTAATTGGCCAACTAATATATAGAAAAAATTAGCCGAGCATGGTGGCGCGTGCCTATAGTCCCAGCTACTCGGGAGGCTGAGGCAGGAGGATCGCTTGAGCCCAGGAGTTTGAGGTTGCTGTGAGCTAGGCTGACGCCACGGCACTCTAGCCCGGGCAACAGAGTGAGACTCTGTCTCAAAAAATATATATACTTTATTGCTAAAAAATGCTAACAATCATCTCAGCCTGCAGCGAGCTGTAATCCTTTTGCTGGTGGAGGGTCTTGTCTCAATGCTAATACCGCTGACGGGTCATGGCGGTGGTTGCTGAAGGTTAGGGTGGCCGTGGTGACTTCTTAAAATAAGACAATGGTGCAGTTCGCCACATCAACTGACTCTTCCTTTCATGACGGATTTCTCTGTAGCATGTGATACTGTTTGATTGACAGGGTTTTACCCACGGTAGAATTTCTTTCAAAATTGAAGTCAATCCTCTCAAACCATGATGCTGCTTTATCAACTAAGATGATGGAATATTCTAAATCCTTTGCTGTCATTTCAACACTGTTCACAGCATCGTCACCAGGAGTGGATTCCATCTCAAGCAAACGCTTTCTTCGCTCGTCCATGGAGGCAACTGCTCACCTGTTCACGTGTGATCATGAGACTGTAGCAGTGCAGCGCCATCTTGGAGCCTCACCTCTGTTAATCATTCTAGTTCTCTTGCAGTTTCCACGCCATCCCCAGTGACTTCCTCCACTGAAGTCTTGCGCTCCTCAAAGTCATCCGTGAGAGTTGGAATCAACGTCTTCCAGACTCCTGTTCATGTTGATATTTTGACCTCCTCCCATGAATCACAAATGTTCACATAGTGGCATGCAGAATGGTGGGTCCTTCCCAGAAGGTTTTCAATTTCCTTTGCCCAGATCCATCAGAAGAATCGCTATCTACGGCAGTGATAGCCTCACAAAATGTGTTTCTTAAATAATAAGACTTGAAGACCAAAATTACTCCTTGATCCATGGGCTGCAGAGTGGATGTGTGTTAGCAGGCAAGAAGACAGTATTAATCTTGTACTTCTCCATCAGAGCTCCTGGGAGACTAGGTGCATTGTCAGTGAGCAGCGGTATTTGGAAAGCTTATTTTCCTGAGCAGTAGGACTCAACAGTGAGCTTAAAATGTCCAGTAAATCACTCCATAAACAGATGTGCTGTCACCCAGCTTTGTTGTTCCATTTATAGAGCACAGGCAGAGTAGACTCAGCATCATTCTTAAAGGCCCCGGGGTTTTCAGACTGGTGAGTGAGCAACGGCTTCAACTTAAAGTCACCAGCTGCATTAACCCCAAGTAAGAGAGTCAGCCTGTCCTTTGAAGATGCGAGCTTTGAAGTCCAGGCATTGACTTCTCCTCTCTAGCTATGGAAGTCCTAGATGGCATCTTCTTCCAACAGAGCCTGTTTTGTCCATACGGAAAATCTGTTACCCAGTGTAGGCACCTTCATCAAAGATCTCAGCTAGGTCTTCTGGGTGACTTGCTGCACTTCCCCGTCAGCACTTGCCGCTTCACCTCACACTCTCATGCATGGAGACGGCTTCTTTCCTGTAACCTCATGAACCAACCTCTGCTGGCCTCCAACTTTCCTTCCGCAGCTCTCTGTTCTCCTGTGGCCTTCACAGAATCCAGGAGAGCTGGGGCCGTGCATGGATTGGGCTTTGGCTTAGGGGAACGTTGTGGCTGGTTTGATCTTCTATCCAGATCGCTACAGCTTTGTCCATATCAGCACCAAGGCTGTTTCACTTTCTTACTATTCATGTGTTCGCTGGAGTAGCACTTTTAATTTCCTTCAGAAATCTTTCCTTTGCATTCACAATCTGCCTTTTTGGAGCGAGAGGTCCAGCTTTCGGCCCATCTCAGCTTTTGATGTGCCTCCTTCACTAAACCTGAGCATTCCTAGCTTTCAATTTAAAGCGAGAGACATATGACTCTTCCTTTCACTTGAACACCCAGAGGCCGTTGTGGGGTTATTAACTGGCCTAATGTCAATACTGTTGTGCTCAGGGATTAGGGAGGCCGGAGGAGAGGGAGGGAGATGGGGGAACGGCCAGTCTGTGGCGTGGTCAGAACACACACACCTATCAATTCAGTCTGCAGCTCCCCAAAAACAATTACAGTTAATCTCAAAGATCACTGATCACAGATCCCCACAACAGATACAATGAGAAGGATAACTTTGTCTGCAATGTTTGCAAGAATTACCAAGGTGTGACGCAGAGTGAGCACCTGTCACTGGGAAAATGGAGCCCGTGGTCTCGTGGACGCAGGGTCGCCACAGACCTTCCATTTGTGGGAAACGCAGTGTCTGTACAGCACGAGAAGTGACGTGCAATAAAACGAGCGCGCTTGTGTACGGGTTCAGGCGGATCATGCTCTCCTTCCTCCTGGACCGATACCCAGGAGTGTGCTTGCTGAGTCTAATGGAGACTCTGTCCGACGCTTTGAGGAGCCACCGGGCCGGTTTTCCCAGGGAATGCGCAGTACTAGCTTGCGTTCCCACCGGCAATGCACGCGGGCTCCAATTTCTCCACATCCCTGCCAACACGTGTTATTTTCCTTTTTAAAAAAAAAAAAAAAATGCTGGCCACTGTAACTGGTGGGAGCTCACTGGTTTTGGCTACGGTATTGTTAAGGCGCTGGGAAGACGGCAGCTCAAGGCCTGGACCCGGGGCCTGCTCTGCCAGGTGTCACGAGTCATCTCGTTTCACGCTCACAACTGTGTTCCGAGGCCCCGTGTGTGTTTCTCTGTTGCAGAGCGAAAACGAAACGGATGCCCGCAGAGGCGAGGTTCCCCACGTGACTGCCACAAGCAGCAAAGCCAGGAGGGCCGGCAGGGTCAGAGCTCTGTGGTCCTGCTGACACCCGACACCTGTTCCCAACAAGTGGAAGCCAGAGGTACACAGCTGCGGACATCCTAGAGGCACCTCTCCCGGCCCAGGTCTGCTGGACCCCAAAGCCCCGCTTGGCCACACTGTACTCAGGCTTCTGAACCTTCTCCTAGAACCTTCTGTGCACATCCTTGCAAAATCCAGTTTGGGCAAAGAACCTGCTAGGTCAGTTTAGCCGGAAGCCCCCACTCTGCCCATGTGCTCACCCTCCCCGTCTGGTCAGACCCCTCGCCCCCCACCTTCCCCAGGTGATCTGGCCACCCTGGCCCGTCCTCAGCGAGAGAGAATCCTGCTTGGTTGCTTTAGGCAGAATGTCCCCCACCCTGATGTGCCCTCTTCGTCATTTTACACCCCCTGCCCCCACCCTGCGCCCCGCTGTGGAGTCCCGCTGCTGCCTGTGCTGTGTTCGGACTGCGCCAACCTCTCTGTCCCCAGCTGTGGTCCTTCCTTATGTGCGTCTGACGTCCCGACTGAAGTCTTCTTGCCGCGCTTTAACAGGTGTCACTGAATAATATTTTCCTTAATACGGAGAGCTGAGAATGGCGTTCGCATTGTAAAGGGTTGTAAGAAGCACTGAGAGACGCAGACGCGGAGTCCAGACCTCTGCAGCCGGCTCCCGACCGTTGCAGGGCCCAGAGCAGCAGCCCTGACGGCCAGAGCCCCCAGCCCCGGCTGGCTGGGTCCCCAGTGCCAGGCATCAGCTCTCCAGGCTTAACTCTCCCTGCTCCCGGGAGGAGGTGAAAAATGTGACACCTCAAAGTGGGACATTAAAGTTTAAAGGAGGCCATGCATATTTAATGGGGCTTAACAAAGCATCCTTAAAGATGTCCCAGACAGCCCCCCAGAGGCGGGGGCGGGGCAGGCTGCGGAGAACCGCCCCCCTCCCCTGTCTGCCAGGCTCCCCGGGAAAACTTGGCATTCCCAGCTCCTGCCAGAGCCAAGCGCGGCCTGCGGTCTCCCAGAGAGCTGCCCTTTCATTATTAATATTATGAGGACGTCTGACGAGTGACGTGAGTCCTAGCAAGGCGCTCGGGCTGCCTGGCCCTGCTCCAAGAAGCCCTGGCACTGCAGGACAGAGCGGGAAGTCCTGCCTGGGTCCTCCCTTTTCCTTCCATCCCTCTGATCCCTGACCTTGTCAGGGACCACAGTTGGGGGTGGAAGGTCAGCTAGAGACCTCCAAGGTGGGGAGGGGCACAAGGACGGTCCCCCAGAGGCTTTGCAATAAGATGGGTCCCCATCCTTGACTTGAGATCACTGTCTGACAATCAGAGATTGTAAATTCTTAGACTCCTGGCCTCCTGGAAGGGCTGTCACTGCCCCTCTTGAGCCCCGAGAGCCCAGGCCTGCCAGCTGCGAGCTCTGACAAGGTCACTGTAGCCACGGGACCATCATTCCACTGCCCCCCACCCCCATCGACACAACTCTGGGCCCACGCCCAGACTTGTGCCTACGCTCAAACTCTCCTGGATAGTGCTGGGGTCTCCCGGGGTTTCTCACACGCTGTGCGCCAGCCTCAGTGATGTCCTCTTGGCAGGTGAGGCTGCTTCCTGCTGCACTGCACCCGGGATAGCCACCTGGGATTCTCAGGTGGCAGGTCCCTGAGACTCAGCCCCCAGCCCTGCCCTGGTCTCAGCACCAATTCATCATGCTCAGTGACCCAGTGGGTGTGTGGAGATGACGCCCCACCTGTACCTGCAGCGCCACCTGCACCTGCCACACCACCTGTACCTGCCGCACCACCTGCACCTGCGGCACCACCTGCACCTGCGGCACCACATGCACCTGCCGCACCACCTGTACCTGCAGGCCAGCTGTGCCATATCCCACACCAGACCTCTCACTGCCTCCTCACTCCCCACATGGGGTGTTTCAAGGCTCCCCCACCCAGCCCACTGTGTGCGATCTGCAGCTTCGATTCTACCCCCCAAGTCTGGTCCTCCCCGAGGGTGCCCACCGAGGTAAGGAGCACCCCACTGCCAAGATGCCAGAGCAGACACAGCGGAGGGGTCATCCTCGATGCTCGCCTCTCCCAAACCTGCTTCCAGCGCTGTGCCCCTTGGGCCCTGCTGACTCCATCGTCCTCCTCCGCACCCTGCTCCAAGCTGCCATCACCACTCCTGGCCCCTGTGCAGCCCCGCACACCCCGCAGGCCACCTCCCTTCACAGTCAGGGTGACCTTCCAAGTGCCATCGGACCACATGGAGCCCCTGTTTAAAACATGCCCGTGGGTTCCCGGTTCCCTCTGAAGGGAGACCTCCCCCACAACCCAACCCGGATGTGAGTCCAGCTGACACTCCAGAGCCCAGGGACGCCGGCACGCCCCCAACCCACCCTGACCTCGGGACTCCCTGCACCACCCAGGGGTGCGGGTCCAGGGACAGACACACGAGACTGGCCACCCCAACTTAGTGCCGTTTATCTGATTGCTTTTTTTTATCTTTAAATACAGAGTCTTGTTCTGTCACCTGGGCTGGAGTGCAGTGGTGTCATCATAGCTCACAGCTGCCTCAAACTCCCGGGCTCAAGTGATCCTCCTGCCTCAGCCTCCCGAGTAGCTGGGACTACAGGTGTGTACCACCGAGCCTGGCTAATTTTTCTACTTTTTGTAGAGACGGGGTCTCGCTCTTGCTCAGGCTGGTCTCAAACTCCTGACCTCAAGCAATCCTCCTGCCTCGTGCTAGGACTGCAGGCGTGAGCCACGTCACCCGGCTATCTAATTGCTCTTGATTGTGTACCTTCTCTGGGTCAGGGCCTGGACCCCTGGCCCCTGGAATGGCACTGTGTAGCCCCAGGTGGCCCAAGGGCCACCCTCAGAAGAGCCCCTTCCTCTGAGCAGACATACACCCCCTCCCCTAGCTGCCTCCACCCACTCACGTCTGGGGCCCCGCCCAGCCGTCCTAGACACAGGTGGAGTCACCCTCCAGGCTGGCCGGGAGCCCCGGGCCAGTCCATTGTGTTAGAACTGATGCTTCTCCCATGTGCGGAAGTTGGGGCCCTCCCACGTGCGGAAGTTGGGGCCGTCGCATCCAGAGCACTTCCATCTGGGCCTGGGATTCAAAGATGTGTCCTGACATCTCGGGTCCTGTGGACCGACTCTGCGGGGGGAAGAAGGCAGGAGGGGCTGGGGGAGGGGACTGGGAGGCCCGCAGGGGAGGGGGGGGCCCTGTGGCCCTCAATAATCACCCCCACCCCAGAACCCCTCTGATATTAGCCTGGGGGGTTCGGCAGGAGATCTCCTTTGAACAGCGCCCGCAGCTGACATGGAATCCAGGCACCTCATTGGACAGATGGGGGGAGTGTAGCTGGGGGGTTCCCCCGTCCCAGCAGAGCCCCAGGCTAGCGGGGACCCAGCACGGGATGGGAGTTGGCGGGAGAAGGCGGAGGAGGGCGGAGGGAGCTTGGCGACATCTGGAGTAGCAAGTCACGTCTCTGGGTTCTTGCTCAAGAAGGAGCAGGTGTCCTGGCAGCCTCCCGAAGTCTCTCCCCTTCGCTTTCCACCCCTACCAGACACCCCACACCCACCCTCCAACACAGCAGAAAGGAATCCGCGTCCTCACATTTGGGAAGCGTTTTCTAATCTTTTGCCATTTGTTATCTCTCTTCTTTAAAAAAAAGAAAACAAAAAAGCGTCCTCCCAAACATCCTGGGAGATTTGTGATTTCACGACTCTCAGATTCCCTGGTCCTGAGATTCTGTGGTTCGAAGATTCTAGGGGTTGGAGATTCCCACTCAGTGTCGGGAGGGACAGGCGGGGGTCGGGTCCAAGGGCACCTGTGAGCCATCCTGCCCTCGGGCCACCTGCTCCTCCCGCTCCAGCATGGGTCCCTCCCCCCAGTCATGGGAGCTGACAGAAAGTTCCAGGGCAAGATGCCGGCTTGTCAGGGGAGGAGTTCAAAGACCCTCCACTGTCACCTCCACTGTCACCATCAAGGGCTGGGAGGAGGCCTGACCAGCAGGTCTGGACGGATCCCAGGCCCTGGGTGGGGCCCCCTCGACTGAGGGCAGAGCCACCGTGCACTGAACTGCCAGAGCCCTCGCCACCGCTTGCACTCTCTGCCTTCCAGGTGCGGGAGTGCCCTACCCCCATCAAGGCCTGGGGCCGCCCAGGGGCTGGCCTCAAGCAGGAGGGCAAAGCTGACCTACCTGGGCATCTCAGACCCCCTTCCTGTGGGCCTGTGGGGCCCGTGGGGAGAAGTGACTCCATTTCCCAGTGGAGACACAGAGGGGGCACCAAGGAGATCAGATGAGCCACCTCATGGGCCGCGTTAGTCGGGGCGGTTCAGATGTGAGTTGTTCAGGACTAGACAGAACTCTACCTGGAACCTTCCAGAATTGGACACAGTCAAGCCCTACTTCACTTCCCATTTGCTGTCATCATCCCTGGAACCAGTGTCCCTTGGGGACCTCAAGGGGTGGGGTGCCAAGGTCCTGGGGCAGGATCCAGGTCCTTGGCCAAGTGTAGCCAGCAGCCCCCAGTCTCAGCCCCTTTGCTTTGGCTCCACCTTGGCACCGTTGGGGCTGAGCTGACCACAGCCAGCTCCTTTGTAAGCCCTTTTGCTTCTGATGTCAATAATTTATGGGGAAAGTATCGGGAACGGAGTGGCAGGAGGGGGGTACCAGCGGCAAATCTGAACCCCAAATAGGCTTCATAATCAGGCCCCACAGCGTGGGCCTGAGGCAGATGGCTTTGGAGCCTGGTAATCAAGGAATTAATGCTGGCCTGGCGATCGGGTGGGGAGTTTGGGGAGTTCTGAGTGATGGTGGTGGTGATGGTGATGGTAATGATGGTGGTGGTGGTGGTAATGATGATGGTGGTAGTGGTGCTGGTGGTGGTGGTGATGGTAATAATGGTGGTAGTGGTGGTGGTATTGATGGTGATGATAGTGGCAGTGGTGATGGTGGTGGTGATGGTGGTGGTGATGGTGGTGGTGGTGATGGTGATGGTGGTGGTGATGGTGATGGTGGTGGTGGTGGTGGTGGTGGTGATGGTGGTGGTGGTGATGATGATAGTGGTGGTGGTGGTGGTGGTGATGATAGTGGTGGTGGTTATGGTGCTGGTGGTATTGATGGTGGTGATAGTGGTGATGGTGGTGGTGGTGGCAGTGATGGTGGTGATGGTAGTTGTGGTGATAGTGATAGTGGTGGTGATGGTGGTCATGGTGGTAATGATGGTGGTAGTAGTGGTCATGATGATGGTGGTGGTGCTGGTGGTATTCATGGTGATGATAGTGGTGGTGGTGGTGGTGATGGTGGTGGTGATGGTGGTAGTGATAGTGGTGGTGGTTGTGGTGGTGGTGATATTGATGGTGATGATAGTGGTGATGGTGGTGGTGGTGATGATGGTGGTGATGGTGGTGGTGGTTGTGGTGGTGGTTGTGGTGCTGGTAGTGGTGATGGTAGCGGTGGTGGTGATGGTGGTGGTGGTGGTGGTTGTGGTGATGGTGGTATTGATGGTGATGGTAGTGGTGATGGTAATGGTAGTAGTAATGGTAGTGGTGGTGGTGGTGATAGTGGTGGTGGTGGTGATTGTGGTGGTGGTGGTATTGATGGTGATGGTAGTGGTGATGGTGATGGTAGTAGTAATGGTAGTGATGGTGGTGGTGGTGGTGATAGTGGTGGTGGTGGTGGTGGTGGTGGTGGTGGTGGTGGTGGTGGTGGTGGTGATATTGATAGTGATGATAGTGGTGATGGTGGTGGTGGTGATGATGGTGGTGATGGTGGTGGTGATGGTGGTGGTGGTTGTGGTGGTGGTTGTGGTGCTGGTAGTGGTGATGGTAGCAGTGGTGGTGATGGTGATGGTGGTGGTGGTGGTGATTGTGGTGGTGGTGGTATTGATGGTGATGGTAGTGGTGGTGGTGATGGTAGTAGTGATGGTAGTGATGGTGGTGGTGGTGGTGGTGGTGGTGGTTGTGGTGGTAGTGGTTGTGGTGGTGGTGGTGGTTGTGGTGGTGGTGGTTGTGGTGGTGGTGGTAGTTGTGGTGGTGGTGGTTGTGGTGGTGGTGGTGGTGGTTGTGGTGGTGGTGGTTGTGGTGGTGGTGGTGGTTGTGGTGGTGGTGGTTGTGGTGGTGGTGGTGGTTGTGGTGGTGGTGGTTGTGGTGGTGGTGGTGGTTGTGGTGGTGGTGGTGGTTGTGGTGGTGGTGGTTGTGGTGGTGGTGGTAGTTGTGGTGGTGGTGGTTGTGGTGGTGGTGGTGGTTGTGGTGGTGGTGGTTGTGGTGGTGGTGGTATTGATGGTGATGGTAGTGGTGATGGTGATGGTAGTAGTAATGGTAGTGATGGTGGTGGTGGTGGTGATAGTGGTGGTGGTGGTGGTGGTGGTTGTGGTGGTGGTGATATTGATGGTGATGATAGTGGTGATGGTGGTGGTGGTGGTGATGATGGTGGTGATGGTGGTGGTGATGGTGGTGGTGGTGGTGGTTGTGGTGGTGGTGGTATTGATGGTGATGGTAGTGGTGGTGGTGATAGTAGTAGTGATGGTAGTGATGGTGGTGGTGGTGGTGGTGGTGGTGGTGGTGGTATTGATGGTGATGGTAGTGGTGGTGGTGATGGTAGTAGTGATGGTAGTGATGGTGGTGGTGGTGGTGGTGGTTGTGGTGGTGGTGGTATTGATGGTGATGGTAGTGGTGGTGGTGATGGTAGTAGTGATGGTAGTGATGGTGGTGGTGGTGGTGGTGGTGGTTGTGGTGGTGGTGGTGGTTGTGGTGGTGGTGGTAGTTGTGGTGGTGATGGTATTGATGGTGATGGTAGTGGTGATGGTGCTGTGGGGGTGGTGACGGTGGTAGTGATGGTAACAATGATAACAACAACAGCAGTCAACGTTGACTGAGCCACTGCTAGGTGCCGAGCCCTGTGCTATGGAGTTGCTGTGCCTTATCTCATTGCATCTTCATGGCCACCCAAGGAGGTTTGCCTTATTGCATTATTATTATCATCCCCATTTACAGATGAAGAAACTGAGGCTGAGAGAGGTGAAATCACTTGCCCAAGGTTAATTAGTAAGTGGCAAGGCCGGGATCAGAGCCCATGTCTGCTTGCATGGCACTGTGCTAAGCCCTCGCATCGGCCCTGCTGCAGGGACTCAGAGTGGCCAGAGGGACCTGGTGCACCCCGTGGCCTCAGCTGTCTCACACACCCGCCTGCCCCATCATCATCTGAGCCTGGGGCTCTTCGCTGACCCTCTGCAGTGACCCTCATGTCACTATCTTCTTGACCTCACAAGGGCTCTGAGAGGTAGACTGGATTAGCAGATGGGGAAACGGAGGCCAGAGAGGGGACATGACTTGACAGAGGTCATGGAGTGCAATTGAGGAAGCGATTGGCCAAGAACCCAGGTTCTACCCACCAGCCTCCCAGGGCCATCAGAGCTGCAGACTGGACCCAGTGAGGGCCACAATGGGGGCAGCACGAGGCAGTGATGAGGACAGCTCCAGGCTGTGCAACCTTAGGTGAGCATCTCAACCTCTCTGAGCCTCAGTCAGGACCCAGTGCAGGGCTGGCACATGAGAAAATTTTAGTCCATGGGAGTTGAGGAGAGGCCATGCTGGACACAGGTGTGGCAGCCCAGAGCTTTAGCATCCGTGGAGGAGACCTCCCGTGCTGCTCCTGTCTCTCCAGGGTGACAGTTCTAACATCCCTCGCCCTGGAGGCGGGGATCCCATTAATGCACCCCACTGGGCTGGGGACCGCTTGGAGACCACACAGACCTCCCTTCCTGCCAGTCTAGGACTCGTCTCTCGGAGGTGAGGCTACTTTCCCGAGCCTCATCGGTGACCTGCAGCCATGCCACCGGGACCTGGCATCACAGGGCTTTGCCTAGGGGAGGAGGAGGGGATTCCCATCCCCACCCACTGTCACTGTGGTGGCAAGGCCTCCTGGCAGGGGGACAGCTGGGCTGGGCTGTGCCCCCATCCACAGCACAGGCGGTTGGATAATGAGAGAAATTTTTGAAAAACAAAACCAGATGCTTTTTTGAACATTTCTGGGACTTAAAAGGCTAGGGGTTTCATCCCAATGCAGCTAACTTCCTCTCCTCCGTCACCTCCCGGCCACTGCCCGAGGCTTCTGTGCCCTTCAGGCCCAGCCCCGGATGACAGGGCTCCACGCCTGCCTGTGGGGCTCTGCCAAGGCCGACGCTGCAGCCCTCGCCCCACCCTGGATCCAGGCCTCGGCCTCCCCCGGGGACCCATGCTCTTGGCCATGGGATCCGACCACCTCCCACCTGCCCTCCTCCTCTCCTGAGAGGCCATGGCCTTTGCCAGCCCCTGGGGACAGAGGAAATGAGCCACGCTGTGCTCTGGAGCAAGGTGACTCATGACAGGGGCCAGCAGAGCAGCAGGGAAGGCGCTGGCTCTTGGGGCTGCAGCTGGCCTGACACCAGCTTGGAGGAAAGTTGTGCCACCTGCCCACTAGCCGGGGACAAAGACCGGGCTCCAGGCCCCCAAGGCCCCCTCCACCGCCCCCATAGGCCTCAGCTGGACACCTGCTCTGCTCCAGGGTTGAGTCGGGGAAGGAGCGCAGGAAGGGGGCGATGCTGGGCACCCTGAGGGCCCCTGTGGGCCTCAGTTTCCCATCTGGACATCAAGAGGGTGGAACTGGATGGCCTCTAGCAGCTCAGCCAGTTCCCATCTTGCAGGATTCTAGAATAGCCCACCCCCCACAACCCCATCTCCATCACTAAGGGAAAATAAAAGGAAAAAAATAACACCCACCCCATCTAATCCTTTCCCGGCTTATACCACGCAGCTCAGCTCTCTCGCCGGCTCCTCTGGGGGATGATGGAAATGTGAATTTAAATAGAGTTATGTTGAAAGAACATTACCCAGCACGGTCCCAGCAGGGAGAAGTCCTGCCGAGGCGCAGAGGCAGGGCCGCAGTCGGCATGTTTACGAGAGAGGCCAGCACCTTCGGACAATTACAATCAGGACAGCTTGATTAGCCTTCCTCCCGCCTGGCCCCTTCCCATGAATCTCCGTAATAGCTAGCTGCCTTCTTTCGGGGAGCCGGGGTCGGTCGCTGGGGACTATCCGCGTGTGGATAATCTCCCCGTGCCACCACGCCGCCCTCCACAGCAGACAGGGACTCCAAACCAGCTTTCTGGGCGGCTCGCTCCCCCTCCCCAGCGGGGGCGGCCACCAGCCCGGGACAGGATTAGCATGGCTGTCTGCTCCAAGCCAAGGGCTCAGACACGGGGCTCCAGGCAGAACAGAGCTGGTGCCATGAGCTGGGGACATCCAGGAGACCCCTGGCTCCCCCCGGCTCCTCCTGGCTCCCCCTGCACAGCCCTGAGCCAGCCCTCACGCCCCCACATGCACTCTTTCTCATTCGCATGAGCACCCTTGAGGGGAGTGCCAGTCTGCTGTGGTCGCCGCTGGGCACGGAGTGGGTGCCAGGCAGGGCTGTCTGTAACACATAACTCAGCAGGGGTGCTGCCAGAGGTGGGCGGGCTGGCAGGGTGGGGGGTTCTTAGCAGTACACTCCCTGGGGGCTCCTGACACCCCTCAGCTCAGGCCAGGGGCCATGGCGAGTCCTCAAGGGGAAAGCCAGGAGCTGGGCCCTCGTCAAGTTGTGCCCCAGGTAGACAGGACGATTGTCGCTGGGCCTCGGGTGGCTACAGAAACGGGCACAGGAAGAGACCAGATGAGCCAAGAGGGCAAAGGTCCTAGTGTCAGGGCAAGGGGTCCTCTGACCCATGCGGGTGGAGACCAGCAGGGTTCTCTTGGGTGAAGGCCAGGACCTCCCGTGGGCCTACCAGGCACTGCAGGGCCTGATGGGAATGAATGGAGCCTGCTCTGGGGTACAGTTCCAGAAGCTGATATAGCCCCCCAGAATGGCACTGAAGATGGTGGTGGTGATGATGGTAGTGCTGGTGATGATGATGGTGATTATGGTGGTGATGGTGATGATGATGATGATGGTGATGGTGATGATGATGGTGGTGATGGTGATGATGATAGTGGTGATGGTGATGATGATGGTGGTGATGGTGACAATTGTGATGATGGCAGTGATGGTGATGGTGTTGGTGATGGTGATGCTGATAACAGTTGTGATGATGATGATGGTGATGTGATGGTGATGACAGTTGTGGTGATGGTGATGATGATGGTGGTGATGGTGACAGTTGTGATGGTGGTGATGATGATGGTGATGATGGTGATGGTGATGATGATGGTGATGACAGTTGTGATGATGGTGGTGGTGATGGTGACAGTTATGATGATGGTGGTGGTGATGATGGTAGTGATGATGATGGTGGTGATGGTGACAGTTGTGATGATGGTGGTGATGATGATGGTGGTGGTGATGATGGTGGTGATGGTGACAGTTGTGATGATGGTGGTGATGGGGGTGTTAGCCTTGGCCACAGACACTCACTTCTGCAAGGGTTTCCTGTACACCCACTGAGAACTCCATGCCACACCAGGACTCCCAGAAATACCAAAAATGACGCTGGTCTTTGAGGGACACGACTGTCAGCTCCTTGAAGACAGGCCGAGGTGTCTTCCGCATTCCTCCCTGGGCTCAGACACAGCGGCTCAGAGCATCAGACAAGAAAGAGGTGCAGTCTTGGGCAGGAGGCAGGATGACAGGGTGAGCCAGTGAGTGACAGAGGAGCCCAGACCGTGACGGCTGTGGAAATGGCGTAGCGCTGTGAGAATCCAGGGATGGGGGGATACTGAGGAAAGGGGGCTGACGGGCTTCACAGTGAAGGTGGGGCCCGCCATGGGGCAGTTCTTGGTGGGTAACATCCTGGCTGAGAGTGGGGGAGGGAGCAGCCGGCACAGAGGAACAGCAGAGAACGGAACGATTGGTTTGGATGGGGTGGGGGTGGGGGGCCTGAGCTTGAAGGTCTTAATTGCCAAGCAAACAGGTCTGGGCTTTCTCCTGTTGGAAGTGGGGACCTGCTGGCTGCCTGAGAGCAAGGGCTGAAATGAGGGAGGGAGGACTTGGTGGTGCCATTGGGGTAGACTGGGTGCTGGGTGCTTGGTGCTGGGGAATGGTGATAACACAACAAAACCTACCAGTGACGGGGCGCCTGCGGGTGCCCAGCACTGGGCTCAGCACTTGGCACACCCGTCCCTGTGAGTCCTCGTTGTACCCCTGGGAGGCAGCTGTGGTGGTTTTTAAAAACTATCTTGGCCGGGCGTGGTGGCTCACGCCTATAATCCTAGCATCCTGGGAGGCTGAGGCAGGAGGATTTCTTGAGCTCAGGAGTTTGAGACCAGCCTGAGCAAGAACAAGAAAAATGAGCTGAGCTTGGTGGCACATGCCTGTAGTCCCAGCTACTGGGGAGGCTGAGGCAGGAGGATGGCTTGAGCCCAGGAGTTGGAGGCTGCAATGAGCTATGATGATGCCACTGCACTCTGCCCAGGGTGACAGAGCGAGACTCTGTCTCAAACAAACAAACCAAACAAACAAAAATGACCCACCCCTTAGGACAAGCCTAGATCCCCTCCCCGAGTGTGGCTGTAGGTGGAGCTCACTTCCGATGAACAGAATGTGGCGGAAACATGGAGCGTGACTCCCAAGGGCAAGTCATACAGACTGTGGCTTCCACCTTGCTTTCTCCTGGGTTGCGTGCTCTGGGGGACGCCAGCGGCCGTGTTGTGAGGACACGCAAGCCACTCCATGGAGGAGTCCACGGGGCAGGAGAGAGAGGCCTCCAGCCAAGTGGCCCTGGGAGGATGCGGCTTGAGCGTGGACCCTCCCGGCCCAGTCAAGCCGTCAGATGGTGCAGCCCCGCCGACTGCTGACTGCTGACTGCCGCCCGGCGGGGGCCGGAGCGAGAACCGCCCAGCCAAGCTGCCCGATTCCCCGACTCCCATCACCTGGCTGGGATAATAAACGTCTGTTGTTTGAGCTGCTCAGTTTGGGCTAATTTGTTCTGCAGCCATCGATAGCCAACACAGTGGGTATTTTTTTTCTTTTTTTTTTTTGAGACAGAGTCTCGCTCTGTTGCCCAGGCTAGAGTGAGTGCCGTGGCGTCAGCCTAGCTCACAGCAACCTCAAACTCCTGGGCTCAAGCGATCCTCCTGCCTCAGCCTCCCGAGTAGCTGGGACTACAGGCATACGCCACCATGCCCGGCTAATTTTTTCTATATATATTAGTTGGCCAATTAATTTCTTTCTATTTATAGTAGAGACGGGTCTCACTCTTGCTCAGGCTGGTCTCGAACTCCTGAGCTCAAACGATCAGCCTGGCTCGGCCTCCCAGAGAGCTAGGATTACAGGTGTGAGCCACCCGCCCAGCCCAGTGGGTATTTTTGTTCTGCTCTTTGTTCAGACTAGAAACCCACGCAGGGGGGCATTCCGGGCGCGGTGCCTGGCCTGCGCAAAGCTGCCTTGGCTGGAGCTGTTGTCTGGGCAAGGACGGCATTGTCAGGACCAAACGGGCTTTGGTGGCAGACTGAGGGGTCACAGTCTGTGTCCCGCCTCCCCTTCTGCCCCCAGCACTGAGGAGCCACCCTCTCAGCTTGGGGGCTGCCCCTGTGGGCCCTGCAGTGGCCAGGCTGCTCCGCAAAGCTGCTCTGCCGTGGGAAGCCGAGCCAGGCGGCCGGGAGGCTCATTCCTGCACGCGCTCATTCCTTCACTCACAACCGAGCCCCCGCTGCCGGCCAGGAGCAACCGCAGCCCCCTCCTTAAGAACCTCCCTGCTGGGACACAGGACAGGACCCAGCGGGCGTTGGGCTGGAGATCACCCCTGCAGCCCCAAGCAGGCAGGGCAGGGCAGAGGGAGACCAAGGCCGCGCACTTCCTGTCGGCGCCTGGCTTGAGGCAGCACGGGGAGGAAGCAGGAGGGAGCAAGGCCGGAGCCGGCAAAGGGGACGGGAGTCTTAGAGAGGAGCCTGCCCTCTGCCCTCCCTCTGCCCTCCGTAATTCTCTGCCTGGGAATCTGCCCCAGGGAAACAATTAGCAAGGCCTGAGTAATTAAGGGCAATACTGTTCACTCTGCATTGTTCACAACGGCTGGAAATCAGAAATAAATGTCCAAAAATAGAGGAGGTTTACACACCATGCCCCTCCACTTCCCACCCTGGAGTCAGACCACCTTGGTGTCTACAGTCTACAGCTGTGTGGCCTTTCTGTGCCTCAGTTTCCTCATGGGGATAATCGTGGGACTTGGCTATGGGTCTCTGTAAGGATTGGATGAGTTAGTGGCCGTAGCACGCTAAGCTCAGCTCCTGGCACGTGGAACATCTTCTGTACATATTAGCTAATGTCATTATTACATAGGCTTAAGTTTAAAAATGAGCACCTTTTTTTTTTTTTTAGAGACAAGGTCTCCCTCTGTCACCCAGGCTAGAGTCCAGTGACACGGTTATAGCTCACTTTGACCTCAAACTGCTGGGTTCAAACTGCTGGGTTCAAGCGATCCTCCTGCCTCAACCTCCTGAGTAGCTGGGACTTCAGGCACCACCACGCCTGGCTAATTTTTTACATTTTTAAAATAGAGATGGGGTCGTGCTCTGTTGCCCAGGCTGGTCTTGAACTCTTAGGCTCAAGCAATCCTCCCACCTCGGCCTCCCGAAAAGCACTGGGAATACAGGTGTGAGGCACTGTATCCAGCCTAAAAGTGAGCTTTTGGATTTTTTAGGAACATGGGGAAATTCTCACACTCACACGACGCAATGGCGGTGTGTATCGTATACCTCAATCTGGCAAACCCCAGCGTGCTCCAGAAACGGCCATCTCTGCTTTAGCCCGGGGCCCTTCCCTGGGTCTAGGGCAAGGCCCGGTCTCGGAGGCACAGGCACTCACACCTGCCCAGGTCGGGGTGTGGCACGCGGCAGCAGCAGGTGCCGCAGAAGCACGGGTCGGCTCGGGACTTGCCGACTGGTGGTGGGGAGGGCTGGGAGGGACCCCGAGCCTGCACACAGCGCACGGGTGCCTCACGGCAGCTCCCCCGGAAGCAGCAGCGTGAATACCAGAGGTTTATTTGGAAGTGACCCAGGGAGCGGGAAGGGGCGTGGGGGCGAGGGCAGGCCGCGGCGACTGGGTGTGGCGGGTGGCGGGTGTCAGAGCGCAGCGTTGGTCACCTGGGGCCGGAGCACCTGGGACTCCGGGAAGCTCATGGAACGCGCCCGTCGCCAAGGGCCGGGGAGCTGGGCGTTGATCCTCCGGCTCCTCCGACTTCCCTCTGTCGCTGGCCAAGGGCCGTCCTGGGGGCAGAGCGTGCGATTGCTGGTCTTGGAATGTTCTGGAAGGTTGACTACCGCGGGCCCATGTGTGCAGAGATCTGACAGCTGGAGCTGCGCTGGCACGGGGCGAACGTTGAGCAAGTGCCGCTGCTGTTGTCCCATCCCAACGCCGCGCGCCGTGCACAGAAACGCCGCGAGGACTTCCCCTGCCCACGCTGCCCAGCCATCCAGGCTCCCGAGGAGCGACCGGTGCTGCCGGCCCGGCGTGTGCGCTGTCTCTGGCAGCTACCGAGAACGCAGGCTAGACGGGAGGACCCAAAACGGTAACCAGCTTGTCTCTGGGTGGTGACGATAGGTGATTTTTATAATTGGGAAAAAAAATTGTGAAATTTAAAAAAGAAGCACAGATGGAAGCAGAGGCATGTGGCAGGGGCCACCGTGAGGGGGACACAGAGGGAGCGTCTCTGTGCGGGGCTCACAATTAATGCACGTTAGTGAGCCTGATTCGTGTCTTCTGAGCACGTGCTGTGGGCGAGACCCCTGTCAAACCCTCCAGGGCACAATTTCACTTCCTCCTACCCCTGCCCTGAGTGGGCGGAGAGGGCCTGGCCTCTGCCGGTGTATCAGCCAGCTTTGGCTGCAGGCACGCTGTGTAACAGCCACACCCAACGCCCAGTGGCTTCCAGCAACGGCTGTTTCTCTGGCTCATGGCTTTGCTGGGGTCAGGCTTGTGCCACATGTCACTCAAGCTTCTGGGACCAGTGGCTTCCCTGGGAGTGTTCTTCTCACGGCCACGAGAGAAGCCTGGAAGGGCACCTCTTAGGGTCTGTGCTCAGAACGCCACCCTGTGCTTCTGCCCACGTGCCATCAGCCAAAGCAGGTCACACGGCCAAGCCCAAAGCCACCAGAGGCACAGCAGAGGCTGCGGCCCAGCGGGCAGAGGGCAAGGTGTGTAACTCCCTAGCAGGGAGGAGGATCAGAAGCAAGAGTTTCATCTGCCCTAGACCCCCACCCCAACCTCTTAGAGGACTTGACGGGACTGGCGTCACCACCTCACGGTGGATGACTCCAGCCTGGGTCTCTCTCCCAGCTCCAGACTTTGAGCCCCATGCCCACTCCACGCACTTCCTGGAGTCTAACAGGCATCTCAGACATAACGAGGCCGGGACAGAGCTCAGTGGCAGCCCCGTTCCTCCTCCGGGTTTCCCCGCCTCAGCAGGAGGTGCCACCACCCACCTGCATCTGGGGCCAGACCTCGGCCCTCTCCCGAGCTCCCACCTCTGCTCCATCCATCGAGCTCCTGGCCTGGTCTCCACAACTTCCTGGTCTGACACTTTGGCTTCTGACACAGTTACACATAGTCCCCCCTGTGGTCCACCAATGCCACTCCCAGGCACATGTCCAGAGCACGGGTACGTACGTGCACCAGGACACACGTGCAAATGATCACGGCAACACCGCCCGCCACAGCCCCCGCAGAAACAGGCGCATGTCCCTCCACGGGGAAAGGGTCAAACGCCCGGTGGCAGAGCTGTAGATGAAATGCTACCGGCAACGGGAAGGGGCGAGAGGCCGACAGACCAGCGTAAGGGCCAAGCTCGTCCCCTGGCCTGCGTCCTGCGTCCCTCCTTCCCCCTCCAACCTCCTCTCCCCAGCACCCGTCACTGTGCTCCAAGCATGGGCTCTGTCAGGTCTGACACACGCCGGGCCTGCTGCTGTCCCAGGGCCTTTGCCCCACTCCCTGTGCCTGACAGTGCTCCCACGGAGCCTCCCAGGTGGGCCGCTCCTCGTCCGTCAAGTGCCACCTCCTCTGCAGCCCCCTCCCACCCACTCCGTGTGGCAGCGCCCTGCTTTACTTTCTGACGGCATGTTTCACCGGTCGAACGTGTCTTATGTGTTTGTGAGACCTAGACTCCAGGAGCAGTGCTCGGCGGGCACTTGCCGAGAGAACTGGACTGGACGTGGGAGGGGAGGGGAGGGGCGAGAGCTCCCCTGGGTGCTCAGGTGGCCGGGAGGCTTTCAGGTGGGTGTCCAGAGGGGGCCTGGATTCCGTGGGAGCGGCAGCTCTGGAGCCCTGGGCCCGCCGGGGGGGGGGGCAGTCAACCCCCACTGCGGCTCGGAGGTTGCCCCGCCCCAGGAGCAGCACAGCAGGGTGCTGACCGAGGCCTGTCTCCCCCCCTTCTCTGGGCCCGGCACCTGCTTCTCCAGGCGGGGGGCTCTGAGTGAGCCCCAGGGTATGAGATTCGGGGCACTGGAACCCCAACCCCCACGTTCCCCCACCCCAAGAGCCCGGACTGGACCAGCGCAAGGCAGGATGGGCCGGGCCTGCAGAGGAGGTGCTGGGTGAATGTTTGTGGAATGACTGAGTGAACGAACGCGCAGACTGGGCGAGCTCAAGGGCAGACACGCCACAATCGCCCCGTCCCACCGCAGCACTCAGAGGGACGCTGGCATAAAGTCGGGCACCAGCCCCCCACACACTGCTAGTGGGGGTGTCAAGCAGCACAGCCACGTTGCAAAGCAGTGTGGGGGCTTCTGACACAGTTACACAAAGTCTCCCCTGTGGTCCAGCAATGCCACTCCCAGGCACGTGTCCAAAGCACGAGTACGTACGTGCACCAGGACACACGTGCAAATGCTACCGGCAACGGGAAGGGGCGAGCGGCCGACAGACACACGACGTCACAGGGGGCTAACGTGGGGTGAAAGGAGCCAGAAAGAGGACACGCCGAGTGACGCCATTTACACGATGTTTGAGAAAAGGCAGAGCGAAGCTGCCACTCTAGAAACCAGGACACTGGTTCCCGCTGTGGGTCGGGTCGGGGGTGACTGGGAAGGGGCCCAGGGAATTTTCCAGGGTGACAGAAATGTCCTATGTCTGATTGGCATGGTAGTCAAAACTTCCCACCTGTGCCCTCAAGATTTGTCCATTTTGCTATGTGTAAGTTTGACTTTAAAGTCTAAAAAAAAAAAGGAAAAACAGGGATTTGCAAAGAAGGGACTTTCGTTTTCTATGATATGGAAGACCAGACACCTGCAACGAGAGCAGATACAATATGACAAACACCCTTCAAATGCACGGCCAAACTGCCCCAAAATGAGGGGACTCGGGTGCCGGCTGGGGCTGTGTCGCCTACAGTCGGTGCCAACTAGGGGAACCGTGTCCTTGGGTTTCATGGCCCAGCACGCATGCCTGGGCTCCAGGGAGGCAGGGAGCTGGGCCCAACGTGAAGCCAGGCCACACCCTCCGTGGATGGGCAGACTCAGGAAGATTCCCTCTGCAGGGAAAAAGGAATATGGCAAGGAAAACTTTCCCTTATAAATTAATAACCACAGGCCTGTTCTCACGAATATTGTGGATCTGAATGTATTCTACTTGCAAGATGGGAACTTAAAGTGGTCCTGGGTTTGGAGTGTCCTCAGGTGCCCAGTGGAAACAAAAGGCACCTCCTCCAGGGAGGGACAGACTCTTGGCCCCGAACACGAACACGCTGGATTCCCACAGATAAACCTTTGACAAAGATGGAACTCACAATCCACAATTACAAAACACACAAGAAAAACAAGAGAACAAGCCACCCTGAGTGAGAGCTGGAAGCAATGCCAACCAACAGGATCCGCACCCCAGGGCTTCCTATGGTGCAATCACGGTATATGGAATACAAAAGAAGGGTGAAAAGAGGCCACTTGTGGGTTGGGATGTGGCCACCGGCTGCATTCAGATGTCCAAGTAAGAGTTTCCTACGCCCAGTTCCTTTCAACACCAAGCATTTGAAAGCCAAGTGTCAGCTGCCCAGGGGTCTCCTAATTCTCTGCAGCTGTGTGTTTAGAATGTGCCTCGACAATGCAAATGAAAGCGACTCAAGCTTTCTTGAGTGCTCCTTCCTCAACTCCTGGTTGGATTTCCTGCCCAGTCTGAATTCTGGACCTTTCTAGTACCCCTCCCCTCTTATAGCTGGACCATTGGTTCTGCCCTTCCCTGACTTTGGTGGGGGCAGGGCCTGCCCTTTTCATTTCCCCAAACCGTCAGGAACTCAAGGCCATTGCCCAGGGCAGACTCTGTACCGAGTTTGGGTTGGGGTGGCGGAGGGACGGGACCCTGCAGCACAACACTGCAGATCACTTCGAATGCAGGAGCAAACATCCCCTGTGCCCGCAAACTTACCTGAGCTATGGTTCTCCCGGCCCAGCCTTCTCCCAGACCGCCTGCCTGGATCCGGCCCCTCCTACTCCTTCCCTGGCCCGCGCTTCCTCCCCCAACCTGCGCCAGCTGTGGGCTCCTGCCGGGCTCCCTGCCTGTGTCTCTTGCCTTCCGCCCTCCCCTCCCTGCTCAGCCTTGAGCCTCCAATTTTCACGGCCATCTAGGACACTCTGCTGGGAAAAGCCAGTTTTCCCCCTAAGAAGAATCCCATTTAAAATAGCATTTCCCCTTCCTGCTCTGCATTTACGGGGCACTGACTGTTGGGGTGCCGACCGGTAGGAAGGGCTCAGGACGCACAGACGAACAGGCAGGCAGCCTGCTGGCCTGCAGTGCCCACGTCGCCCAGCTCCTGGGCTCCGGACTCAGCCTCGACAGCCGGGACTCAGTGCGGGGTTCTCCGGTTACATCTGACGGACGCACTGCAAGATGCCACACATGGCGTCTGTCCCTGGGCTCGGGCAGGGACCCACTGCCCCGGCCCCGCGCGTGCACGCGAAGGCCCGCATACTCGCACACGCGTTCCCTCCTCGCTAATCCTTGCCTTTGATCACGGCCTCTCGTCTGTCATCTCCACTCGGTGTTGACAAAGCAAAATTTAGCAAAAGGAAAGAAAGAAAGAAATCCACCCTGTCACTTGGACCACCCCCCCCCGCTCCCCCCCGCCCCCGCCTTTGTATTATGGGTTTGTGTCAAGGTATGTTGGATTCTAAATTAAATGTCAGCCCACTGTACGTTTCTGGCTCCAGCTGCAGAAAATGAGGAGCCGGCGTTGGAGACCATCCAGTTGTTCAGCTCCGCACGCCCAACCGTGAGGGGTGACAAGCCCATTGAATCACCGCACGGTGGCTTTCCATGCCACGGGAAGCCAAGACACATTTATTTTTAATGATAAATGTGACTGTCAGAGTTAAGTTGAAACAGCTTTATGGTGAGAGCTGAGTGCCCTTGGCAGTGCGGGGCAGAGGTGGGGGGGACAAGGGCCAGAGGTCCCGACCCTCCGGCCGGCCCGGCCCGCGGGCCCCGAGCAGCGAGCACGTTTGGTATTCTGCCCACGTCCACTGAGCCTCTGCTGCCAGCTCAGCAGTGCTCGCCGGGCGTCTCAGGCCCGGCTCCGGCAGACCCACAGGGCCGAGGCATTTGAGAAAGAGCGACGGGCTCCGGCAGGGCACTGCCCAGGGCTCCAACTCCAGCCCCACCGAGTGCTGTGTGATCTTGGTCAACTTCCTTAACTTCTCTGAGTTCCAGTCGCCTCAGCTACAAAATGGAGATATTAAAAACACCCACAGGTCTTGGGTGAGGATTACATGAAATTAGATGCTACTGCTGATGGACCGTATCCAGCACATGGGAAATGGCAATTCACTGTATATCATATCCTTTTACTAATAGCACGATTACCCAAGCTGTGTAACTTACCCTTCTGAATCAGTTTCTTCATCCATAAAATGGGCACCATAGCTCCCATGTATTAAGGTGGCTGGGAGGATGTTCGGTGCCCGGCACAGGGCTGAGCAGCTGGGCAGGGACTGGCACCCTGCATGATGTCACCCTCCATCCCCGCTGCTCCTTGTCCTCTCATTGGCTGTCTTCCTTTCCGAGCCTCCGGTGTTGGCGTGCCCTGCGGCCCGCCTTACACCTGCTCCCCGCTAAGCGAGCTGCCCTTCACCTGGATGCGGCAGCCATGCCCCCAGTGGACCACGGTGGGCACCGAGCTGATGCCTGTGACTAGTGTGTCCTGGTGCGATCCCAGGCAGGGGATGTCCGTCAGTGGGGCCATAATACAAGGTGGCTTCGGAAAGGCAAAGTGGGAACATGCAGAATTGGCGAGCCAGAGAGGAGGGTGGGTGGATACACAGGGAGTGAACACGGGCACCAGGTGGCCTGGGGTCAAATCCCCTGCAGCCTGCAGGTCCTGGGTTCTGGCGCCCCTGTGTCCTAGCTGGTCCCTGACATGGAATGCCCAGTCTTAGGCTGGTCCTGCCCTGGTGCTCTGTGACCATCAGCCTTGTCAAAGGGAAATCAGAGGGTGGGGGGGACTGCCTGCTCTGCAGGGTCAGCTGCTCTTTCTCCTGCACAGATGTCAGGGTGGGGGTTGGGGCCACACCCTGAAGGGCCAATGAACAGGTGGCGGCCATCTCCTCTCCCAGGACAATGCCCTCGGTGAGCCTGGAATGCGAAGTGTGGAGAAGACGCCTGTGGGCTCGTGCCACACCTGCATCATGGCTGGCGCTTCTTCTGGGGTGCGAGCAGAGGCATCATCACAGAGGGGGTGATAGGGGAGGCCCGCCCCCCAAGACACACACTGGCCGGAAATTGGGGAACCAGTTGCTGAGCAGGTGAGGTGACTCCACAGCAAACACTGCCAGGAGGAGCCGCTAGGTGGCCCCCACTCACCTGTCTAATCGCCCTTCTGCAGGCTGGGAACAGGTCGCCCAAAGTGTTCTCTGTTTGCACCTGCCTGGGAACACTGTGGTCACCCGGCTCTCTGCCATTGCTTCTGCAGCCCCAGCCCTGGATTCCAGCCTTTCCCCCCCGCACCCAGCCATGTGGTCACTGCCCTCATGTGCCTTCGAGGTCCAGGGCACATCTCTCCTTCTCAGGGTGCCTCCCCCAACCACCGGGAGCACACACCCAGGACCCCCTCCGTCGGCCCCTGGCACCCCTCCCTCCGAGTCTCAGTCCAGGGCCTCCCTGTGCACGGGCGAGCTTCGTCTGTGCCCGGACGAATTTACATCTTCTCCCCAGACTGTAGGGTCAAGGCTTACCGTCCCCACCACGTGCCTGCTTCCTGCCAGGTACGGTGCAGGGGCCTGCAAACCTCACAACTCCCCACCAAGGGGAGAGTCCTTGTTCATGAGGAAACTGAGGCTCGGGGAGGACAGCCAGTGTGCCCAAGGCCACAGCAGGAAAGTTTGAGCCTGTGCCCTGCTCAGAGCTTTAATGCACTGTCCCCCAGAGCCCTTCTCAGGAGGGTGCTCTTAACCCTTTGGTATACACGGGGCTCAGAGAGGTGCAGTTGCTTGCCCTAGGCCACACAGCCAGGGCTCTCTGGGTCACCTGCTGGCACCCCTAATCAATAGAAAAGAAGCCCTCCTGTCCAGGGGGACAGGTGCCATCCAGGAAGGGCCAGGGGCCAGAGCCGGACCCCAGTCTCCTGACTCCCTCCACTACTGCACCATCAGTTGGGGTGGGGCTGCAGGTGACCCCGAGATCCTGGAAGGAAAAAGAGGCTGTAAACAACTGGCGGGTTGTGAACTCAGCTTCTGGTGGGTGACGGTCTCCTCAGCTGGCATGGGGCCACGGGTCCCCTGCTCCAGCTCTGGAGCCCAAGGAGCGCCCCTGCCCAGGCTGGACACGGCCCCCACCCCCAGCCGGCCTGCCCCGCCCGTCCGGTCGCGCAGAGGGATCGGGAGAGGGACGAGGATGGGGCGACAGACGGCAGCCAGTGGGGAGAGACGGAGACGGTGCCAGGGAACAGCGCGGCGGGCCAAGGCGCCCCAGGAGCCGGAAAACAGCTTTGGGGAGAAGCGAGGGCGGAGAGCGGGGGTGTCTATCTGGAGCTGGGGGACCAGGAGAAGGTGGGGCCGCAGAAAGCGGAGGGGCCGGCGGGCAGGGAGGGGTTGGGCCGGCGGGGAGCTCCGCGGGCCGCGTGGGCGCCTCGGTCGGAAGCCACAATAGCAGCTCGTTCCGGCGCAGATTAAGGACTTTGTCAATTACCTCCGAAGGCCGCTCCGCGCGGATTAAATGCTTTAAAAAGTGCTGCCGGTGGGAAGGGGCGACTAAGAAGCCCCCTCCCGGCACAAAGCCCTCCTCTCACGCGGCGGAGGAGGCGGCGGGGGCTGAGCCTGCGCGGGGCGCGCCTGGGGAGCGCGGGCGACCGGCCGGGAGCGCGGGCTGAGCGCGGAGCGGCTCGTCCTCGCGACCGCGGCGCCGGCGGCTGTCGCGGCGGCGGGGACCCCATTCCGCCCGCGGGCCGCCCGAGCAGGCCGGCGTCGGGGCGGCTCTCTGCCCGCGAGCGCCGGGCACGTGTCTGCGCACCAGGGCCGGGGAGCCCCCAGGACCAGGCTCGCGGGTCGGGGTCCAGAGCGGGGAGGTCCCAGGGGTTGGAGACGCCGGGCTGGGCGCTCTGGTCGGAGATCTCGGAGATCGCAGGCGCACCCCCGCCGGCCCCCACCCCTGCCCGGCCTGGGTCAGGGGCAAGCCCAGTGCCCCGAGCCGGGAGGGAGCCGAGAGGAGCGCGGCGCCGCTCCCCGGAGACGCCCGACGGCCCGGTGGGGGCGCCCACGCTGCCCGCCCGGCGCCGCGCCCCCCGCGCACGGTGAGTTGGTGTGAGTCGCGCCGGGGAGGAAGTTTGTGCAGAGGCGCCACCGGGGGCTCCCGGCCCCTCCGGGTGCGGGCGGCTGTTGGCTGCCCTCCGGCCGGCCCGCAGTGTTGGGCCGGGTCTGCCTCCTTTAGCTTGGCCTCTCTGGAGGTGGCGTTAGCTATGGAAGTCCGCGGGCGTGTGCGTGTGTGCGTGCGTGTGTGTGTCGGGGGAGGCCGAGGGGAGCAATAAAAGGCAAAGAGAGTCCGAGACAAAAAAGACGCGGAGATTGAGGAGGGAGGAGGCATAGGGGAGGAGGGAGCGGAGCGCGCGGGGAGCGCGGGAGCGGGAGCCGGGCGGCGCGCGGCGGGCGGCGGGCAGGCGGCTCTCGCGCTCCCGCTCCTGCCCTCTCCGCTCTCGCCCGCACACGCCCGCACACCCCGGCGCGCACACACCGCACACGCCCGCCCGCCCGCTCGCACCGAGGCGGGGACCGGCGGGCAGAGCGCGCCCCGCGCCCGCGCCCACCTCGCCGCCTTTGCGCTCCGCAGCGGCGCGCCTCGCCCGGCGCCCCCGCCGGTCCTGCCGGAAGATGGTCAACGACCGCTGGAAGACCATGGGCGGCGCTTCCCAACTTGAGGACCGGCCGCGCGACAAGCCGCAGGTACGCGCGGGCGCGGGGACGGGGGCTCGGGCGGCTGGCGAGGCGGTGGCCTCTCGGCCCGGCAGGGTGGGCACCCAGTGCGGGGGCTGGAGTTTGGAGCGCACCGAGGCGGGGGGCGGGCGGGCACCCTCCTCTCCTCTTGCCCCAGCGCGGCTCCAACTCGGGGTTCGATGGGGGCGGCACCCCTGCAGGAGCCGCACGCGTCGCCGGCAGAGCCCCCGGTGCGCGCGGGTGCAGAGCAAGCGGGGACCTGTAGTTCGCTGTGTGACCACAGACAGGTCGCTCCCCCGCTGGGTCTCCATTTCCTCACCTGTGCAAATGGGCATCCGGCCACTTGCAAGTCCCGCTCTGGGCGCCACCCTGTGCCAGGCACTTGGCACACTAACCTGAGCTTTGGGACCGGGACCTGAGCCCCTGGGTCTCCTCTGCATCCTCCCCCTTTAGCCAGGGCCCTGCATTCAGTAGGGGATCAATAAATACTCATCTGCTGTCAGAACGCTGGGCTGGGATTCTCTGACTGAGAGACAAGGAGAGCAAGACTCTGAGAGGGCCGCTCCTGCCTGAGGCCATGGGCTCCAGGGGACTTGAACCCGCCTGTGTCTGTGCGCCCCAGGGCTGGCTCATTCCTCCCCCCCCTTCAGGGGCAGGGAGGTGGGGCGGGGAGGGTGCCCAGGGCTGTGCGCTGGAAGGGGTGAGGACAGAGCCCGGCTGGCCAGCGCGGGGCTGGAGTCGCAGCCCTGGCGGAGGGGCTGCCCGGGGGCTGCCCGGGGCTGGGCTGCCAAGGGACCGGGGCAGGCAGGCTGGAGCGAGGCCCGCTCACTGAGGAGAAGAAATAATGGGGCTGCGCGTTTTAAATTTTAAATTTCTCCCAGACAGATGTCATTAGGGAAGGAACAGTTTGAGTTTGCAGCTGCAGGAGGGGGTGGCAGGGGCGGGCCTGGGCCGCCCCTCACTCTCAGGAGCTGCAACCTGCTCATTCCTGCCCGAGTGACATTGGCACGGCACAGGGGCCCAGCCCTCTGCAGTTTGCAAAGCCCTCGCCATTCACCCCACAACCTCACTTCCTGAAGCAAGTCAGGGTTGCTCATTCCAGTGTCACAGACCAGAGATCAGAGAGGTTCAGGAACATGCCTGTGTCACACAGCGTGTTAACAGCAGAGGGAGGATGCAAAGCCTGGTCTAGTCTCACTCCTCTTCCATTGCCTTCCAGGGGTGGTCTTGTCCCCCTTTTGGGTCAGGTCTTCACCCAAGCCAGGCTGCCCATTTCCAGACCTTTGCTGTCCATCTCGTTGGCTTCCCAGGCTCCCCAGTGCACGTGTGTGCGCGCGCACGCACACGCACGTACACACACACACCTTCATTCAGAGAGACCCTCCGTGTACTCCACAACCCAGCTCAAGTGCTGCCACCTCCTCCGGGAAGCCTTCCCGGATGCCTAGTGGCTGTCTCTCTAAGTGCTAGCAGTATCAGCCTATACCTCTCAGCCGCCCTTATCTCACTGCCTTGTCCCCTTGTCCTGAGTCCTCCTGCACCAGGAGATCCCTGGGGACACACACTTCTTCTGGACCCCAGCTCTGGGTCTCCCCTGGGCACGGGCTCCAGCCCTTCCCGGCGCTCCGGTTGGGAGCCAGGAGTGTTTGATGAATTGAACTGCGGGCGGCTTCGGCCAGGAGGGGCCTCAGGAGAGCAGCCAGCAGGCCTGCTCCGGCTCCGGGGAGAAGGCTTCTGGGGAATCTGTTTGAAACTGGCTTCGAGGCCTCCCAGGCCAGGCCCAGCCTCCCTCACTGCTCCCTGGGGCCAGAGCCCAGCTGTCTGCCCCTTGGCTACCGGAGGCATCTGAGGGCTGTGGCTTTAGGGCCTGGGCCGAGAGCAAACACCTGCCTCCCCTTTGGTGACCCGGCACGTGGCCGAGTGGTCCCCTGTGCCAGCTCCAGGCTGGTTTGAAGCTTCAGACAAGAGGCAAGGCCTTTCCTGCACCTGCTGTCAGGAGAGAGCGAGCCTGGCCCGGCCTGGCTCCTGGGGCCGGCCTTCTCTCCTCCCTGGCTCCTCGGCTCGGCTTGCCCACGGGCGTGCGGTGAGACTCCGGGGAGTCACTCCTCCTCTCTGGGCCTGGGTTTTACCATCTGTAAAATGGGAACAGCAATCCCTGCTTCCTCCTCCTTCACAGGGCTGTGAGGAGGGTCAAGTGAAGTGCTGGTATGTCTTGCAAACCGTAAAGCACTGTGCACCGTGAGAAGGACGGCTCGCAAAGCAGCTTCGTCCCCTTTCACGGGCCGCCGGTGTCCTGACGTCCCCTCCACGCAGCAGGGAAAGCCGTCCCAACAGCCAGCTCCTACCGCAGGGGCCTGGCCAGGGTCCTTTGATGGGTCACTTCCGCCAGGAGGACACAGCCAGCGCCACACTCCCGACACCAGCTGGGCTGGTGCCACGTCGCTCGTTTCGTAGCCACGACCACCCTGGGAGGCTGGCGGCAGGCATGATTAGCCCATCTGACAGATGAGAAAACTGAGGCTAAGAGAGCCGGGGCTGGGACCAAACCTGAGTTTGGGCGGCGGGTGGGGGCCTCTGCAGGAGATGAAGGGGACAGGGGCTGGCCGTCCCTTCGTGGCTCGGCTCGCTCAGCCGGGGCAGGGCTGCCAGCTGGGCTGGGTGGTTCCACAGCACGGCCGTCAGTGAAGGCCTGTGTCCACCTGTTGCCCTTTCTGGGGACCCCCTGGGCCCCGCTCTCTCCCAGCTCCGTCCAGCCTCAGCGCATCTGCTGGGCGAGCCTGGACAACTGCAGACTTGGACTCCTTAGCGCACCCCTGCTCCCCAGGGAGGGAAGGGGGCTCTCACGCCCTTGGGGCAGGGTGACTGGCACGTGCCAGGAGTTTGGAGTTGCTCAGATGAGAGGGTCTAGACATAGATATTCTCCTAGTCCTGGCGTGTGGGGCAGGAAGTCACACTGTACCCACCTCTATTTGGGGGGGGGGCTTATTCTTGAGCAGTCCCCAAGCCACCCTACAGGGAGGTCCACCTCCAACCCATCCCGGGCAGTATCTCTTGATGCTCTCAAAATGTCTGCAAACATTCCAGAAAGAAAAAAAAAAGAAAGGAAGAACTTTGGGAAGTTCTTCCTGATGTCTAACCTAAATCCCTGCTGCATTAAATTTACTCGGGGACTATGGAGTCCCTACTTCATGTTAGAGATACAGCCTGGTGGGTACGGCCTGTGCCTCACGGTGCTTAGAGTCTCTCTGGGGCACGAGCTCACAAGGCAGGCAAGGATCGCAAAGCACCTCTCTCTTCCCGTTCCCGGGGCTCAGGTTGAGGTTCCTGTGCTGGGCTTGGGGTTCCCGAGCCCCTCCTCCACTGAGCTCTCTGTGCAGCCCGGTGGCGTGGCTGTGACCTGGGAGGACAGGGGCCGGGAGGACAGAGGAGGCTGCTGGCCCAGCCCGAGGCAGGTGGCGATGCTCCGGGCAGAGGTGCCGTGGGAGCTGAGTCAGTGGGGTGGCAGGTGCCTGCGGGGGGAACAGCGTGTGCTGAGTCTGTGCTCCTGGCCCTGGCAGGGGTCGGGAGGGCCCCGCTCCTGAGGCCTGGGTGCCCCTGGGAGTCCAAGTGGGACAGTGTCCTGGTCTGCCTGGCTGCCGAGTGGGGGGTGCGAGCAGGGCTGGGAGCCCAGCGGGAGGTGGCTGTGGTGACTAGAGGCAGGTGCTGGGCCATTGCCCAGGGCAGGAGCTGGAGGTGGGGACAGGGTGAAGGGCGTGAGAGGTGGAGTACACAGAGCGGGGGCTGGCTGGTGTGGGGCTAGGGAGGGGAGCCAGCCAGGCACCAGCCTTGCAGGGGCCAGCTGGTGGGGCTGGTGCCACACCCAGGGTGGGACACTCGGGAGGGCTCAGGTTTGGGTCCGAGGCCTGGGCGGGCCATCTGGGAGGCCAGGAGCTGCGGCGGGGGAGGGTGGGCAGACAGGAAACATCTGGGGACCCCGCCATGCACCCAGAGCTGAGCGCTGCCCGGGCAGTGGGGGAGCTTGGGGGTTCCAGGAAGGGTGGGGGCTGGCAGCGTCCCTGGCCCCCTTGTCCCCCTGGACCCCTTTAGCTCCTCTTCCCCAGGCCCTCCCTGAGGCCCAGGTGGCCCTCGCCTGGGCTTCGTTGACAAGGCCGCAGCAGGACAGGGGCTCTTGCTCAGATCTCATAGAACTAGCCTGCAGCCCCTCTTCTAGGTCTCTGGGACCCCAGAATTGTGAGCAGAGCCACCAGCCCCTCACGCCCAGGGGGCTCCAGGACCCTCCCTCTGCCAGGGCCGGGGGCTCGGGGCCAGGACCCTCCCTCTGCCAGGGCCGGGGGCTCGGGGCTCAGCCCAGGCGGAGCCAGTCAGGTGCAGACGGGAGGGACTCCCTGGGGGTCTGGGCTGGGCAGCGCCTGGGCTCCCCCTCTTTAGAGCCTGCCAGCCCCCCACCCACAGGGCCCAGCGCTCTGAGGGGGCCGCTGCCGGCCCAGAGCGCACGTCACCCACCCTTGGTTTTCCGGACGCAAAGCCCCACGGCGGGTTTCTGTCGTGGTGAGCAGCCGCCCTGCCTCTGTCTGGGGTGCTCCCAGGAGCCGGGGCAGGGCACCGGAGGGGCTCACATCTGGACCTGACCTCGCCTGGCCTCCCGCTGGGGGGAGACTTTCTTCTTCCTGCTTTCATCCAGGGAGCGCGGGCTCAGGGGACCCAGGGGACCACTGCCGGCCAGCTCCCTCAGAACACGGGGCGGGGGGGCATCGCTGGGCAGGACGGCTCAGCCAGCACCTTGGCGTTGAACCCCTCCCTGCTGAGCCCCCTTCCCCCTGCAGCCCGCCTGAGGCTGGGGCCCCAGGGGAGGAGCCTGGACAGAGGTCACCCCACCTCTGGGGGCTTCGTGCCTCCCCCTGGCAGGAGCCCACCTTGTCCTCCCCTTGCCCAGGCCTCGCGAGGCAGCCACCAACCCTGGGCCGGCGTGGGGGGTGGTGGGGTCATGCGGGGGAGGAAGCCGCGTCCCTCCAGCTGGAAGCTCGCACAGGTGGTTGGTGGCAGAAGTGGGCCTCGAACCCGGGCCCCCCAGCTCAGGCTCCGAGCTCCGGTGCCTCCTGCCTGGGACGCCTTGCTTGCCCGGGGAGCTGGGGGCTGTGTGCGTCCTCCCCGAGGCCCCTCGTCGTCCGGCGGATTTCTTTGCGAGGCACGTAAACGGCAGCCCATAAAAGCGAGCAGTCCTTCGTCTTTAAGGTGATCTCTGCAGACTGATTCTCCTCTGCCAAGCGCCCGTTTCATTATCCCGCTGCCTCCCGGGGACCCCTGCCGCTTCCCCAGCCCCTCCCCGTGTGCCCTCTGCCTTCCCACCGGGGAGGGGCTCGGTGGGAGGAGGGCCCCACGGGCAGGGATGCCAGAGACGCAGGGGAGACGCTGGCCTCGGCCAAGCCGCCCGGCCCCGCCAGCTGGGGACCTGGACGCACACAGTCTGACGTGGCCACTCGGTCTGACGCGGCTGCTCGGGGCAAGGTGCCTCCCGATGGGCTCCGGAGCGGCGTGACAGGGACTTTCTTGCTGACACAGGGCTCTGCGTGTCAGGCCCCAGCCATGCTGTAGGCAGAGGAAAGGAACCGCAGGCTGGGGCAGGCAGGCCTGGTGTGGCTGCGGTTCCTGACACCCCAGCCCCGGGCCGGGGGCGGCCGCTCTGCCGCTTGCCGGGGACCCTGGCTGGGGTCTCCGTGCTCTGCACCCAGCTTTCCTGGCCGCACGACGAGTTTGGCTGTAGCACCCACCGCCTGGGCTTGTCTGGAGATTTCGGTGGTGGACCGTGGTAGGGGCCCGAGGAGTGGCGGTGACATGCCATGCTCACCTGTCCAAGCTGCCGGCCGGCAGGTGGCCGGGCCTTGGCGTGGCCTGGGGTCGCCCTCGCTCTGAGCCACACTGTCATGGCGGCCACAGACTCAGAGGCTGCTGTGCCTTGGGTGTAGCTGGGAGGTCAGGGCCTCGGCCCGGCCGCGCTTTGTCGGTCCCAGGAACGCCTTCGCCTCTGCCCGTGCCGCCGCCTCCTTCCCCTCCTCCTCCGTCTCTACCCCCAGCTGTCTGCCCATGTCCATCCAGCCCCAGGGCTGCTCCGTGCGGGCGCTGAGCGGGCCCCTGCCCCGGAAGGGCTCACGGTCCAGGGCAAGGTTGCTGGGCCTGGGACTCGCCAGCCCCGGAGTCCCCAGAAATTGAGTCTGCAGCTTTCATGAGATTCCCAGAGGTGTCAGTGCCCCAGACAAAGCTGGCAACGCCAGTCCTTGGGACAGGAGCTCCCCCAGGGCAGGGCTGGGGGATACACTGATGCCTCCTCGGGACTGGCCCACAGCCTGGCTCGTGGGGAGCTTTAGCGAATAGATGTTGGAATGACTGAGTGAATGAGTGAATGAATGAAGTCAAAGGCGATGACTGTCTTGATAAGCACCCTCGTGAGGGAGGAGAGGAGGAGGCCCTCCAAGCCAGGGGTGAAGAAACAGTCAAGGAGGGCTTCCTGGAGGAGGTGACAGCTAGCCGAGCCCTGGAGGAAGCGAATCAGGCCGTGGGAGGGCAGCAGGGAAGCGGATGCTCCCAGCTGAGGGTGCGTCCCTGCACGGCCAGGGCGGGAGGGTCTGGCTGGAGCCTGGACTGGGTGTGTCCCCCAGGGGCCCGGGCAGGTGTGGAGCATGAGTGCCGGCAGCGTCACGATGACGGGGACAGGCCAGGAGCTGTCTCCCTGATCGTGACAACAGGACAGATCCCTTCCCAGGGCCTGCTTCCCTCCCACACGTCACCCCCACCGCCCTCCCCGGGCGCCGAGCGGGACATTCGGGACTTACCTGTAGAGTGTGGGTTTCCGGAAAGGACTCGCCTGCGTTTCCTCAGTGGGGACATGCGGAGACGGAAGAGGCGTCACTGCCTAGCGTGTCCCCACGCCAGCGAGGTGGCAGTTACGGGTGCAAGGCGCCCTCCGACGTCAGCCATTAGCGCGTGGGGACACGACGGGTGGCCCAGCAGCGACGGCACACCGCAGACACTCTGGGTGGAGACTTGCCGCCCCAGACGGCGTGCGCACACCGGCCGCGGACAGCAAGGCCGCTGACGCTGGCCGCACAAGCTCCGCGCCGTGCACGCGTCCGGGTGCCTCAACACGCCATTCAGTCGCAGGAGCACCTCAGGTCCAGAAGGCTGAGGACGTGGGGAGGATGCGGGTCTTAGAGTTGAGGAAACTCGGTCGCCGGCAGTGCCTGGCCCCAGGAGAAAGGCAGTCGGCTCCGGGCCCTGTCCACACTCTGCTGTGTGACTCTGGGCAAGGCTCTTGCCCTCTCTGGGCCTCAGTTTCCCCATGTATGAGGTGCTCAGTGGCTGTGAGTGGTCCGTCCAGTGGATCTGGCCCCAGAGCACCGGCCCCCACTGTGCTGCCCAGGCCCCGGACACGGTGTTTATGGCGCCTGCCCGGTGTTGGGATGTCGCTGTCGCCCCGGCCCTGGCCGCCTTAGAGGGCAGCACTCCGTCTCCGCTGGTCGGCGTCTGTTCCGCCGGGGGCTGCCCTGCGAAGAGAGAGGAGGCGTGAGGGCCGGGGAGGGGGTGTTCAGAGCCCCCGTGTGCCCTGGGGACCAGAGACCAGCACGAGCAGAGGGCGGGCGCGGCGCTCCACGTGGGGGGACCGTCGGTGGCCTTCGGTGACAACCAGCTTGGAGCACTGGTTCCCCTGACAGCACGGCTGTTCCAGCGCCAGAGCTGTCACCGGCTTTCTCCTCCCGAGTCTGCGCAGTTACCCGCCTGTAGGGACAGGGGTGGCGCCAGCCCATTTTACAGGTGAGGAGACCGAGGCTTAGAGAGGTGCGGGCCATCGCCCAAGGCCACACCGTGGGGGTGGCAGCGCAGGGACCCGAGCCCATCTGGCCACAGAGGGGGCGTCTCTACCTCCAGCCCCCGAGGGACAGGGAGGCTCCGCAGGTGACGGGCGCTCTCCGCAGGGCATGCGGGCAGGGCAGGGGCAGCGGACGAAAGGCACGGTGCTCTCTTCCATCTCCCTGCCTCAGTTTCCCTTTTCTGTGGTCTCCGTCTCTGTCTCTGGCATCTCCTCTGGGCCTCTGTCTCTCCCCACCTTCCTCCCAGAGTCTCTCGATGTATCTCTGTGTGTCCGTCTCTCTGTCTCCCCTCTGGGACTGTCTCTCGTGTCCGTCTCTGTGTGACACCCTCCCCCGGTCCCCAAGAAGGGGGTCCCCGAGCCTTGTCCCAACCTCCCAAGTGCTCACTGGGCCACGCGGGAGCCGGGGTCTAACCCCCGCCCTTCTCTCTCCGTTCCTGCGCCCGCGTGTCCGGCGGCCCACAGCGGCCGAGCTGCGGCTACGTGCTGTGCTCCGTGCTGCTGTCCCTGGCCGTGCTGCTGGCCGTGGCCGTCACCGGTGCCGTGCTCTTCCTGAACCACGCCCACGCGCCGGGCACGGCGCCCCCGCCGGTCGTCAGCACCGGGCCGGCTGGCGCCAACAGCGCCCTGGTCACCGTGGAGAGGGCCGACAGCTCGCGCCTCAGCATCCTCATCGACCCGCGCTGCCCGGACCCGGCCGACGGCTTCGCCCGCCTGGAGGCCGCCCAGGCCTCCGTGCTGCAGGCGCTGGCCGCGCACCAGGCCCAGGCGCGGCGGCCGGGCGAGCAGGAGCAGGAGCTGCTGGACACGCTGGCCGACCAGCTGCCCCAGCTGCTGGCCCGGGCCTCGGAGCTGCAGGCGGAGTGCGCCGGGCTGCGGAAGGGACACAGCTCGCTGGGCCAGGGGCTGAGCGCCCTGCAGAGTGAGCAGGGCCGCCTCCTCCAGGTAGGCGGGTCTTGCTGGGGGTGTGGGGCTGCTGCCACTGCATGCGGCCCGGTGCTGGCACCTGACGTCCACGGCCTCACTCACCCCCAGGTGCCCCGGACCATGGCCTATTGCTATCCCCATCTGCAGACGAGCCCACGAGGCTCAGAGAGGGGCAGTCGCTTTCTCATAGCCACACAGCTACGGGGAGCCAGGATTCACACCCAGCTTCTCCCCTGGGTCGGGTCAAATCTGGGGCTTGAGGGGTGTCCCCAGGTGCTCCACGATGCAGGTGAGGCAGGACACTGTGACTTGCTCAGGGTCATGTGGTCACTGCTCTAGGCCAGAGGGAGCTGCACCCGTCCCCAGTCCCCCTCCCAGTTCACTGCCATGTGACGCCCGCAGCTCTCCGGGGATGGACAGGCCCTTCCAGGGAGCCCAGCCAGACCCTGGCCTGTCCCAAGCCACCTCCGCCCGACCCCCAGACCCCTAGCCACGCCAGGTTCCGCCAGCCCCAGGTGGGCCTGGGTGGAAGGTTTCCAACCCTGGCCGAGACCGAGCCTGAAGGGCCAGCACAACGCTCCCCTGCGCAGGGTCTGGGACCAGAGTCTCCCCCCTCTGCCTCCACCGTTTTCCGGAACAGAACATTGATGCCGGGATGGGGCGGTGATTTGTCCTGGGTGCCATGGCCAGGTCAGGCCTGGAATCCAGCCCCCTGGTCCCCTGCCCGGCCTCCAGCCTGTGCCACACGGCCTTGTGACTCAGATCCTTAGGGCTGGCGCCAAGCCACGGCCCTGCCCCTCCCGCCCACCCTGTCCGGACGCGGGGTCACCCGGCGTATGCTCACCCGACAGCTCGTGAGGCCTTTTCCCGCCCTCTGAAGCTGCAGCTGTGGCAGCCTCAGCCCTCATCACCCTGTCCGGGCGCCTGGCGGGAGGGTGGCTTCCTCCTCCTGGGCGTGTCCAGTCCTCCCCCGCACCCCCTTCTCAGGCATCCCAGGCAGGGCGCGGGGAGAGCTCCTGACCTTTGAGTGACCCGGGCCCCACCTCGCTCTCCAAATCGCTTGGCCCCGGCCCCAGCTCGGGCTCCCAAAGGCCCAGCGTGTAGGAGGCGGGGCCGTGGGTCCCACCACCCACTCCGCACCAGCGCGGCCCGGCTGCTCCTGCGGACCGATAGCTGGGGCCAGGAGGGGTGGCTCACCTGACATATTTACTTCTCAAAAAATGCTTGGTTTGACTCATTTCCCGCAGACTGGGGTGATTCCAGAGACCTCGTGTCTCACTCTTGGTCGGAGGCGGCCGCCGCGGCCCCATCTCCTCTCCCAGCCCCTCAGCCCAGGCCCCGGTTTCCCAAAGCCGCGCCCGTGGGCACCTGGGTGGGAATCGCCAGAGGTGCTTACTGAAAGGCAGGTTCCTGGGCCTCACCCCAGTCCCCCAGATCCCCAGGGGGGCGTGTGGGAACCCGCAGCTCAGCAAGTGCCCTGTGACTCTGCACCGTCCCCTGCGGCTGCACGTCAGGCCTGAGCCACGCAGCTCTGCCCTGAGGGTTTGGGTCGGCGGAGCCAGGATCCGGCCCGGGCCCCACCTGCCCGGCCCTGGGACCTCGGGCAGCTCCTATCTGTGCTGGGGCTGCGCACCTGGCAAGTGGGGCCACCACAGCCCATGCCCAGGGGACGCGGGGGTGGCCAGTGTCTGGCACGTGGGGGACACCCACCGTCTGCGCATCAGTATCCCCTAAGTGCTGTGGTAGAAACTGTGAAAACCTGGGCGAGCCACCACTGAAAATCCCTTTCCCAGTAGGAACTAGGGCCCCGCCGGGTGCCTGGCTCTGTGCGGATAAGCCCCTGCCAGCCGGAGCGGGTACCTTTGTCACCCCACTCTCCGGAGGGGCAGACTGAGGCGCAGGGTGGCGGAGTGCCCTGCGGGGCTTGGCCACGCCACTGAGAAGCGCCAGGAACGGGAACCCTGATGTCACCGCCTCTAAGACCTGCCAAGTCCCCCTGACGCCTCCGTGCGGCTCGGCGAGCAGGGACCGGCTTCCCCGCTAACTCGGCGTGTCTGTGTGTGCACGCTCCACGTCAGTCCTCCGCGGGGTCGAGCGCGGTCTTCCCTGCCCGTTTGCAAGAGGGAGGGGCCGCGCCTGAGTCCTCCAGTGTGTCCTGGACTCAGAAAGGTGGCCGTGCCTGCGTGGCTTAACCAAGTGTTCTCTGCCGCCCCACCCCTGTCCCTCCTGGGGCTGCCTGTGGCCCCACCCGGTGGGGCCAGTGGATGGGACGCCGCAGTGAGGCCCAGACGCTCTGCCCGCCCGGCCGCAGCCCTCCCCGCATCCCTGCTCAGCAGAGGGGAAACTAACTGACAGGGAGACTAAAAAGCCTGGCAGGGCCCGGCCTCCGGAGCAGCCGGGAATTGTATTTTGTAAACTGCCGGCGGGCGCCGTGTATTTCTATTTTCCTTCCACGAATGGGCTATTACCTGGCAAGTGACAGGTTCCTGTGTGAAGACCTGGCTGGCTCCCCGCCCGCTGCCTGCCTGCCGGCTGCAGTCTGTCCATGAGCCCCTCCCGCCACGTGGGCCTGCCGCCTCCTGAAGGCCGCAGAGAGGCCCGGGCTGCCCCTGAGGTCCAGCCCCGGGGACAGGTGAGAGTCGTAAAAGCAGATGCCACCGTCTGGGCTCCCAAACACAGGTTGTCCTGAAGCCCTGGCCCTGGAAAGCAGGTCTCATCCCCTGTTTGTGGAGGAAGCTGAGCTGTCACCTCCCAGGGTCGCACACATAGTGAGTGGGGGAGGGGAGAGGAGTCAAGACGCCAGACCACGGCCTGCCCCGCCCTGGTCTCACTGCAGCCCTGGGCTCCCTTCCTGCCAGCCAGCCCTGGGAGAGTGGCCTGAGTCCTGGTCCCCACGCTGTCGTTTGCTCTTAGGGACCTCTCCTTCTGAGCCTCAGTTTCTCCATTTGTAACAAATAGATGAGAACTTCACCTCCCGCTTTGCAGCACCGTGGGGGGCCTGGTGAGGTCGTGGATGTCAGAAAGCCACAGAGACTCAAAGCGATGCTCACGGCGGGATGAGGGGTGGGATGGGGGTATCCTTGCTCCTGTGCAGATCACCCCTACCTAGGCAACATCACCTGGGGGTCGGCAGAGGCAGCCGTGGGCACGTTAGTAGCCTGGGAGGTGCCGCATGGGTTCAGTGGGCTGAGTTCCCCACCGGGCCCCACACTGAGGGGCTCCCTGGGTGGTTTCTCTGGTCCCCCAGCAGTTTGGGCATCGCGGTGATGTGGAAGGGGAGGCTCAGGGCGCTCACCCTCGGTCCTGCAGCTGGCATGTGGGCGAGCTGGGGTGAAGCCAGGTCTGCCTGGCACCAGGGGCTGCCTCTGCCTGCACAGCACCCCCTACCCCAAGTTCCCCCTGCCCTGGGCTGAGCACCCAGAGGCAGCCTGAGAACAGGGCCCGGGGAAGGCAGGTGCCTCTGGAGCCGCCCCGCCCCTCCACCTGCACCCAGCCCTCTGAGCCCTGGACGTCCCAGAGCACAGGCTGCGCCATGGTGCGGCTGACCCCTCAGACCACACTAGACAGGGACCCGGGGCCAGAGCAGGGTGAGGGCTGCCACCGAGCCGGGAGCCCAGCTTGGGGAAGGCACGCCAGGGCCCGGCCCTCTGCTCACCCCTGTGTTCCGCAGCTTCTCTCCGAGAGCCAAGGCCACATGGCTCACCTGGTGAACTCCGTCAGTGACGTCCTGGACGCCCTGCAGAGGGACCGGGGGCTGGGCCGGCCCCGAGTCAAGGCTGACCTCCAGAGGGCACCTGCCCGGGGAGCCCGGCCCCGGGGCTGTGCCAGCGGTGAGTGGGGCAGGGGCGGGAGCGGGGAAGCTTGGGAGAGGGTCGCCTGCCAGGAGTCGCCCAGGGCCCAGCGCTGCTTCCACACGGCCTGGCTTTGTCCCTTCACTGCCCTCCCCACGCCCTCCCGACCCTCCAGCTCAGGAGGGAGTCCCGGCTGGCTGCCCTTAGGGGAGGCTTCCTGCAGGCCAGTGACACCTTCCCCGCACCCTCCACGGAGCCCTCCCTCAGCCCATTTTCCAGATGGGGAAGTGAGGCTCGGAGCGGAGGCTTCACTCACCCAAACTCACCCGGGGAGGGGCAGAGCCAAGGCCTGACTCTTGACCCCGGGACCACACACGTGGACAGGCCAGCGGGGGGTCTTGGGGCAGTGGGGGGGTCTGCAGGAACACAGGGCTGACGGGCCTCGCCTGTCTCAGGCGCGCGGCCCCGGGACTGCCTGGACGTCCTCCTGAGCGGACAGCAAGAGGACGGCGTGTACTCCGTCTTCCCCACCCACTACCCCGCCGGCTTCCAGGTCTACTGTGACATGCGCACGGACGGTGGCGGCTGGACGGTGAGTGCCCCGGGCTGTGTGGCCCGGCAAGGCAGGCCTGCGGTGACCCAGGACGCCTCCCGTCTCCCGCTGAGCCTGTGGCCCGGCCCTGGTTCTGCCCGGCCTGACCCCGCCCCTACAGAAACCCGACCTGGGAACGACCCATTGGGGCCCACTCGGACGGACGGACGGACGGACGGACGGATGGACAGGGAGCCACCTTGTGCGCCCTGATTCTCTGGGGGAGGGGTGCTGGGCACGTTGGGGTTGGGTCCGATGGGGGTTGGCTGAGATGACAGGCGGCACTGGGAACCTGTTGCCAGCAGGAGTTCTAGGGCCCGCTTGTCGAGTAATCCAACACCCGGCGCGTGCGCAGAACACAGAGGGCAGCTGCCGGGGGCAGAGACCCCCACGGCCTCCCACCTCCTGGCTCCTGCCTGGTGGGAACAGGCAGCGGTGAGAAGTCCCAGCTGCCAATCACAGGCAGGGGCCATGGCTGCAGGTGCGGGGGAGGGGACTGAAGACCCCAAGGCACCTCCAGATCCTGTTCTGCGGACCAGGGTCTGCTGACTTCTCTGCAGAGCGCCTCCTGGGAAGTGTTTTAGGCTTGTGGTCCCCTGGTCTGCTGTCCCCAGCAGGCTCAGTGGCAGCAACTCAACTCTGCAGGGGAACGGCCACCGAGAACGGCCACCGAGAAAGCGAGAAGGCACGGTGTGGCCTTGCTCCAGTCACGCCTTACTTGTAGACTCCGGAATTTGAATTTCATACAGCGTTCCCGATTCCTCCTTAAATATTATTCAAAGGATATTTACATTTTTTTTTCTTTTGATTTTTTTTTTTTTTTTTAGCCATTCGAGAAAGCAGGAATTTTCTTTTGATTTTTAAAAACCACTTAAAACGCTCACACCATTCTTAGCTCACACGCCGCGTTGAAACAGGCAGCAGGCAGGTTCGCTGACCCCATCCCGGGGCTGGGGATTCCTGACTTTTCTGACGGTGGGACCTGAGCTTGCTGCCCCCGTCCCCAAATTGCTGGGCTTCTGACCCGCTCCTAAGGCTCAGGCTCGGCCCCGGGCTTTTAGCAGGGCCACCACTGGCCTGTGGGTGATTTTGTGTGAATTTAACAAATGCACGTCCGTTCCTTTGTGCTTACTGGGGTGCTGGGCTTGGCGAGGGCAGATGTGAGCCCTGCCTTGTTGGCCAGGTGCCCTTGAGCAGTGAACAACCTGCACCACTGTCCCTGGAGGTCTGTGTGCCACCCCGAAAGCAGCACAGCCTGGCTGTGGTGGGGACACAGAGTGACAGTGGAAAGCAGGACAGCAGAACTGGCTCTGTAAGGACTCTCAGCTTCCCATTTAATTTCAGTGGGACAGACATTTGGTCCTACTGAACACGGGTCCTGGGGAAGGACCGAGATGGGAAGCCCCGTCCCAGTCCTCCCGGGGAACTTAGTAGAGTCTTTGGGGACTGGGGTGGCAGAGCTGAGGGAGGCCCTCCTGCGAGCCGCACGGGGTGGGGAGGACTCGGGAGCCTGTGCGGGACAGAAGGTACCCCGGGAAGGGGCAGCAACCTGACAAGGGGCCCGCGGCACGTTCAGGGGACAGTCGGCAGGACGTGTGGCACGTGACGCGATGGGGCTAGCGTGGCCAGAATGCCGGGCTGCGGGTTCGAGACGGGCACGGGGGAGCTGTGGAGGGCGAGGAAGAGGGGAAGCCCGGATAAGGGCTGTGCTTCAGGAGCCGTAAGTCCTGCCGGGAGCCTCGTCTTTGTGCACTCGGTGACAGGTGTGGGGGGCCCTCTGCCAGACAGGCCGGGGAGCCTGGGCTTGGGCGCCGTCATCCCAAGCCAGCCCTGGGCGTGGCTCTCAATCCTGCTGTGTGACCTTGGGCAAGTTACTTAGGTTCTCTGAGCCCATTTCCTCAGCTGTGACATGGGGGCACCACCTTTATGGCTCAGAGCTCTTGACCACAAGCAACAGAAAGGGGGCAACTGAAGCAGAGAAGGAAGGGACCGGGGGACGCTGGGAGGCCCAAGAAACTCGCTCAGGGCCACTCACCAGGCGCAGAGCCCCCAGACCAGGCCGGGGCTCCCTGGTGAAAACCTGCCCCCAGGGCTGCCACCACCGAACTTCTGTCCTGCCACTGGGCCCCCAGCTACTGATTCCGGCTCAGCGTGAGCCTCTGACCCGTGGTGTCTGGGTCATGCACCTACAGTCGTCCCTGCAAGCAGCTGGCATCTTTAGCAGCTATGGTGAGAGTCGTCCGTGCCTCTCCCCAACCGCAGAAGATGAGGAAGGACAGAAAATAGACACGTGCCCACTGCAGCACTTCCGGGCCCGCCTGGCTTCTGTGACCACACACATGCACGGAGCATTTGCTCGCTCTGCGTGACAACGAGCCCTGCCCCATGCAAGGCACTGGCCACCCCACAGCGACCCACTCCTCACTGAGACCCACCAGGAGGGACTCCACAGTGGCCCAGGGGCCAGGAGCCTGAAGCCGCAGGAGGTGGGAGTCCAGCTGCTGGGAGGGGGGGTCCAGGTAGAAGCTGCCCTGGCCTCTGACCTAGGACTCGGGGCACAAGGAGAGGCTGGCGGGATCCTTGGTCCTTGCCAACGAGCTGGGTCTTGACCATTCTCAGTGCATCGATGTCCAGGCTGACAAACGTGGGGGGGGGCAGGGGAGTTTGACATCAGATAAAGCCAGTGACTGAGAGACGGGGTGAGGGCGAGGGCAGCCCAGGAGGGGAGTGGGGGAAGTGAGGGTGCAGCAACCTGGTGCTTTGGAAAGGGGTCGGCGCCTGCAGCGGGGGGGGGGGGGTGGCAGAGCCAGGGAGCAGCCCCATCCGGCCAGTGCGGAGACTGGCATCCCTAGCCCTGCAAAGACCTGCCCCCAGCTCGGAGGAGAGCTTTTAAATGCACCGGACCCGCGTCTGGGGGCTAAAAGCACTTTTGTTTTCCTAACTGCCAGCGCCTGAGTTATGGCGCGCGCCTCTGGGAAGCCCCGGCGCGGGATAGTGCGAGGCGCCGGCCGGACGCAGAAATCAGAGTTAAGGGTTTGGACGGGGGTAATGAAAGACCCAGACGCCCCCCACTCGGGCCGACCGGAAGCCCGTCTCCCGGGCGACTGCAGGGGTGCAGGAGGGACAGCACCCGCGCAGCCCTGGCGCTCAGACACCGTCCGGGGCTCCGGGAGGGAGGCCGGTCTGCCCGAGAAGTGCTTGCGTGACCCGTGAACGTTCGCATCCATTTGGGCTTTCAGCAAAAGCATCTTCTCCCGTGCACCGCCAGACATCTGTCAGGATCACCTCCCTGCCACGCGGAATCTCTCCGGAACTCCATTTTTGTCTGGGTGGGAGCCGCCGCCGCCTCTCCAGAGCCGGATGCCATCCATCCTCGTCAGGCCCCATGTCCAACGAGCCAGCCTCACGCACGAGCGCCGGCAGCCCCCGCGGGGACGGGGCACCCGGGCTGCTCCCCAGAGAGACCAGAGTGTGCAGGACGGGGCTCAGCAGCCCTGCCCGTCCCAGCGCACTTTACAGTTTACGTGCCCCTGCCCCACATGGCACCGCACTGGGCCCTTCAACCTCCAGAGGCCACCGGGCAGCCTCAGAGAGGGCCAGAGATTTGTGTCAGGGCTGGGAGGCCACAGGGGCCCAGAGGAGAGGCCCCTAACCCGTTCTGAGGCCACCAAGAGCCAGATGGGAGATCTAAGGGCTGGGGGTTGGAGCAAGTGACAGGCAGGGAGATGGCAGGGCTTGTTCTGGGGCCAGGGTGGCTCCCTGCTTCTGGCATATCTGGTATGGGGGGTCTGGGTGAAGGACAGGCAGGGGGAGATGGCAGGGCTGGGTCGTGTGGGGTGATCCTCCTGCCCTTCCGTGACACCTGTCACAGGTCCATCCTTTGGCAGTGTAACTTCACCTCTCTAAGCCTCACTTTTCTCATCTGCTAAGTGGGTATAATGTAGAGCTACCTTACAGACGTGGGGGTCCTTCATAGACTGTTGGCCTACAAGGAGGGAGGCAGGGGTGGGGTAGGGTGAGCCTGGGGGCTCCCTGTGAACAGAGGAACTGGGCCCCTCCTCTCTGGCCAGTGGGACAGCCCCCTGCCCCGTTGCAGGGCCCGGGGAGTGTGGTGGCCATGCCCAGAGCCTGTGCAGGTTTTCGGTTCTCTGAAGGAGGCTCTTCCCTCTGCCGCCCAGCCTCCCCGCCCTGCAGTGCAGCCTCGCCCCTCCCCGAGGTCTGTGGAGGGGTGGGGAAGGTGGGGTGCTGCCACCCAGCTAATTGTCAACCCTCCGTCTCTGCATAATCACTGGCCGAGGTCACACACATTGGGCCCCGCCAAGCACCTCCTACAGCAGGGACCTGGACTAGACTCAGCGTGGCTCCGTGCCACCTACTCTGATCCACGGCACTGCCAGCATCCCTCAATACCAGGAGCGCCAAGGGGCCCAAACCCTGTTCTGCCAGCAGCCCACGGCCAGGCGCTCTCCTGCCTGCAGGGGCAGCAGGTTCACAGGTGCCTCTAATTGGCCCCGCGGGGGCGGCCCTCCCTCCCCAGCCCTTCCTGGGCCTGGGCTCTGGTGGGCAGGAAAGCCCGCCCTGCCCTGCCTGAGAACATCGAAGCCCTGCGGGGGTGGGGGGACCAGGCTCAGGGAGGGGTGAGGAGCTCGGCAGGGGATTCAGGGGGTGCCCCTGGGATGGGGGCTGCAGCCCCGCCGGGGAGGGCCCGTCTCGGGGACGTTGGCTCCTTCCTGCCCCTCTGTGGCCAGCTCTCCCTGCCCCCGGGCCCGCTGTGATGTCAGTGTGCCGGTGTCCCCACACCGCCCGGGCCACGCCCTGCCCTGGGGAGCGGCCCCCCAAGCACACACGCAGATAATGGGCAGGTGACCGGCCACCGTGCCCAACCTGCGCGCTGAGGCTTGTAACGTTCGCGGCCCGTGCACGTGGATCGTCCGCGGACGCCGCGCCGGTAAATGGCAGCCCCGGCAGCGTTCTGCCAGGAGCCCGGCGCCGACTGCCAAGCCTGGGAGCTGAGGCAGGGCGCCAAGCCCGGGGGTACCATTTTCAGTCAAAAACAAGGAGTGGGCCCGATTTCCGTCTGGGCCCAGCAGCTGGTTCTGCAGGGAGGGGCGGGGACGCCGGGCAGACCTACCGGGGCCGCCTGGTTTACGACGTTTGCGCGCCGTGTCTTTGCCGGGGCACTGCAGGGCCTTACGGAGAGGGAAACTGAGGCTCAGAAAGGTTCCATGACTTTTCCGAGGTCACGTGGCCTGCGAGAGGCAGAGGCAGAATTTGAACTCAGCTCTGCCTCCTTCTAGAACCTGTGCTCTTGCCAGCAAGCCCAGAGGCCTCCCTGGGGACGCCGCCAGAGGTGCGCAGGAAGGGTTTGAGGACGCACGGCCTCCTGGGAGTCGGCGGGGGCTCCCCGGGGCTGCTTTGAAGCGCTGCTTTCGCTCACACGGCCCCGGGTTCTTTGTTCCTCAAAAACAAGAATCTGCCTCTGCTACGGCCCCTCCGCCTCCCTCCCCGAATCACCTGCTCGGGAGGCCTGGGAGGCTGGTGGGTGCCACGGCTACGCAACCGCCACGGTCCTGCCGCAACCGGTTCCTGCAGCGGCTTCATGCTAGTCTGCGAAAACCCCAGGTGCTGCCTCCTGAGGACCCGTCAAAGGCACCCCCCGATCTTACAGGGTTTGGACGCACCTGTGTCCCCCGTCCCTTTGGTCTCAGCTCCTCTGGCCACCCAGCCAGGCCCTGCTCAATCTGTAGCTCAGCCAAACATCCCCCCTCCAGGAAGCCCCCCAGACTACCTCTAGCCGCCCCCGCAGAGGGGCTCACTCCTTCCCTGCGCTCCCAGCAGGCCCTTTTGTTACGGTTAGTGAACACTGTGCACCGGCTCCTTCAGTCTTCCTCAAAGCCTGTGGGCTGAGGCTGTTACGATCCTCGGTTTACTGATGAGGAAACTGAGGCATGGGATTTGGAAGAATGTGCCAGGTTGGGGGCTGCTCTGCCCTTTGTCGGCTTGTGTGTCCCTCTCTCCTGGGGCCGTGAGCTTTGAGGGCGGAGTCGTCCCTGTGCACCCGAGCACACGCCGGGCCCCCGCAGTAGGCTCGCTTTGCAGGCCAGAAGCCACACAGCCTGTGGCCAGAGTCTGGGTGGAACTCGGGTCTCCTGGGCGCCAGCCAAGAGGGACAGATGGCTTGTGGGTACGGAGGATCAATGTCACCATCAAGCCATGGGCGCCCCCCAGCCTTTGCACTGCGCACTGCCATCCCTCTCTCTGGCCTGGGGGCAGCTGGGCGCTACAGAGGTTGCCCAGGCCTCCAAGCCTTAGTCTTCTCATCTGCCAAGTGGGAGCACAAATGCCCCCTCCAGGGGTGTGGGGAGGGCTGGGGCCACCCCCTACGGCACTGGCCGGGTGCTGGGGTGACACCACAAGACACCAGCTCGGTTGTTCGGGACGCCCACTCCATGCTCTTGGCACCCCGGCAAATGAGAAGCAGGTGGGACAGGGTCTGGGGGCCCCGGCTGGGCCAGGACCTGCGGAGCAATGGGCCCAGGAAGCCGGGGGCACCTCTGCATCCTGCGGCCCCCGCGGCGGCGGCTGCTCTCTCCCTTCCGCCGCCCTGAGTGCCGACTCCTTCCTTTGAACCCACCCAGCTCCATCTGCAGGGCCGTGTGGGCCGAGCGCTCCCTTGGCAGAGCCCCGAGCGGCACTTCCAAGATGTGCCGGCGGCTGGCGGCCGGCTCTTGAGACTGCACCAAGAAAACACGCTCCGACTGTCTCCCACTCGTGGCGCCCGCCCAAGGGGCCGCGGCGGCGCTGAGCGCTTCCACATCAATCACTTCCCGGCCAGGGCCCAAGAGAGATGCCCCGGGAGCCGGACCGATTCATATTTGAGCCTCAAAATTAACAGGCAATTAATTTGTTCCCCGCCCTTTTGCCTAAGGGGGGATTCAGGGTAGGTGGGCCGGAGCGGGACGTGGCCACATCGACCCTCTACTCGCTTCCCTCCCGGTACCCTCCTGCCCGGCCGGCCCTTGCTCTGTAATTAAAGGCCTCTTTGCCTGGTGACATCCAGGCGTCCAGCTGGCTCCCAGAAACACGAAGCCACAGCTGCAGGTCTCGCGGGGTCTCGGGGCCAGACAAAACACAGCACCGCACCCGGCCCCGGGAGAGCCTGCCGCCGGGCTGAGGCCACTCTTGGCACGTGGAACAACAGCCATTGCGCTGTCATCGGCTCGAGGACGGGCACAGGGTTTCCCAGATGGCAGCACGGTGCCGGTGCGCTTGGTCACCCGTTTGAGCCGGTGGACAAGGACAGCCACAGCGAAGGCCGGCGTCAGGCAGGTGTCTCCAACCGCAGACTGTGGTCCTCGGCCGGCGGCGACGTCCCCTGGATGGGCTGTGATCGGCTGTGATCGGCATTATCTTTTAAATCGGTTGGGCTGGCCTAGAACACAGGAGAAATTAGAGCTCATCTTTCTTCAGGAGGGCGAGTGTCACTTCGGGGAGCCTTAGTTCCAGATAAACGTGTGTGTGACGGCGCAGACTGCATTTCCCCGGTCGGGTCTAAAAGCCTCAAAGTGTCTTGGCCCCTCGGGGGTGGGGCACAACCCGTCACCTCTCAAGTGAGGGTGCCCGCATTGGCCAGCGACTGCTGCGGTTTCTAAGCTGGTGTCGACTCACAATCTCCATGTCCCTTCCCGGGAGGAGGAGACAGGCAGGGGCCAGGGGCTCCCCCCAAACGCGGTCAGTGGCAGCGCTGGGGCTCCAGCACCCAGATCTGTGACCGCCGGGCTCCCCGCCTGGCATGGAGCCTCCTTCAGCGCCGGTGTGCTCAGGGCGCGGTCCCCAGGCCAGACTCCCGGCCGGGCTGGGCCTGCTGCGGGCAGACCTCGCGGTCACGCGAGTGTCTAAGCTCCTCCCGCCCCAGCTCCTGCCGGATAGGCCCTTCTCAGGCGCGTGCTCGGGTCCCAATCTGCAGCCGCCAATACCGCCTCCCCCCAGCCGGGAACTTCCTTGCACGCCTGGTTCCACGACGCTGAGGTGGAGGAGCAGGGAAAGACAGGTGTCATCTCCCTGCAGCCCCTGACGTCAGAGCCGCCCAGGCGCCGCGACTGACACGTCCCCACGGGCTCCCCGAGCAGAGCAGACGCCGCCGGCCAGGCCGCCACGCGGCAGTTCCCAGCCACTGGACCGGCTGCTTAGTAATGAAGCTGCGAGCCAGCCGCGTCCCCGTCCCCGGCAGGGCAGAGGCTGGCAGGAGCAGGTGGCGGCCGGGAGCTGCTCTTGAGTGAGCCGGGAAAGGCTTGTTAGACAGAAAGGGCCGGGCGGCCGGGCCGGCGCGTCAGCGGATCCTGTAAACGCTCAGGGCAGCTCCGCCTGGGCCGGCGGGCACTGATTTCAAAGCAATTTAACCGCTGGGACTCCCGACTCCCAGACCGAGAGTGTTATTAGAACGAGGGACGGAGGCAGCGCCGCGGCTCGTTGGCACCCGGGTCACACCCAGCCTGGCCGTGGACTCCCGTCCTCCCCGCTGGGGCTCGGCGCTGCCTTCCCAAGGCCCCCTGCCCGGGCGGGAGCTTGCCGAGCGCCGGGCTGCCGGGCCACGCCTAAGGGGGCCGTTCTTGGCCCGTAAGGCACTGGAGAATGCGGTCTTGTTTTGACCTGGACACAGGTGTCAGGACCCTTGCCCACCCCTTATGTGGCCAGTGGGGGACCAGGCCAGAGCAGAGACCGGCCCAGGGTCCCGAAGTGAGGGGCACAGGTGGCCTGGAAGCTGGGTTTCCTCCCCCACCCGGGCCACGAGAGAACTTGAGGGGCATTTCGGGGACGGTGGCATCCAGCCAGCCTCCTCACAAAGCTGCACGAGGCTCCTGTGTTGAGGGCCGGAAACGGCCAGGTGGGGAGCAGGGAGGGGAGTACCTGTGGACACGCGGGGGCCGGGGGTCCTGGGGTGGCTGCCCCGCTCTCCACCCTCTCTTCCCGTTGCAGGTGTTCCAGCGCCGGGAGGACGGCTCCGTGAACTTCTTCCGGGGCTGGGAGGCGTACCGCGACGGCTTCGGCAAGCTCACGGGGGAGCACTGGCTAGGTGAGAGCCACGACCGCCGCCCGGCAGCCTTCTCCCCGTGCCTTCCAGATGCTGCGGGCTCCCAGCCCTCCCCGGGCGGATCTGGCCTGGGTCCCGGCCTCAGCACACCTGCGCCAGCGCACAGGTGCTGCCCGGCACGGCGGCCCAGCCATTCAGGACGCACGAGGCCAATGAGGACGGGGCCGAGGGAGGGGTGGCGGTGGGGGTGGGGAGGGCTCTGCAGAACTGGGATCATAAAGGCCGAGGGTCCCACAGCCCCCGGAATCAGGTGGGGAGCCGTGGGGTGACCGGGGGGCCCTTCCCGTCGCCCTGGGACCTGCTCGCCGTCCTGCAGGCGGGAGCCGGGGCAGGGGCAGGTGCAGGGCTCGCTCCCAGGCACCAGGAGGACCAAGGACGACCCCGGCACTGGCCTGCCCCACGGTCGGCCGTGCCCCGTGGCTGTGCTGGGGTCACCAGGCCTGTGACCCCCATCGAGCGGCTGGCCGGGGCTCCCAGCCGTGGTCCTGCCTCAGTCCCAAGGTGCCCGCAGGCTGCCCACAGCTGGGACGCAGACTGTGCCTGGCACGAAATAAGGGCTCAAAAAGGTTCTGTTGATATTGTTATTATTAGGTATTTACTGTTTACCTTTAAAATCACTCAGTATTTAAAAATTTTTGAATATCTAATTTTGTTCTACACAGTAATACCCTCAAAACCCTCAAGTTTGAGGTCACATATACATATTTGGGAAGTGGTTGTGGCTCAAGGTAAGGTTTTTATTGGGTTTTCTTTTTTTAGATACAATTTCCATACAACAAAACCCGCCACTGTAAAGTGTGGGTTCCAGTGGTTTGGGCATGTCCACAGAGCGGTACAGTACTCACTGCTCGCTCCAGGACATTTCTTCACCCCAGAAAGGAACCTGTGCCCCATGAGCGCCCGTCCCGTGGTTCTTAGATGCGCGTGGGCGGCGGGCTGTGTGCACCTGAGCCGCCCCGGCTGCTCCTCTGGCACCTTAATGTCCCGGCGTGGCTGCCAGCCAAGTCCCCAGGGCCAAGTCCCCAGCGTGGCCCAGAGCAGGCGGGCGGGCAGGGCCACAAAGGACACCAAAGGTGTGGGTGGGCGGCTGAGGGCTGGGAGCCCAGGCCTGGGCACCAGGGGGCCGGAGGGTCCCCGGTCTGCAAGGAGACAGTGGAGCTGCTGGCAGGCGGGGGTGGTGGCCGCAAGGCAGGCTCCAGGCGGCGGGGTGGTGCCCACCCGCTGTGCGCACAGAGGCACCGGGTGACAGTCACCATGTCCATCTCCCCGGCCTGGGGCCCGGATGGTCCCTGACCACAGGGGCGGCCACACGTCCTGGTGGACGTCACAGCCACAGTCCTGCATGCTGCACACCTCCTGTGCGCCCGACACCTCGCCCTCACCTAGGAGGGGGCACTGCTGTCGCCCCCCTTAGAGATGAGGAAACTGAGGCTCAGAAACGTAAGGTCCCTTGTCACAGTGAGTGAGTGTGGGGGGCCGCCCCAGCCCCAGCCCCTGAGCTGTGTGGTGGGAAGGAGGGCAGGACGGGGAGACCCTCGGTCCCTCCCCACCCAGGTGGGCGCAGCGATAAGCAGCCGGCGGCGGGCGGGGGCTGCCCCCGCGTGGCCACGCATCCCCGAGGAGGCGCGGCGGTGCGCCGTATCTTAATTGAAATCTATCACAGCCGCGCAAGGTGCAGGAAGAAGCGTGTAATCCGGCCTTGATTAGCGCGTCCTGCAGACACCAGCCCTGACGGGAATGTCAACGCGGGGCGCCCCAGCCCTGCGCGGCCCCTCCCCTGCCCCTCCACACTCCCGGCCACCTCCTCACTGCGCGTTTTGTCTTTTCCTATTGAGTTATGGGAGCTCTTTATATATTAAGGTTATTGATCCTTTGTCCAGTACACATGACGGATACTCACTCCCAGCCATTTGTCTTTCGGCTTGCTTTTGCTTTTGCTTTTTTTTCTTTTTTGCTTGTTATTGCTTATTTCCTAGAAATTTAAAATTTTTATGTAGTCTATTCTTCCAGTCTTTTCCTTCACATCTCCTGGGTTTTAGGCCCTGCTTTTCCCTCTGGTTGTATTAAAAATGTCTCCGGTATTGTTTTCTGGGGTTTTTCAGTGTTGTAGGTTCAGATCTTTAATCCATCGGGAAGTCCGAGGGGGTGACCATGTGAGGTGTGCGTTTCCCCTAAGCCTCCCGTGCTCTGGTCTGAACGTGGGGGCGGCGGGGTTGGATTGGGCTCAGCACGCAGGGGCCAGGGCATCCGGGAGCTGTGAAGGTCCGGGAGCGATCCTGGAAGGAGGAGGGGGCAGGAAAGGTAGGAGGAACCAGGCCCCAGGTCCCCCGCCCTCAGGGCACCCCTTAGGAGCATGGCTTAGCCCAAAGGAATGGGTGCCGGCGCCCATTTAGTGGTGGGACAGAAATCTCTCAACACCCCCCGTGCCACGTGGTCTCCCTCTTGCCCTGTTCCCGGGCCGCGTGACTTGTCCTGGGTAAGACCTGAACAAGAGCAAGGGGCTCAATCCCAGCTGTGCCGCTCACCAGCTGTGTGACGGGGCCAGACACCTAACCTCCCTGGGCCTCATGTTCCTCAGCCGTGGGGCGGGGACAGTCACAGCCTCCTCTGCTGGTCTCCTGGGAGCAGAGCACACACCTGGATAAGGCGTGCGGCTGGCCAGGCCCCGCGTGCAGAGCTGCGCGGGGATTCTGTAATCAAACTGGGCTCATTCTGATGCATTTGATTCGTGGATCTGTGTGAAGCGCTCAGAACAATGCCTGGCCCTCGTGAGTGCGTCCAGGTGGTGGCTGTTGTCACACTGACCCGCGGGGGGCTCGGAGCCCGGGAGAGGCAGGCAGGAGGGACAGGCTGATGAAATGTCACTCGCTGCTGCTAACTTGTAAGGCGTCTAATTAAATGCCCTGTTAATCAAGAGTAATCACACGGGCAGGAGGCGCCTGAGTGTGCGAGTGGGGGCTGGCGTGGACCTCAGGATGGCGCGGGAGAGCCGAGGACGGGCGGAGAAAGTGGGGCAGGCCGTGGCAGGGGCACAGAGCCAGGCCCTGGGCACGGGTGGGGGCGCCGCCTCCCCCCCCCCCCCGCGGAGCCGCGCCTAGCGAGCGGCCTCCACGCTGGTGGGGAGACCGACAGGGAAACAGCAGCCGCGACCCCCAGTGATAAACCCTGGTGGCAGGGCACAGGCGTTGGCAGGAGGCCAGGCAGCCTTCCCGAGGTGAGGCCTGAGAATGAACAGAAGGTGACCAGGTGAGGAGCAGGGACCATTGTCCCAGGCAGAGGAACAGCCTGTGCAGAGGCTCAGAGGCCAGGAGCAGGGAAGTGCAGGTACCAGATCCCGTCTGGCTCTGGCTGGAGCCCACAGCCTGAGGGAGGCTAAGGGTGCTGTCACCCCCAGACCCCGCCTCCCGCAATCTTTCTCCCAGCCGTCAGCTCAGAACCCCTCGTCTGGAAAGCAGAGCCCGACTTGAAACAAACAGAGAAAACCACACGTGAAAACTGTCAGTGCTCAATTTCTTGCCAGATACAGGCCCGCAGGAAGAAGGAAGTAGCCCAGGGCTGATAGCACGTACTTGGTGGTAGTTGTCCCTTTCTGTCACCAATCATAGGAACTCAGCTGTCATTTCTCCTCAGTTCTTTCTGGGGGTCACTCCTAAGCCCCTCAGCTTCTCCCACCACTTTCTCCCCACTTCAGGACTGAAGAGGATCCACGCGCTGACCACGCAGGCCGCCTACGAGCTACATGTGGACCTGGAGGACTTTGACAACGGCACGGCCTATGCCCGCTACGGGAGCTTTGGCGTGGGCTTGTTCTCCGTGGACCCGGAGGAAGACGGGTACCCGCTCACAGTGGCTGACTACTCGGGCACTGCAGGTAAGGCCCCAGGCTGCGGGGGTGGGGTGGGGAAGGGGGCCATGGTCAAGGCCACTCCCCTCCACCTCCAAGTCCCCCCAGGCCTCACTCCTGCAATGCGAAGCCAGCATAACCCGCTTCGCTTGCCCATTTTGCAGATGAGTAAGCTGAGCCCAGAGCCAGAAATTGAGAGACCTGGGGTTTGGGTCTGCTCTAAAGCGTGCTGGCCGAACCCCCCAGGGCTGGGTTCTCCTCTCAGGCCGAGGCAGGGAAGGGGGGAGAAGGAAGGAAAAGCTGAGAGGAGGCACAGAGACTGCCTAGACCAGGGGCAGCCCTGGGGACCACCAGGGAGGCATCACGTATGTGTGCGCTGCATGGACACCTCCTGGTGTGGACCGGCAGGTGCGTGTGCAAGCGTGCACACCAGTGCGTAAGAGCGGGGAGCATCCGTGTCCATGTGTGTGCACACTCACATCCCGGTCTGTGCGCAGCGTGTCAGTGCCTGTGCTCACACATGCGACACACATGGGTGTACCTGTGCCCCGTGTCCACACCGCACAGGTGACTCCCTCCTGAAGCACAGTGGCATGAGGTTCACCACCAAGGACCGTGACAGCGACCACTCGGAGAACAACTGCGCCGCCTTCTACCGTGGAGCCTGGTGGTACCGCAACTGCCACACGTCAAACCTCAACGGGCAATACCTGCGAGGTGCACACGCCTCCTATGCCGACGGCGTGGAGTGGTCCTCCTGGACCGGCTGGCAGTACTCACTCAAGTTCTCTGAGATGAAGATCCGGCCGGTCCGGGAGGACCACTAGGCCGGCGCCTCGCCCAGCTGCTTGCTGTCTGGCCCCGCCCCTGCCCCATGCCTCCATGCCCGTCCCCAGCCCCTCCCGAGAGAACAGTCTCTGCCCCCTGTGCCTGGCAGACTGCTCTCCGGTGGGGATGGGCCAGGACGGCCCAGACACCAGTGTCGCTGGGCAAGTGAGGTCACACACCACCTTCTCATTGTCCCCACCCCTCCATTTGGCAGCGAACGTCTCCTCCTGCCTCTGCTGATGGCGTCTGGCAAATTCTGGGACCCCAAATTCTACCTGCCCAGACTGGCTCCTCTGCTAAGCGTCTGCCGCCTCCTGGCCAGGACGGTGGGGTCTGCCCCGCCCTGGCTCTGGAAGGTGCCAAAGGTCGCCCCTCTGCTTTGCCAGCCCAGGCACCTGCCATCACGGGGACGCCGAGAGCCGGGTTCAGGGGGACGCTCTCGCGTTCCTGATGCCAGGTCTGAGGCCAGTGCCCTCCAGCCCTGCTGCTGCCAGCCCCCACCGCGAGTCCTGGGTGCCCGGAGGACGCACCTCTCCCCAAAGGGCCTCACCGTGCTGCTCTCCACCCGTGGCGGTGGCCTGGGGGTCCCCAGCCCCCTTTGCTGCTGTGCCCACCCGCTGTCTCCAATAAGGTCTCGCTCTGCTCCTGCCCAGCCTCCTGCCTTCCGCCTCCGGGGAGCCGGAGCCCCGCACCATGCCCCCCGCCATGCCCCCCGCCTCTGGGAGGTGGCGGCAGACCCTGCACCGCTGGGCCGGGCCAGGCCAACGAGGACCTCTTGGTTTTCTGGGATCCTGGGTGGAGGCGGCTGGGGGTTTGGTGGCTGTCACCGGATCCTCCCAGAGGCTGCTGTGTCCGCGAGGAGCCCGCCCCCTGCTGGCGGGTGTGGGCACCACCACCTGGACCGATTTCGCCCGGTGGGGCACTGAGGCACCAGGCCAAGCACCCCCCAGACAGACCGCCTAACACGCGGTTATCCCACCCCCCACCCCTACCCCCTTGCACACACAGCTGGGAACCGCAGGCGCCAGAACCTGGAACCCCAGCCCTCAGTGACCTGTCCGGCAGCCTTGGGCCCTCGTGCGCTCTTGGGACCAGGGCAGGCCTGTTTTCCCAAGTTCCCGCCTGTGGGGGCCTCTGAGAGGCCGGGAGTCAGCCTGGGGAGCTGTGGACGGGACAGGTTGGCCCCCACCTGCCTCCAGGCAGTAGGGCGGGCACGTCTTGATGGGGGTTCAGTCCTCTCTTCCCATCCCACCAAAGTTTGTGCTTAAAAAATAATAAATCAGAGTTGCCAGGGGCGGTAGGAAGGGCCAAGTGCCTCTGGCTGGCCGTGTGACCTGGCTGTCCCCGCTGGCGTCACCTGCTCCTCGGCATCCAGCAGGTGTTTGCAGCACTCCGGTCTGCCAAGGCCAAGTCGGCCCTGGGCGCTGGACAAGACGGCCGCTGCCGCTTAGTAGCCAGCCACAAGCAGAGCCGGCCAAGAAACGGCGATTACAGCCCAGCGTGACCAGGGCGGTGACAGGGAGCAGTCCAGGTGCAGGCAGGGCGGGAGGTGTGGATGCCATGAGCCCACGAGATTTGAGGGGAGTCCCCTCCCCTGGCCCCTCTTCCCACCCCCCGCAGCCCAGGGAGCTGGCCCAGGGGCGCCCCGAGCTTGTCCCAGGGAGGCCCGCTGGCCCCAGGCTGGAGCTGCCAGCCTGGCGTGCCAGCCGCTGTTTAGAAAGTGCCAGGCGCCTTCTGATGTGTCATCAAACAGACTCCGGTGAGTGTGATGTTAATGGGTTCGCAGATGTGCGCGTGCGGCAGGAAGTGGAGCCCTGGTGCCAGGGCCTGGCTGCCGCCCAACGCGGAGCAGCTTGGGCTGGCGCGGGGCCGGGGACAGGTGAGGGCGGCCCCAGGAGCCTCTGGTCCAGGTCCAGGCAGCACGTGTCCCCAGCAGCTGGCCCCGTGGGAGACACTGTCCCTTATAGAGCCCCAGTTACTGCCCTCGAGCCTCTTGCAGGCCCTGCCAGGCGCTGGCCCAGTGGGCACCACGCCGACACAGGGACAGCCCGGCCAGTGCGCCCGCCCCGCCGTCCGGATGGACGTGCTTTGAGGGCTGGCACTGAGCAGGAACGGTCCCTGCACACCCCCTCACAGCCCATGGTCTGACGTCACCGAGATGGGAGTGACCACAGGAAGAGGAGCAGAGGGCTGAGCCCGTGTGGGGGAGGGGCGGCTCCACTGAGGCTTGAGGGAAGAGTGACCAGGCCGAGGGTCACTCGTGTGACAGGGTCACACAGGACCCACAGTCACTGCACTCAGACCCTGCCCCGCCGGGCCTGCCTGTGGCCCTGTCCCACGTGTCACCTGCCCAACCCCCTCTCCCTGTTCCCTTGACGAGGACAGCGGGGTGGGGAGGGGTCTGCGGGTGGCGTCCTCCAGCAGCCGCCTGGCCACACGCACAGGCGGGCAGGTTCCGTGTCAGCCGTGGCCGCGTTTCCCGCCCCTCGCACCATGCATATGTCTCCCCATTAAACCAGAGGCCACCAGCCGGTTTCCTGAGCCCCGAGTCCAGAAGGTGGAGGGACCCTCGGTTTCTCCCCTAGTGGCCTCAGCACACTCGGCCGGGGGCCGGGAGCCGAGCGCAGCTCGCAGAGGGCGTTTCCCTGCGGCCGCGTGTTACAGGTTTTATAGCGTTTGTCTTCGGGGCAGAAGTGACATCGCCGGTGCCCACCTACTCCTGGTCTCCAACCCTTGCTGCCACCTGCCCAAGGCCAGAGCCGCAGAGGCCCTGTCACCCAAGAGCGCAGATGTGGGGGGTCGGTGGGATGTGTCAGCACGAACTGCACCTGCTAAACCAAGGGCGCTGGCCCCACGCAGGGGAGGGGCAGGGGGAGCCGTATGTGTGACATGGGACGTGAGCAAGGCCCTGGGCCAGCTGCAGGTCCCTGTCCTGTGGCTTCAGGAACAACACACCAGCAGGAGGACCCAGCAGGGGACTTGCAGAGCCCAGAACAAGGAGACAAGTGACCGGGCCTTCCCAGGGCTCTGTTTCTTCTGCTTGCAAGAGCAGCTTGTCCTTAAACTCTGACTGGCCCGGGCAGCTGGCAGGACTCGGCAAACCCAGAGGGCTGCGTCGTTGCCAGGGGCGTCCTCGGGATCTGGGGGGACGTGGGGAGGGAGCTGTATGGGCCAGCACAGCTGCCACGGGTGAGGCGTGGCGTAGGACAGTCGCTAGGCAAGGTGTGTGCACTTGGCGTCATGTGTGTTCTGTCTCCAATAAAGTCTCGTGGTGACCCAGCTCCGCCTCTGCCTCTAACCTAGCTGCGTGCCCCCCCCAGCCCCCGTCTCAGGGCACGAGTGGGTCGGACCCCCGACGTGCCAGGACCACATCTCACCATCTCCCCGGAACTGCCCCATCCTTTTAGTCAGAGCAGCCGAATTCCTAGGCAGCCTGGGAGCCCTGGAGACGGCACGGCCCCAGCCGTCGAGAAGAGGGGGGGCCTGGCCGGGGCCTGGCCGGGGCCTGGCCGGCAGCCGGGGGATCCTCTCGGCCTTGGGTTCGGGATGGATCTGGGGTTCCCCAGCCGTGCTGCCCCCAGGACCCCGATGATAAACCGCCCGTGCCGGGCTCTCTTGCGGCTGCGGCTGGAGTGCCGAGGAATCGAGACTCTTTATTAAGAACTAACAGTCCCCAACGGCTATTTATTCTTAAAACCAATTTGAGGCTTACGGATAAAACAATCCCTTGAGTTTATTTAATAAAATCCAGTATTTATCTAGTGTCTGCGGGCTGGTGGAAGAGCCCGCGGTGGCTGTGCTCTGCACTTGGCCTGTCCCGCAGCCGCGGGGGCGGCTGGAGAGGGGCTCGCACTCGCGTGGGGCAGAGGCCGCCGAGTCGGCCGGGAGTCGGCCGGCGGAGCACGGAGCCCACTGTCCCGCCCCCTCGCCCGGGCACGGAGCCCTGCCCACCCGCACAGCTTGTGTGAGACCACAGGGTTGGAGGGGCAGATGGCTGGGATGGGACCTCAGGCACGATAGTCACCAAGGTGATCTCGGCCACCTGCCTCTCCAGGTGGGGCCTTGCCCAATTAACCTCCCCACCCCACTACCCCTCCCCCCCACCGTCGGTCCCCTCAGCAGCAAGTGGCTCTGGCTGCAGCTCGAAGGGTCAGCTGGACCAGAGGTCCTTACAGATGACCAGGGCTGCTCAAGTTTAGCCACAGACAGGGCCCAGGGCGCCCTGGCAGGGCCAGGTCTGGGCGTCGGGAAGGTGGACGGGCCTGGCCGGGACCCCGGGAACAGTTTCCCACCGCAGGGCCTCAGCTCACAGCTGGGCTCCGAGAGGGACGGCAGGTGCCAGCAGACCCGGGAAGCCTGTGCTGAGGGTGCCGAGGGCTCCACCGTCTGGGCTCTCCCTGACAGCTGTTGCCAACACGATGGCGGCTACTGTGCTGACCCCCGACAGCCCCCACCCCAGGATGTGGGCACTGTTGTCCCCAGCCAGTGACGAAATGGGGGCTCAGACAGGCACGGGACTGACTACCAAGGTCGCAACTGGCCCGTGGCCGAGCTGGGCATGGAACCCAGTTCTGAGGGCTCACGTGTGGCTGAAGTGGGTGGCAGGGGAGGGTCCATGCCCCGAGTCAGGGGCCTGGGCTCAGCACGGCCAGGCTGCCACCCAAATCCCGCCCTTCCCGAGCCTCAGCTTCCCCATCTTGAGAACCAAGGGCAGGGGTTGCTGGTCATCTGGGACACCGCCCACCACGGGCAGCTTCCCAGGGAAGCTCACAGCCCGTGCGACTGCTGCCCGCCAGCCCCGCCCCAAAGCCGCTTGGGCTCTGCGGTGCCCCCGGCCTCTGTGTGGGCAGCAGACCCTGGTGGGCCCCGCCGCCCTGACGCACCTGCACCTCCAGGCAGCCCGGACCCTGCCCGACAGCTGCCGGCGGAGCCCCCTCACCCCAGCTCAGCTGGTGGCAGCAGGTATCGTAGCACCGTTGTCCCCCTAACTGCTCAAGAGTTAGGGGGACCCAGAAACTTAGAGGCACACAGGAAGTGCATCTGAAAGCGACCTCTCAGTCCCGGTGGCAGTCAGGGCACCCGGCCAAGCCTTGGAGTCAGGACAGTTGGCGCCAAGTCCAACACCTGACTCGGCTCCAGGCACCCCTGGCCTGAGGGGTGGAATGGGGTAGGGGGGGACCTGGAGCTGGGCTGGGGGACAGGTGGGCCACATGGAGCCTCCTCATACTCAGCCCTGCCCCAAACCAGCACCCAACACTCAGGACCTTATGTGGCCACTTCCCAGAGCCACGGGTCTCAGTCCTGAAAGGCGACCCCGGCGGTTTTCACGGCAGAACCTTTTCTTGGAGCCCAGTATGTCAAACCCAGCAAAGTGGAGCTTTTCTCATGGGGGAAGGGGGTGGCCTATACGGCTGGACCCCATACTGCTCTCTCCCCACCCCCACGGCTGTCCCTAAGCAGTTCTGCAGAGCACAGCCCAGGAACCAGACCTCTCGCTTTATACCCAAGGGGCCCTGCGAGGGCAAGCTCTGCAGCCAGGCCTCCAGCGTGACAAGGACCCGCTGTGGGCTGCCTGCGCCTCAGTAGCCAGCACCCAGTGCCACAATCAGCCAGCACTGACTAGGGACACAGAGGACACCACGCCTCTCAGCTCACGTGTGCACACACACATACGCATGCAGACACGGGGTGGAGGGCACCCAGGCCCCTCAGGGCCAGCCCCGGCCTTGGGGACGGAAGCTGTTCTGGCTAGTGCACCTCTGGTCAGAAGACCTCTGCCACGAGGCGCTCTCTGCCCTGCGGGGTGACTTCTGGGCCCCACACTGCACAGATGCAGGTGACAGGTCAGCCGGGCGAGGGCCCTGGAGACTGGGGAAGCAGCCTGTGCTCAGTTCCGGCCTGGCTGGCGCAGCCTCACCCAGCACCTGGCTGTCGGTGGTGGGAGAATCTGGGCCAGGTGAGGGGCAGAGGCTGGGGTCCCTGCTGGGGCACGGGAGAGGGGGCCTGGGGGCCGCTGGCAAATGCTTCACCCCTGTGCTGGGCAGCCGCCTTCCCCCCACGCTCAGTTCCTGGGGAGCAGGCCGCCGGGGCTCCACCCGGCTGAGCCGCGCGGCCCGTGTCTACGGCAGTCCTGAGAGCGCTGTCACGGTCACGCACAGGGCAGCAGAGGGCCACGCCCACTCCGCGTTGAGTGATCACGGGGTGAGTGCCCTGCAGTGTCGCTGGCCGTGCTCTGGCCAGAGCCGGTCCCACAGGCAGCTTCCTGAGCTGGTCCCCAGCGAAGGGGCCATGTGGGGCCCACCACGCAGACCCCCACCCACAGTCACCGTGCAGATGCGGAGTGGGGAGAACAGCTTCCTCCCCGCCCTGGCTCGTGAACTCACCTGGAGAGAAGCCACCTGGGGCGAGAGGGCAGGGAGTGGCAGGTGCTGGCGTCTTCTGCCGTGGGCGCCGGCGTGGGAAGAGCCTGGATCGAGGAGCCCTTGCCAAGGTCCGCACTGGGGCGGTGACTGCCTCACCTCGGGGACCCACCACCGCAGCCCAGGGGTGGTGTGATCACCCACCAACGTTCAGAAACACGAGGCATCCACGCCAGCGGAGCTTGGGAAGCATTGCCCGGGGGCATGCGGCGCTGAGCCAAGCGGGCTGCCAGGCTGGGAAAGACGGAGCCTGCCTCGCAAGGAACAAACGGGCCGTGGCGCCGGGGCCAGGGCTTGAGAAGGCTTGCCCGGCCGTGTGGCTCCGTGCCCCTCCTGGGCACCCCCCAGGAAGGCGCGGGTCCCACTGCCTGGCTCGCCTCTCGCAGGCTCCAGAGCAGAACTTCTCAGCTCTCCAGGAAGGGCGAGAGAGAGTAAGTGCTGGCTTCACAGGCACCTGCGGCTCCTGCCCGCGACGGCGTCCCGCTAGCCCGGCAGGTGTGCACAGTGTGGACATCACCCCCCTCATCCTCTCCAGAAGCCGGCGCCGCAAAGCAGGGCCGTCAGGGCAGTGAGGGTGGGCAGCGACACCTCCGCCAAGGGACTCTCGAGTCCAGGCCCACAGTTCCCAGTTAACGACGCTGCCACTCTCCCCGAAGGGCAGCCTGGCTGTCCTCTTACCAGGCCACATCCGGCTCGTGTTGGCTCCTTCATCACTGCAGTAAGCGCCACCCCTTCTTCACCACCAGCCTCCCCAATGGAATCCCAGGGTCAGGGGTGTGTGGCCATCAGGCGCGAGGGGGCAAGGACATGGGCGGGGCTATATGAAGCAGGGAGAACCCACCGGCCACACCTCCTGGACGAGGGCCCACAGAGGCTCGCCCAGCCCCGGAGCCCAGGGACCCAGCAGCCCTCCTGGGAGCAGCCCCAGCCACACGGTGAGCACAGCCGCCCTGTCCCCGGTAGGAGCCCCAGCTCAGGCCCTTGTCTGGTCAAGCTGGGCACAGGCAGGCAGAGGGTACCTGGAACTATGGGCAGGGAGGGCCCAGAGAGGTGGAGACAAACACTTTGTCTTGCCGACAGCCCTAGCAGCAGAGATCGGCCACGGGTGCCCTGCCAGGGCCACTGCCTTCTGCCCTGGCGTGTCCTGCTGTTTCCTGGACATTGGGGCCTGAAGCCCTGACTGGTGCTGCAGCCCCATTTTCAGTGGCAAATGCTCCCAGTTTCTACCAGATTCTTGAAGGGGTCCACGGCCCCCCAAAAGAGAAGGGCCACTACCTGCTCTGCACCAAGATGTCACCTTTCTAGAGACCCAGAGGCGCCCCCAGGCGGACTTAGCCCCCAAATGGGAAGGTCCCTGTCCACACTCACTCTGGGGATAAGTGGAGGGGCTCACTCCTGGAGAAAACTGCCTCGTGGAAGCCCCCACTCGGCCCAGGTCCTGATGGACAGGCTTCCCTGGCAGCAGGTGGGAGGCACTGCAGCCCCTGAGGACCTAGAGAAGCTTAGGAGAATTGGATTTGGGTAGAATGGGGGTATTTTCCTTTTTTTTTTTTTTTTTTTGAGACAGAGTCTTGCTGTTGCCTGGGCTAGAGTGCAGTGGCATCATCATAGCTCACTGCAAACTCAAATTCCTGGGCTCAAGGGACCCTCCTGCCTCAGACTCCCAAGCAGCTGGGACTATAGGCACGTGCCACCACGCTTGGCTAATTTTTACATTTTTTGTACAGATGGAGTCTCACTCTTGCTCAGGCTGGTCCCAAATTCCTGGGCTCAAGCAATCCTCCTGCCTCAGCCTCCCAGAGTGCTGGGATTACATGCGTGAGCCACGGCGCACAGCCTCATTATTTTTTTTTTAAAGCTTTCTGGCTAAGCTCACTTCTTTGAAATGTTTTCGAAGGAGCCTTTTCTGGAAAGGGCTCTGGGGACTTCTGTACTGTCTTGTGCAGAGCTGGCGCTCCCCAATCTATCCTCAGTTCAGAACGAGCCAGCTCCAACTCATCACTGGTCATTACCAAAAAGGCTTCCTTTGCGAGGGAAGGGAGCAACGGCTGCTAGGGCAGGGCATTCCGGGAAGTCGTTTCAGACCTCCCCGACTGTCGCGTGTGGTATAGGGCGGCAGGTCAGGGCTTGCGTTCCACCTGGGCTTGACCCCCAGCTCTGTCACCGTAAGCCATGCGATCTTGGGCAAGTCGCCCCACCTGTTGTGATGCTGCCTCTTGGAAATGGGGCTGAACGCCCTCCCGTGGGGGGCTGAGAGGCCCGCCTCATACGCGTGAAAGGCATGTCCCCCGGGCTTGGCGCATCAGGAAGCCATCTGGCTATCAGAATGGTGAACCCATCCGCTTTCTAGCTGTGTGGCCTGGGCACAATCTCAGCTTTTCCAACAGTTTTTTTGCCTGAAAAAGTGGGACTAACAGTACCTACGAAGCAGGTTTACTGTGAAGATGAAATACAACCGTGTGTGCGTAAAGCTCTTAACTCAGAGCCTGGCACATCGCCAGCACTCCCCAGGCTCCCCGACATTTCCACGCTCCTCCCCAGGTTGGGGTCCAAGTGGGGCCAGGACCACCAAATCCGTTTCCTGCCTTCAGGAGCAATTAACTTCCATGTTAGAGACAGTAGCAGGGTGTCCCAGCTAAACAGCTTAGCTAAACCATTTATTATCAAGTTGAAAACCAAGGGAGATTGATGCTTTTACTTTTCTACCCTATGGCTGAGATGATACGGCCCAAGGAGCAATAATTATAAATGAACACTGAACCCCAAATCGCTTGGCTCTCCCGGGGCCACCTGGGCACGGCCCTGCCATCCAGCAGTGGTGGCATCGCAGTGCTCAGCTGCCTTGGCATCAGATCCAGGGAACTGCAGGACAGTGAGAACCAGCCTAATTGGTTCAATCAGCTCCTGAGTCTGCTAATAAAATACAGGCCTGGTCCCTGCCACCGTGTGGAAGCCGGGCTCACGACTGCCGCGCAGGCCTGGGGAGTCCTGCTGACGAGCTGTCCTGCGTGCCGTGTGCAGACTTTAACTTCTTCCTCTTTCCTTGGGTCAGATGCTGAGCCCTCACTCCCTGGCCTACCTCCTTCTCCTGCCGCTGGGCCCCTGCTTTCCTCCGCGGGACACAGGAGGACCCTCAGACGCCCTGGGTATGATCGGAGCCAGAGCGAGCTGGGCCAGCCTGGCCGAGGGGCCCCGACCCGCTTCATGTGGGGCTCCTCTCGGTGGTCGAGAGCTCCACGGCCACAGGCCCTGCTTGTCGAGCCCAAGGGGCTGCGGCTTCGGGCAGAGAGCATGCTGGCTTCAGGTTCCGCTTTGGGAGGCAGGACGAAGGCAGAGAGGCCACCAGCTTCTGGGCCAGCGTCCTGTTAGGGAACCTGGCTGAGGAGCTCAATGGCTACAGCAGGAAGAAAGCGGCTTCCGCTTCGGCCGGCGGTAGGGCCAGGGCGTCTTGGAAGTGTTTCTTTGTGGACTCTCCCTCCGTCTGTCTTCATTCCCATCTTCGCCTCCAGCCTCAAAGACCAAGACACCGAGAAGATGCAGGCATCATAATGCACAACCAGCGGGAGCACTGGTTAGGTGTTTGCTTACTTTTGATTTCCAACTTTGCCAAAGCAAAAAACTACGTGGTGTCAAAAAGGAGGTGGCCAAAGGCAAGCTGCGTCGTGCTTATGAAGGCAACGCTGTAGTTGTTCCAGCTCACCCAGACCCGTCGTCTCAGCCTGCCCCCTCCCCTGGACGTCAGGTTCTGAGCAGCCCCGTGACCCCAGTGGCGTGGACACCAGGCTGCAGTTGGGCCGTGAATATGAACAGGCAGAGAGCAAGGCAGCAGACTCACTACAGTGGTCATCAAAGCTTGGCAGCCTCCACAGGGACGTCAGTAGCTGACATCCAAAGTACATCTGTGAATATTCCCTGAGTGCAGAGTATGGTTCTGAAAGTTAAAAAGAAAAAAATAGCTCGTTCTCCATCCTATTAACACACGACCCCTCTGGCAAGAGCCCTCTGCTGTGGCCCGGAGAGCCCCTTCCGACAGCTGTCCTTCTCTGTGGTGCAGTGTCTGTCACCCCAGGAGTCTCCAGACAGATGAACCAGGAAGGAATACACTGTTGCTGTAGCAAGGTTGCAATTCAAATGTTCAAATATCGATGTGCTATGCCTCTTTTGAAATAAAACTTGTAACAACTGCAAAACCATAATGGAATGCTGGCCTCGTCCCTACAGGTTCTCTGTGCCCTGGAACTGGGTTTCCGGAGCTCTGAGCGCCTTCCCTTTGGGGAGGCACAAGTCCTACCGCACGTCCACACACACCTCTCTCCGAGAGCCCCTCGACTGACAGTGTCAGGGTACAGGGAGACGCAGCACGGGGTGCTTTCCTCCACTCCACTGCTCCTTCCCTGGTTTTCTCAGAACAAGGGGCATTCAGGAAACAACCTCTCCGCCCCAGGAAGAGCCCATGCTCAGCCGGAGCGGCCGCGGCCCCGGGTCCAGGCAGAGCGTCATTTCAAAGGCCGCCTCGGTGTCTCCGCATCACCCCGTGTCGGGCGCGGCGGCGGGCGCTGCTCACTGCCAGGCTGCTCCCACCGCTGCGATGGGAGCGCACGTTGACGTTGCTATGGCGACCGCTCCCCTCCTCCTTCCGAGCTGCAGCTTGCCCCTGTTCACAATTGAATAATTTTCCATTGAGCTGTCACAATTAATTGGTGGATTTTTATTAGCCTTTTAGAACCACACTGGGCTGGGCCCAGCTTGGCACCTTGGAGCATTTCACAGTGTTTCCCTTCTATTAGCGACTCACATTCCCCAGAAGCAGCTCTCAATCCTCCGTAGCCAGAAAGCCACTTCATTAGGGGGTGACAGAACTAAGCCACAAAAGAACCAGCCTGACTGGGGAGCAGAGACGGTGGCGTGACGGGAAAGGAGCCTGGGTGTCGGAGCGGCACCCGGGGTCCCCACACTGCCTTCTCCGGGCTCTCGCAGGTGCCCTGCATCTTGGCTGCTGTGGCAGGGAGAAGATGACAGCACCTGAGCGTGGGCCACGCCACTCTTCCTGGCTCCACCGCTGTCCAGTGAAGAGGAGAGTCACGGTGCCTCCTGCACAGGATGTTGTCACCAGCAGCTAACGTGACACTGACAGGAAGGGACACATCCCCAGGGTCCTTGCTGTAAGGACGGCGCTGGCAGTCACAGGATGGACACACAGATCCTCTTGGGGGCGGGGGTGCCCGTTCCGCGTGGCTGTTAAAGGTGGGAGGTGGTAACCTGGGTCCCTCCCTCCCCCAGCTCAGCCACGAACATAAAGCAGCCAGAAAACATGCCCAGCCAAGACCAGGTGACACACAACAGACCGAGGGCCAAGGGCAGAGCAACCCCCTGGAGCAAGGTCCCAATTTCTACCTGCTCTGATAAAGGACCCCACAGAGACAGCTTGAGATCCTGGAGGACAGCAGGGCTGAGCTATCCTGAGTGTCTTTACACACGCCTCAGGTACGCACCAGCCGGTTTTTGATTCAGCAGGATTGGATTAACCTTGATGGAGAAACATGGGATAATGGAAACGGGTGAGGACTCCACATGAGTGGGTGTACTGTCATCATGCTTTTACCATTGAAAAAAAATCAACAAGCTACTCTTTCCAGTTTGCTTGTACATTCGCACTCAATAACCCTGAAAACCACAACCACCCAGCAGCTAAGGGCACTGACCTGTCCACTCGACTCCCACTGGACCCAGCCAACTTCCTCTGTCACCCCTGCCCTGCTGCCACCCCACAGCTGCAGCCAAGGTCTTTGGGTCCTCTCATGCCACCCAGCATCCCCTTGGCCCGGCTCTCTTCTCAATTGGCAAGAGTACTCCTCTCCAGGTGAGACTCCAGAAACATCCGTCATGGAAGCACAGAGACCGAGCTCCCTGAGTGCTGGCAGTGGCTCCACCTGGCCCAGAGCACCCAAGCCGTTTGCATCTATTTGTTGTATTTATTGAAGATAAAAGTTTTCATCTTGGTGTGTAGATGTAAAGGTATTTGGGGCCGGGTGCGGTGGCTCACGCCTGTAATCCTAGCACTCCGGGAGGCCGAGGCGGGCGGATAGCTCGAGGTCAGAGTTCGAAACCAGCCTGAGCAAGAGCGAGACCCCGTCTCTACTATAAATAGAAAGAAATTAATTGGCCAACTAATATATAGAGAGAAAAAATGAGCTGGGCATGGTGGCGCATGTCTGTAGTCACAGCTACTCAGGAGGCTGAGGCAGGAGGATTGCTTGAGTCCAGGAGTTTGAGGTTGCTGTGAGCTAGGCTGACGCCACGGCACTCACTCTAGCCTGGGCAACAAAGTGAGACTCTGTCTCAAAAAAAAAAAAGGTATTTGGCATCAAAATGGATGGGAAATATTTGTAATTTCCCGTATGTTGGAAATATTAATACAAATCTTCAAGGAAAACACCAGTACAGGATCCTGGGAGCAGCCAGCTATAAAGCAGCTGCTGTAGTGAACAAGAGGGACATCACCTCGTCCTAGCTTTGCTCCAGTGCCAAACATGCTGCATGACAGATTTCATTAAAGACCCCAAACTCAGCACGGTACTTTTTACCCCCCTGGGTAAGGAGCTGCTGCAATCCACAGTGCCCCCGGCCCTCGGGGATGCCTGCCGGACCATGCCTCGGAGCCTTCCCCGATTGCAGGAGTGACTTCAGCTGGAGCTGGGGGACCTGCCCAAGATGTCAAGTGACCACCAGTGCTGACAGGGGGACACTGTGGACAGTCTGATCCTGCCCCATGTCTTCTGTACGAGACATTTAGGAATCGGTTCCCCAGAGCGCTCAATGGAGGAATGCTGCCCATAGATTTACCTCTGACACCTGAGAAGCTGGGCCAGTGTGCAGGAGCAGCCCGGCCCTGGGGCACAGCTCTCTGCTGGTTGCGCTGCGGCCACCTATACAAAGGCATCAGCTGGCACGTACTGCGTGACCTTGGCCAAGCTGAGCCTCCACTTCTTTACCTGACAAAGGAAGACAGTGACAGAAACTCCCTCATAAAAAAAAAAATAAAAGTATGAGGGTTTCAGGTGGTGCCTCGGAGAGCATCTGCAGAACAGCCGAGACGCTGTAATTTTAGGGAAACTTTCACTGAAGTATTAATACAACATGCGCCAGAACGCGCATCGGTTCTGAGCATAGTTTGAAGCAGCTTCATGGAGAGACACACCCACCAGTCCGCATCACCCGGACCAAGACATGGACCAGCCCCCGGCCCCGCCTCCCCCGCCAACATCTCCCTCGGCCGGACGGCCCGACGGCCAACGCCCACGCCCTGGCAGCAGCTCGGGCCCTGCTGCTGTCTGGCCTCTTTGGTCCACGCACACCGTGCTGTTTGGCAATTCTCATTGTGCTGTTGTGTGATCCTTTTTTTCTGTTGACGGACATCTGGATTGTTTTCAGTTTTTTTGTTTGATTTGAAAGGAAATTTACGATACATTAGGCTTGTGTTTTGTGATGGTAACAATGGTAGCTGCCTGTCCCTTTGTTGGGCTCGGCCCCTGGGTACTCCTTGGTTCAGGACAAGGGCAGGACTCAAGATTATTTGAAAATGGTTCTGTGTGTGCAAACATGTGCATTTTCTGGGCCTGGGATCCATGGTTTCCATTAGAATTTCAAGAGTTTCTGTGACCTAAAAAAAGATTAAGAAACCACTGTCTTCGAATGGCTAAACCAAATTAAGTTTTATAAGCTTGAGTGACATACACAAAAGACCCTTCTTTAGGAGACAAGCAGTGTCGTACTCCACACGGCCACGTCTGCTGGGTGACTGGTCACGTGACCTCGCTGCTCAGCACCGGGACACGGGATGATGACATGCCTGCCCGAGAGGCTGCTGCAGGGCTCGCAGGAACCCATGAATGGCCCGTACCTGACACATGGGTGCAGTGCCAGTTGTGGCTGTCACCAGAATCGTTCTACATCTTCTTTCAGACTTGGGAACAGTTACCCAAGGATGACGCTGTTGGCCACCGAAAAGCCCCAGACTCAGGACATCTGGTGTCCAGTTATGGTCCAACTGGTAAGCACTTCTGTGGACCCAGCCTCAGTTTCTGTCTCTGTGAAATGGGAGGAGGAGAAGCTGGTGCCCTGCACTGCTGCAGCCACTTGCTGCGAGCACGCTACAGTGGGTGTCACCAGCCTTGGACCCTGCCGCCTGCCGCTCAGCACGTCTCGCTGCTGAGGTCTCCCTAGAAGAGCTCCACGGAGCCGTGCGCTTCAGCACGCTCTGCTGAGCAGGACACGCAGCCCCTGACAAGCCTGCTGGCTTAATAAGTATCATTAGCAGAGGGCGCTGCTCACTTCCCCACTTCCCCTTCCAAGCCGTCAGCGCGGCAGAGACAGTCAGCACTCCCCACCTGACCGTCCCCTGGGGGGGCCGCTGCACGACCTCGAAGGCCAGCATACCTCCCCTCCTCGTCCACGAGAAGGAGTAAGACACCAGGATGTGGAACACAAGGAAGTGAGGAGTGCCTTGGGGCTGAGGGCAGTGGTTCAAAGGTAAAGAGAGAAAAGGCGCACTGCCAGGGGACAGGGATGCAGCCAGCAAGGAACTCAGGACGTCACCTCCTCACCACTCTCCAGGGATGCTGTGACGGCCTGACGCCGCCAGTGAGACGTGGCCTGTGTGGTGGCACAGCCCACTCTCAGTGATGCGGCAAGAGCTGGGCTGCTGCCAAACAAGTGCCAAGGGCACAGGAAGGGCCCGAGCAGAGCAGGGAAAGCCCTGCAAAACGGCGCGTGAGCACATCAGCCGCAGGAGCCCTGGCCCCGGGGTGGCAGCCCTGCCACTGTTCTGTAGGGCCCGGCTGGGGGGGGGGGGTGTCCATTCAGGGAATCAGAGCCCACCGCATCCCTGTCCACACATACAGCGGCTCACAACAGGGAAGGGTTGCAGACCAAAGCCATCTGCCAAGGATTCTAAAGTTGTAAACACTGATTTATTTAAAAAATACTACAGAGATTTGGATTCAAAAAACAGAGTCATATACAGAAACAAAATGTACTGGACCCAGAAAAAAAAGGAGGGACCCCATAGGCATTCCAGAAGAGAGTGGAAAACTATTTACATGTCATTTATAAAAGAGCGAGTCTATAAAAGAGTGTAATACCAAGGTATAAATGTAAAATATAGTGGCACATCATGTTAACAAAAAGAAGAGACCAGTACCTCGTGGAAACAGGCAGTCGGGGCTACCCGGTGGGTCTGCAAGGCCGCTGTCGGTGTCTAGCGCCTCCCGCAGGCTGCACGACACAGCCATCTGGGGGCAAAGAGGTGATGCACTGTGAGAACCGCGTAAAATGATCCAGAGGAAACCATTTCTACCAGAAAAATAAAATATAAGTTTAGGTGACGAGTGTAAAAATAGGGGCTGTGAGGTCACGGCCTGAGGCGGCACAGGAGTGGGCAGGTAGTCTCCCCTGGGCCCAGCTGAGGCCGGGCGGGTGCCTGCCTGCTCCTCCTAGAGTTAGCTGCTCTAGGTCAAGGTCCGGTAGACTGGGGCCCCTGCCCCGAGAGTCACAGTCTCTGTCCCTCAGCTCTGCTCCTGGGCAACCTGGGGGAAGAGACACCAAGGCCTGCTCTTTAAATACTTCCTGGGGCTTCATTTGTGGTTTTCATAACACTCCCTGATGACCCTACAGAAACATGAGGCCAAGTGTTGCGCATTAAATAAAAGACATTAGCCCGATTCAAGAGTGCAGCCAACAGTGGTCAGGCCTTTGGTGCCAACAGTCCTTTTCCTGTGTGCTGGCGCCCCGTGGCAGTGTCCTTCTGTATCCAAATGGCTGTGCAGAGGGTAGAGCTTTGAAATGCTTCAAGAACTCCAGAAAACTGAAGACTGTCTTGTCACAAAGGGAAGGGCCAGGGAGGGAAGGAGATGGGTCAGAAATAAAGATCTTTTCAGGACACCTGGATGTGTGAAAGGGAAGTTCACTCTGGGCCACCGCGTCCTACCTAGGTGCAGTCCAGGGCTAGCCTGGCACAGGCCATCCACTCAACTAACCGCTGCCACCCCTGCCCTGCCTCTGCTCGGGGGTCGGCAGTGACAGTGACCTGCTACTCTTAAGACTCGAGCTTCCTTGTTGGGACTTGGCAGTGCATGTCAAAGACAGCAAGAACAGGGCTGGGGGATGTGGACAGGACAGATGACAACTCTCACCTGTCCAGGACACAAAGGCTAGTTGGCTTCAGCACCCTGTTTCCCACCCAAATCAGAAGCTGTCCTGAACATGAGGGAATGGCAAGCGCACCGGCCCTGGGCAGCAGAGGAGGGCAGAGTGACCAGCTGGTGGCACTGGTTGGGCCTGTCACTCCCAGAATGTGGTTCTTGAGACACATCTTCAACGCAGGAGGTGTAGGGACGAGTAGTGGGGAGGGGACAAGGCTCATGGCCTTGGTTCAGGCTTCCGTTCTTGGGACAAATGGAAGGAGAAGGCACAGCCAGAGGAGGGTCTCCAGTGAGAAAAATGAAAAGGACACTCCTTTTTGGCCGTTCCCACCTGACCTGGAGAGCTCAGGCCAAAGCACTGGGTGGCAACCGGCCTGATGGGCCCTGGTGTGCCAACCGCAGTCCACAGAGCGAGCGGGGACTCCACAGATAAAACTTGAGGACAGAGCTGGCTCAGGGAGCCCAGGCTGGGGAGGGCGACGGTGCAGGAGGACAGTTGGTGCACACATAGGTAGTAGGGCTGGACTTCGCGGGGGTCCTCGGCTGTGCCTGGCGCGGAGCTCCTGGGCCAAGGTGCCGACTCACCGGTCCTTTGTCAGACGCTGTCATGGCACAGGCAAGCCCTCCTCACGTGCTGCAGGCAGCTCTAGCTGGCTTGACTCCTGGCTTCTGCTACCTCTGTACGATGTCACTGATTTCCTTCACGGAACTGAGGAGCTTGCTGAAGTCCTGAGTGGCTGCTGGGCCACTGCCTGCTGTTGCCGGGCAGATCTGGAGCTCCCGGAGGTTGTTCTCCAGTTTGTTGATGGCCTCCCGGAAGGCAAACTTGTTCCTCATTTGCTGGATGGAATCCACGTAGCTCACGCAGAACGTGTAGAGGTTTTTGCCGGCTTCTAGCACCGCACTGTGGCTGGCCATCTGTTCAGAGTTCCTAGAGATGGCGAGGCACAGGGCCTCGGTGCTGTCCAGAACCACACCCTTGGTGATGGCGCCACTGGCAATCCGCTCAGGAGGCTGGCGGGTTTTCCGAAGAGACACGCGGGTCGATATGAGAGGGATGAAGGCGGTGGAAGATGGCTGGTCCCCTGCCAGGCCTGATGGCAACATGGAGGGAGCAGGGGCTGGGCTGGTAGGAGTCCCCGATGGCTTGGTGGACGACTGTGGCTTTGGTACGGACGGGAGCACAGGCTTTTTGACGCCCTCTCCTAGCTGGCTGGGTTTGGCAGCATCACTGTTCACAGCATCAACAGCCAGACTCGTGGATTTTGTTTTCACGCCGGTGCCTGCCTCCCCGGCTGCCTCCTGGCTCGGGCTCTGCGCGGGCTTTCCAGCCTTCCCTGCGGAAGCTGGTGGGGGTGGCGGGGCAGGTTTGAGCTTGGACAGTTTCCCCTTGTCTCTTCCAGGAGACTCAGAGGAGTGCTTGTGCCGCCTCACTCTGGGTTCCTCCGCAGGGGCCTTGCCGGTGCCTGCGGGCGCGCCAGACCCCGCTCTGCTGGTGGGGGGCACGGGCTCAGATGCAACTGAGGTCCCTATGGCACCTCCCTTCCCAGCCTCTTCCTTGTGGGGGAGGCCCGAGGAAGGAGCCACCATGACGTGCCGACGGAGGGGTTTTGGAGTCAGACTGGGAGGGCTGGAGCCAGGGCTAGACTCCGTGGCGTCTCTGAAGACCTCATCAGCAGCTTCCTCGTTCTTTTTCACCAGCCTGGGTGGGGGAGTCACAGTGCCTCTGGTCACCTGGTTCTCACTTGCCCGCTTCCGAGGCAGAGCCGGCTTTTCACTTTTGTGCCCTCCAAACGTGGAAGAGTCAAACTGCCTTCCGGTGGACTGCAAGTCCCGAGGCAGTGTGACTGACCTCCACTCTGTGTCCTTGGCCCCGTGGGGCACGCAGGAGGCAGAGCAGGAGCGCAGGAAGCGCTTGCTGGAGCCGCCACCGCCCTCTTCCTCGCCTGCTGCCACGCGGCTGCTGGTCAGGGTGCTGGACTTTTTCCACAGGTGGGGAGACCGGAAGCCTGCGCTCCCTGACTCCCGGAGGGCTCCATTGGGGACACCAGCCCCATTGCTGGGCTTTGGGGACTTAGCTGGCTCGGCTGCATCCAGAGGGGTGCAAGTCAGTGCCCCGTTGCTGATGTCCCGGCCCTCTTCCTCGCCGGCCACCCTGCGCTCCGGCTGGCCGTCCATCTCGCGGAAGGAGCTGCTGCGCTTGGGAGGGGCTGGGGCTGTTTTCTTCTTCTTCTTGATCAAGGCGCTGAACAGGTTGGTCTTTTTGTCTTTGGGGAGAAGGCGCTCATCTTCATTCAGGCCGCCATCTGGGGGACCTCGCTCTTTTCGAGGGAGCAATGGAGACACAGTAGGCTCCTGGTCCAGAGGATCTGAAACACATTGGGAAGAGTTGAACTCCAGACCAACGGCTCTTGCATGGCGAGCTTGGGGCTGGCCACCCCACGCTCTCCAGAGGAGCGGCAGGGAGTCTGGGCTCTGACAGGCCTGGGTCTGATGACAGCTCTGCCACCCACTCTCCACGAGGCCCAGACAAATGACCTCTCTGCTCATCATTGGCTTTCTCACTCACGAAATAGACTACAGTGTGGTGAGAATGTCAACGGCATGATGAATGTGGAGCACACGTCCCAGCTCCCGCACATCGACTCTCAATAAACGCCATTGTTGCTGTCAGTGTTATCATTAGGAAAGGCTTAGGTCTCTCTCCTTGAAGACGGGGGAGCAAAGCGCTGGATGGCCCTGGCCTCTTCATCCCAGCACTGGCTTACTTTGAAGCAGCGAGGTCCCCCCAACGTCATTCTCTGGTAAGTCAGAACGACAGGGCTGAGCAAGGGTCAGAACCTGCGGCTCTCACACCAGCCGGCCAGTCAAGGTGCCTGCGAGGTATGACCTGGAGGGAAGGGGCTGCGCGCTACAGCGGGGAAGGGACAAGGGGCCACTCTGTGTGGGAAATAAGAAGAAATGAATTTTGACAATTTTTAAATGGGCGTTCTTTAAATACGAATACTAGTTTATAAGAAATCTTTTTGGTGTTGCCAAGCTCCTGTGTGTGACAGAATTCTCCCTCAGAGGTCAGCTGCAAGAGAGGTTTCTGTCAGCACCCGTAACTCAGAACAGAGGTACAGGTGTGCGTTTATCAGAACCCAAGGCCACATGCAGGACATCTGAATCCAGGAACACCAAGGACTCACAAGACTCTAACCCAGCGGCAGAAGGCTGAGGGAGTGGAATGCTGAAACCACACTCAGCTCTACTTCAGTGATGGGCAGCTCACTCATCCTCGGCTCGCCGCGAGATCGCGTATCAAAAGACCCCTCAGCTGAGGCCTGACGGCACAGACAGACACGAGTGCTTATCACTGGGCTGCACCAAGCACAGCATTCCCACGGTGGCCTGTCCTCCACCTTCAGACAGTTGAGTGCTCAACTCTCTGAAATCGTGAAAGCTAACGGAAGGGTGAAGGGTCAAAGGTTCTGGAGAGTCTAGGTGCCGCAATCTCCCAACTAGGTGAACAGATGATCAAGTGCGATGCAGAAAGAAAGTACCATAATTAGAATTTATGTCAACCTTTTAAGTGTATGTTTTTGGTATATTTTATAGTATATATATCATTTTCCTACAGTAGCGTGCGTGTGTATATATACATACTTTACTTACTATATACATAGGCTGTACGTTCAACTTTTTTTTTATTTACCAATTTTTAAAAATATGGGTACACGATAAACAAAACTGGGGTCTATAGATTCTGCTGTAAGTAGACGTCCCATCATAAATCTCCATCAAAACATGGTTTTGGGCTGGGTGTGGTGGCTCATGCCTGTAATCCTCGCACTCTGGGAAGCCAAGGTGGGAGGATTGCTCAGGAGTTCAAGACCAGCCCGAGCAAGAGTGAGACCCTGTCTCTACTAAAAATAGAAAAATTAGCCAGGTGTCATGGCATGTGCCTGTAGTTCCAGCTACTCGGGAGGCTGAGGCAGGAGGATCCCTTGAGCTCAGGAAATGAAGGCTGCAGTGAGCTACGATGACACCACTGCACTCTAGCTGGGCCAATGAAGCAAGACTCTGTCTCCAAAAAACAAAAACAAAAACAAAACAAAACAAAAAAATCTTGGCTTTGTCCTGTCCCTTCCCACAGGCACATTCAGTGGTCCACTAGAGTCCAGGCCACTGTCAACGAGTCCCGGAAGCCTGGACAAACCCAGAGCTTGGCACACAGGAACCACTAGATAAATGTTGCTAATATTTTTGATAATATCTTGAGACCCCCCTCTTGAACCGACCCCATCTCTTTTCACTCCCTCACTTGCCTAGGCAACAGTACCAGAAAGACATTCCTCCCAGAAACCATGAGGACACTAGCTCTGCACATGGTGTCTCCTGGTTCCACTTAACTCCTGAGAGCTTTTCGTGTCAGTGCTTTCACAGCAAGCTGCCCTGTCACTTGGCTCAACGCTTACTGCTGTTGCCACTGCCCTGAGAGTGCAGCTGCAAATGCCGCAACAGCAGGCAAGAGGCAGGCGTGCTGCTCGGCAGGCTCTGTAAGCACCTCTGCTCAACTGCACTGAACTGACTGAAGCCAACAGCTCCTAAGTGACTCCCAGAGGTAGGAGATGGGGCGCTGTGGGGAGAGGACCTTCCTCTGTCCGAAGCTTGTCCACTGAGGAAGGATATGCCTGTGTGGGCTCCATGCCCAGCTTCCCATTCACCTATGTGGGCCCAAAGGCTGGTGACTCCCCCTCGGCACTATTCTGGCAGAGTGGAGAATAGTGACAGGGGTGGGGACATACCGCTCTCTCCCTGGCCCTTGGGGTGGGGCGCCTCAGGCACATCGGTGGCATCTTTGTGCTCCACAGCTCTCCTGGAGGTCCTGGTCTTGGTGGGCAGCTCTGGGGCCTGAAGCAAGGCGCTCGTGGCCCCTCGGACGCCTTGTTTCCCCAGCTCCTTTTCCACTTCTAAGAATCGCACATGCACACAAACAAAAACCCAGCACCATCAGTTTCAGAGTTGGCTTAGCATGAGGGTTCTCTTTCTTTTTAAGATAACAATGGGCATCTATACATGGCTAGAGAAAAGGGACACAGATGCTGGAGAAACAGCACTTAGTATTTCTCAGAAATCTCTACAGGGCTGCAGAAGGCAGAGTGTCCAACACTCAACACCTCTGCCCAGCTTTCTGGTCTCAGATGCTTTGTTGGCCTGTGTGCTCTTCCCTCAGGCAGTGAACTGAAGGACCCAGGCTGGAGTCCCACATGGTCAGCCCCAATGCAACCTTTCACCCCTCTTTGCAGACACCCTGGGGACAGATACTTTACCATCTGAGATACTGGATTCCTGGAACATTGTTTCAAAGGCTTGGTGGATTTCAGCAAAGGAGGGCCGGTCAGAGGGATTCCACTGCCAACCTGGACAGATGAGACCCAAGTCAGACCACCCATGAGGCCTTGCTAACAATGTGGAGCTAGTAGTTCTCAAAGAAAAGTCTGGAAATGAAAGAAGTGTGTCAATCCTGCTAACCATCTTTTGCTGTGACAAGTTAAAATGACAAGTGCCACTGTGTCCTATTACAGATATTAAGAATTCGAAAAGACAGTAGATGCTGGCAGGAATATGGATTGTAGACGTTGACAGCAAGAACTGCATTTATAAATATATTTCCTCAGCCCCACTCCAGCAGGTATAGGAAATTACTAACCCAAAGAGCTCGATTCTATCTCATCCTCACTTCATGGTTACCAAAGTCTGAAATCATCAATAAAAAAAACGCTAATGAAAATAAGACTAAAATGAGGATTAAACAGACTGATAAAACCCAGCTCTGGGGAGCATGTGCAGTCACTCTCATACACTTCTGACAAGAGTATAAATTGGCACAACCATTTAGGAAGACAATTTGGTAAAATTTATCAAAATTTAAAATCCACATAGTCCTTTGAACTCACAGTTCAATGTTTAGAAATACTAGCATAAGTGCCCAGAGACATGCATGTACAAGGATGTTCATTCCTGCCTTGTTATAATAGCAAAACCCAAACAAACATATAAAACAACCAAATGCTCATCAAAAGAAGGCTGGATAAATGAATGCATTAAATCATTTAATGGAATGCTGGGTGGCTATATAAAAATAAAAGGTGGAGAAAAGGAGAGAGAGATCTGAACATACGGACACAGAAAGGCGTGCCTGTCATACTGCTGAGGGGGAAAAACACGGAGGAAATAATCATATAAATATCTTATAAAACATACGATAAAAAAGCAGATAAGGACACAGCATAAATAGATATATGTAAATAATATAAGACTAACAGGATAAATACCATCTCGAGTGTTTAGCAATTATAGCAGAATGTCTGAAGGCAGGGCCCAGGAATCTGTATTTACTAATATGAAACTCAAGTTTGGTATCCATCAATTCCATTTTTGCTTAAAAAAATGTAAACAAGGCCAGGTGTGGTGGCTCACACCTGTAATCCTAGCACTCTGGGAGGCTAAGGCAGGAGGATTGCTTGAGCTCAGGAGTTTGAGACCAGCCTGAGCAAGACCGAGACCCCATCTTTACAAAAATAGAAAAATTAGCCAGGTGTGGTAGTATGCCTGCTGTCCCAGCTACTCAGGAGGCTGAGGCAGGAGGATTGCTTAAGCCCAGGAGTGTGAAGTTGAAGTGAGCTATGATGATGCCACTGTACTCTATCCGGGGTGACAGAGCAAGATTGTCTCAAAACCAACCAACCAACCAACCGAAAAAAACCTCACAAAACCAACTCACATATACTACCTGTAAAGTCTGAAAAAATTTGTATCAAACTGCTACATTAGTTGCTTCCAAAGAATTGAAACAGAGAGAACAAATGGAAAGACTTTAATTTTTCACTTTATATACTCCTGCATTGGTAGAACTTCTTACAGTGCCCACATATACTTTTAGAACAGGCTGAGGAAGGCTCACATGCTCGCATGAGTTCGTAGACCTTCTCTGGACAGCCTTCTGGGCGCTCCATGCGGTAGTCTTTCTCCAGCAGCTCATATACCTGGGACAGGTCAATTCCCGGGTATGGTGACATGCCATAAGTAGCAATTTCCCAAAGCAATACTCCAAATGCTAAAAGAAAAAAGAAAGAGAAAAGCTGTTCAAGATGTGTAGATTTAACCACATTGCATTTAAAATTGGTCACCTGTGCAGCAGACATCAGAAGTTACGACCTCAGACACAGCCCAGGCACTGACATTTTACCAGGCTCTTAGTCATAAACAGCCCAAGACAACACAGGACAGAATGAGACTTTCAGTTTACTCGCAACACAGACTGAAACATGCTAAAGGAGAGGAAACAACTGGGTTATAAGCCCCTTGGGGTCTTTTAAGTAATGTGGCCATCTTGATGGGATATGTGGTAGAAGGAACCTAGGGCTGGAAATCAGGTGACCAACTAGCTATGTGCCTGAGACTGGCCACCACTCCTTTTCAGGTGTGTGAGATTATCTCCAAGGCTTCTTCCAACTAAAAAGCTCATAAAAATCTTAGGAGGTCTTTGAAAATTCTGAAATCTCAGATTATGGCCTTGAAATTCCATTTCCCATTAAAGGAACCAGGACTTCTTAGAGAAACTGTCTGGGGCAGGGAATGAACCTAAACTATATTGTCATTTCAGAGAGCTTGGATGTCATGGAAGACTGTAAGGATAATGTCAAAAGGCCTAAGAGGAGCTAATTTGAAGTTTCCACTGGAAGATGAGACAATCTGATATCAAAAGGGAAAATAACTGCAGTGGAAGGAAACACATGAAATATATTTAAATCCAAGAGTTCATAATAATACTACAAAAGACAAACAAAAACAAAAAAACCTAATTGGTCACCATTCAAAAGTATTAAGAAACCAACTTGTTATTTCAAAAACTGGTAAATAAAGGCAAAGGAGCAGAAATTTAACCTGCTTTTCCTGTATGAACTGACCATTGTATAACCAAACAGATGAAGGGCAGTTTCTTCTTGCAGAAGTATTCCACTAATAAATGAATCAGGAATGACAGAATTAGAGAATTACCCCTAGTAAACTATCAGATCTAGGTTCTGGGTATCAATAACTGCTAAAAAATTACAAAAAGGGAGAAGATCAAGTATTATGTAACTACTGATGGAAGAGCACGCCACTTCCTATGAGATACTCTTACTAAAAGAAAAAAAAAGTCAAACCTGAATGTGATCAAACTGTCGTGATCTAACTACCCATTTAACTAGGAGTACTGAAGCCAGAGGAGCAGATTAAATCGCACTGTGGATATCGTGAGCAAAACCCAGATGTGGGAAACTCTCAGGGACACGTGATGGGCTTTCTTCAATAAACACATGGCAAGGGAGATAAAGACACGGAGAGGGAGCTCACAGATTAGAAAAGACTGAAGGGACAGAACAACTAATGCACTGTTAACCGTAATTGGATCTCAGTTCAAACACTATAAAAACAAAAAAGTGTGATTTTTATGGTTCAGTTGAAAATGTGAACACTGACTGGATAATTTCAAAATATCAGAAGTAACCGCCAATGTTGGGGGCAGCAATGTTACCATGCTAATAAAAATGTCATCTTTAAGAGATGCATATTGAAATACTTCTGTGCAAAATAATATGATATCTGAAATTTGCTTCAAAGTAGTAAGGGTGGGGCCCAGAGGAAGCAAGCGAACCATGAGGGGTCACCAGAGTGGGGTGATGGGCTTGGGGTTGGCAGGTGTCACTGTACAACTCTATGATCTTCAGTGTAGGCTTACAATTTGTCATAATAAAAAATTTTTTAAAAAATTGTCACATGAGACTTCTAAACAGCATACCCTACATTGGGGATGATCCTAGGTGCCTGCAAGGTCAGCTAGCTGCCCAAGCAAATCCAAAATCCAAGCAGCAAACTTGGAATGAATACATAAAGATGGTAAGGGGGGAAAAAAGGGAAAGAAAAATATTCTAGATTATTTAGGAAAAAAAAGTTCACTTTTACTCCATTTTGAAAAGAAAACAAGAGAACGGATTTTAAATTGAGAGAAGAACACACAAAATAAGGAGAATTAAGTAAGGAAGAGAAGAAAAAGAAAGGGAAGAGCCAGAAAAAGGCAGTAAAAACACCAGGAGAAAGGAAAGCACGCCTCCCGCAGCAGGCGCGGACGCCCCGTGCAGCAGCCCTTACCCCAGACGTCAGACTTGATAGAGAACTTGTTGTAGGCCAGGCTTTCAGGCGCCGTCCATTTGATCGGGAACTTGGCTCCAGCGTGGGCTGTGTAAGTATCCCCTGTCATTAACCTGCTTAGGCCGAAATCAGCCACCTTCACCAAGTGGTTCTCACCTACCAGGCAGTTTCGGGCAGCAAGATCTCTGAGAAAGAAAAAAGTTCACCCATGAGAGCTCCTGGCCAATTTGCTAACTTCACAAATCTAGTACTGCTGAACAAAGGTGCTACACTGACAATGGCAAGATACAGTCTGGTCCCCTAGAAGCTTGTGCTAACACCCCACTGGGACGCAGCGCCAGTCCCTCAGCAAACACACCATGATCTGCCACCACGGGGAGAGGCAGCAGAGGCACTGGGAGTGGGCTCCCGGGCCCGTGACCTGCAGCAAGTTAATTACCTTGGGACTCTGTTACCTCATCCGTAAAATGAAGATGATAATAACAGTGCCTACCTCTTTGGGTTGCTGTGAGGGTAATGAATTAATATGCAAAGTGTTTAGACCCAGGCCTGGAGAACAGTAAGCGTTACTGCTACTCTATGCCAGGCATGGGGAACAAACACTTAGCCTAGTCCTTGATCTTGGGAAGCTTGTCTAAGAGTGAGTTCCCACATGTCCTATCCACACTTGACAGGAAAAAATAAAATAAAGCCCATGGCATTCTCTACCCGAATTGTGTTTCCCACTCTTCTTTCTTCCTGATGCTTACCCAAATGTATCCTAAAAACTCTCCTGCATGATCTGCCTCCTCTCACAACTCCTGATTCTCCCAGGGAGGCAGGAGCCTAATCTTTGCTTTGTGAATGTTAACCACAAAACCACAAGGGCAAACTGGAAGAGAGGAACGGGAAGAGGCAGCAGCTTATGGTGATGGCTGCGTGAGATAGCTTGATCGGCAGCAGTGAGAGAGAAATTAAATACAGAAGAGTTGTGCTCATAGGATTTTGGTAAAGCATCTTAAGCTTGCCTGAGTGAGGAAGGAACCGACCTAGCCATGCAAGGCAAACCAGAAGTCAAGGCATCTCAATTTGCAGCATCAGAGGGTTCACTTTCCTGACTGCCAGGAGCATCCGGATCAGGCTATCGTGGAGCATAGAAAATCTGTCTTGCTAGGAGCCGCCAGCATTTCACACATGCTACTCTTATTCCTCGCTATGAAATTTCATGTAGAGGTTTCATACTTGAGTTAATTGGGTAGGAAAGGTCACAATGGTGGCGTGGAGAACATCTTGTATGAAAGACTCCGGCAAAGCCCATCAGGCTCTGTCTTGCATAGGCTGTCATTTCGCTAGGAAGCCATTTCCACCAGCAAAGAATGTGAAGACCAAGATAATTGTGGCACACTTGAAGGTCAAAACACTCCAGGGTTTACAACAGCAAAGACACTTAATTCCGGCCTACATATATACAATTCTGACAATCATGGAAACATCCCTGAACCAGATGACAGCAAGTTAAGTGGAGAATGAAATGATAATAAAGAGAAAGGAGGAAAAAACCCACACACTAAAAAACAAAATCCATGCACTGGCCATTATCACGAGTTTGTGTAAAAGCAACGCCAGCTGCTCCCAGGAAGAGGTCATTACTGATGAACACTGGCCTCGCAGAACAATGAGCGCTCCATTTCAGAGGTAGCTGTGATTATTAGGAAGGACACCTTCTATGAACTTCATTTAATATTCTACTTAGCCCGAAATGGTTCACAAATGAAATATTTTTATCCCGGGGATGAACTGCTCCGTTAGCCCAGGGTCTAGGCCTGGCTGAATGTAGTCCTGCATGCGGGCCTGAAGCTGGCTGTGTCAGGGACATGGCGTTTGCCTTTGTTCCAAGGCGCACAGTGTTGCCAGCACTGAGGCCAGAAGCTGAGCCCTAGGACCTTGCAGGCTGGGCCTTCGTACAGGCTGCCTGACTCCACACTCCGCAGCTCTGCAGCTTGGGCTGCTTTGCCAGGCCCCTACCTGTGGATGAAGTTTTTCTTCTCCAGGTACTCCATGGCTGACGAGATCTGAGTAGCCATGTACAGCAGCACCACGGCATTCACCTCCTGCCGGTTACACTCTCTCAGATAATCCAGCAGGTTCCCATAGGTCATGAATTCGGTGATTATATAGAATGGGGGCTCCCGGGTGCAGACCCCTGCCAAGGAGACACTGAGGACTTTAGCATGCAGCTCTACTCCTCACTGAACAAACATCTTTCTAAAGAAAAAGGCTTCTGAAATGGATTCCAACTCTGCCCCTAAGCCCTGGGCCCAACTTCTACTGTGGTTTCAACCACCTGTGCGTTGAGACTGTGCTTCTATGGGAGGGACATGGCCATGCTCTTTTTTTCCTCTCAAGCCAATGAACTTGAATTTACACAGGGAGAGGCTGCCATGAGTTCGGAAGCAAAGACCAGACCCCACACTAAATGACCTAAACCATTGTGAGTTTACCCCCAAATCGCTATGTCTGATGACCATGTCTACTTCCAGAATCACTTCAGTGAAAAAACTCTTGAAATTCTTAAGTTTCAGAAGCCAATTTCAGATTTGCATTTGACTGCTTTTAGGTATCCATTTAAAGTAATCACATATTCACAAACACACACACATCATTCCACAAAGGGGATGCTCTTTTAGCAGCAGCTAAATGTTGGCAGAGCACAGACGTCCGCATCAGAACTGGTAATGCAGGGAGCTGCCCCTCACTTCTTTCTCAGCACCTGTGTCGCCCCAGAGCATTTGAGCATAAGCCCCTCTCTGCAGAGTGCCACGCTTACTCACCCAGTAGCTGCACTAGGTTAGGGTGCTTGATCTCTTTCATTACTGCAGCTTCTTTCAAGAACTCTTCCACCTCCATGGTGTCCTCCTACAGAAGAAAAAAAATCAGTGGTGAAATAATTTCAGCAAATTAAGCGGAAAGTACAACTTGAATGGTTAATATAAACTGGAGTTTCAACGTACTTGTCCTCAGCCACCTTTTGTGGCTCCCACATTGCTCCAGACAGGTTCCATGACAGCTGATCATCACCCCAATGGCACAAAGAATTTTCCCCTTGGTGCCGAACTTCTGAATTCTCACCCAAGGCAACAGGTCAAAGTTGGCTTGCACGTGCCAACGGCTTGCTTCTGCTGGATGCTGTGCAGACCATGTTTGTTTCCCCACCTTTTGGAGTTTGGTGGCGGGGCAGGGAGGAGGTGTGCAGAGGCAAACACTACAAACATGGGTCTACTTTCCTAAGGAACATCTGGTTTCCAAGGGGTCCAAACACTACATAAGAAAACATCACTTGAAGGATCTGAAATGTACTTGATTTAAGGGAAGAGACGCTGATGACAGAAAGCGAAAGTACATCACCAAAGAAGAGCGATGCTTCAAAACATGGCAGCAACAGAGGATACAGAACTGCTTAAGCATGTGGTGTCATGGGGCTCTTAATGAAGCAATCACCACTATCTGTCAGGCCAATTACTCAGATCCTAAAATAATCCTCACCAGCAGCTCCCTTAACAGCGAATTCACGAGTATCACCAGTACACATCACATTTCAACAAGTCCACAGTATCTAAATGCCAAGAGGGAGAAACCGATATTAGCAAGTGCCCAGCACAAATGGAATGCTATTTCTACATTTCCTCCCGTACTTTTGGTCAAGGGTCACGTCCAAAGTGCTGCGGTGCCTGCCCCGTGAGAGGCCCCATCACACAGAGCCTTGGCCTATGTCGGTAAGCCTCTTTCTGACTTCAAGCCACTGTCTTCTGAACCCATCATTGAAACAAGAAACAGGTCGATGTTAAATAATATGATCTGTTCTGCTGTAAGAACTTGGCTATGAAGGCCAAGGAAGGAAGTGAGACACCTCCAAGTGGAGGTCTGAGTGTGGAGTCTGAGTGTGCCTGAAGACAAAGATTGGGGGGGGGGGCAGCGCAAGCGAGTGGATGTCTTGAAAATTGGGCTCCCCAAAGAGGAAAGCTTTATCAGCTTTCTGTTAAATGTGGATCCTTATACATTGTTCTTGCCCCTTCGGGAGACAAACACCAAAGTATCCTTGCTGTACTCCATTTCTCCTCCTGACGTGGGGAGGCGTCCAGAGGACAGGTCAGCCTTTACTTAGAGGCTTCTTGCTTTGGTTAATCCTGCTATGAGCACAGCACGACCAACGAGGCTGAATGTCAGCCATCACCTCTCAGCTTGGGGCTCACGGAGACTGAAACTTAGAAACAATTTATTGCTCTTTAAAAATGGTGAGCTGGTCCTAATGTCAATTAAACATTGTTGGTAGTCACTGTATCAAGCCATACTGGGGGAGTGGGGGGCGGTGAGGGGGACTCGTCCCTGCTGTTGCCCATTGGCTGTTTGATTCTTTCGAGTCCTTTCTGCTCCTTAACATGTTCAGCAGACCATGCTGCTCTTGGCATGGAGTAATCTGATGTACCAGGGTGACACGCTAATGTCAAAGGCTGGAGCGAGAACGCCTGCCAGAATCGGCCCTTTGATGCTGCTCACGTAGAGGACTGGGGCGTTAAGAATCTTGCTTGGCCAACAATATGTTCAAAAAGTAGCTCTCAAATAAAGCTTTCTAGACGAGTGGAGTTTTTCTTTTGTAAAGCACCCCATAATAAACCATGCACAGTGAAATCATTTCGGAAATATCATTTGCTTTTATAGCCACTGACCCTTTTCTCAAAGACCCATGTTATAGATCTTGAGAAGCATCAACATGCAAAAGGGACAGCACGGATTTCAGAGGCAACCCTCTCTCAACTGTCTCCTTTCTCTCTCTCTCTCTCTCTCTCTCTCTCACGTGAGTAAAGTATAATTCCTTATTTTTCTTTCAGAAAAATCAGTGTGGATTTGTCTCCCCCTGCTGGAATCAGACCTAGGTCAATTTATAATTTATTAATATTAACAGCAAACTACATTTGTAGTTGTGTTAAACTGGAAATATTCCAGATGAAATCCTGCGACACTCCTTTACTTTTATTTTAAAATTTCCTAACATTCTTTTGAAAAGAATTCATTTATATAGTAAACTAATACTAACTCAGATGAATTGGGGTGAAGGAAACGCTTTGAAAAAAAGCTATGAATTTCCAGCCTTGTCTGTTCTGTGCCCGTTAGGGAGAGAGATGGGACAACTGGGCTCTCTTCACCAGGACTGACTGGCCCAGCCCAGACGCAAATGAACATTTTGGATGGTACGGTGGAGTGGTCAAGAGGATGTTATACCAACCTAGCTCTGCTGCTGTGGGACCATGGTACGTGGTCCTATTATCCTCTCTGAGCCTGTTTTCTCATCTGCACAACAGAAGCAGTATCGGGATCTACCTCACACACACACAGTGCCTAGAGCAATGCCTAGAACGTACCTGGCGCTCGATCAGTGGTACTCACTTTTGTTACTACGAAGACAGTTGATCTCTATTCCTGAGAAGTAGACTAAACATACTGCTTGTGTGCAGGAAAGGCACAAGTTTGGTAGTGATTTGGTAGTGAATACTTTTGTCTTCTCACAGATACTTTCTCCCAGACTTGACATCTCACAGATATTTTCTAATCAGCTTCCTCCTTTTTGCTCACCCCCACGTGTAGGTTTTCTACAGCATGACGAGGAGCACTGTTTCAGAAATGGCTGGGCCTTCTGGAAGTTTCTGCACAGCTTTAAGTTCGCTATGCCTCCATCTCAGCAGGAAGGCAAACAGCTCTTATCTACAGATAGATCAGTTTCCACACCTGTTCCTGGTTTAACTAATGCTGGTGAGCAAGGTTACAAGCACAGGGAAGTGCTGTCCTTCACCTGGCAGACGGACCAGACGCAACACGATTAAAAGCACAGCGGAGAGATGGCGCAGAGCTTCCCTGCCAGACTGAGGAAGGCAGATCAGACACCAGATGTGGGACCTGAAGGTCAGGTGAAACGCCCAAGAGAAAGCCCAGAGGAAGCCCCGGAACTCTCATCCCCGATAGCGTGACTGCATCCAGCCCCACGGCCAGAGGAGACCCCACTGTGAGAAGTGATTCTCTTGCGAGAGCAAGTACAACACGGCAACAGCGGGCTCCGAGTCGTGCGGCCTCTCTCCCTGACACGTGGCCCTCCTCATAGAGGTGGAGAGCCACTGCATGTACGACTGCCAGGCAAGAATGCTGTCATAGAGCCCTTCCTTCTCTGATTGTTTCTGGAGCTCCCCAATAAAACCAATTTCTTAGGAGAAAAGAAAAAACCAAACACACTGTGCTGAGTGAAGTAAACAGGCGCTTTCTCAACCTCATTCATGGAGTGAAAACGGTCAGGGCTCCTTGGAAGGCACTTTGGCAGTACAATCAAAATCATACGTGCACATGGCCCTGATCCAGTAGTTCGGAGGAGCTGACCCAGCAGGACAGTTTCACATATGTGTAAACGAGGACAATCCTTGTGGCACTGTTCACAATACCAAAATACTGGGAATAACACAAAGGCCCACTGAGAACTGGTACACACTGAAAATACATCCACATAGAGACAAGACAACTTTCCATGTCCTGCTAAGGACAACTGCCAAGATACGTCACGTGGATGACAGAAGGTACAGAGCAGTGTCTACAGGATACTGCCAAATGGTTAAAAAAGGATTCACACATGTGGACTCAGGAAAGACATAAAATCAAGAGTGGGAGTGTACTATGTGCACATATTACCTATCTGAAAGATATATGCTGTGTTATTTTCCACTGTTTTAACAGTAAATCTGATACCTAGCTCATGAGTCAATCTGAGTGCCACAGCTAGATCAATAGTAGTCTTTTCCAAATTCTGTTGCTTAGAGAACTGTTTCATAGGAAGAAAAAAAAAAGACAAACTTTTGGAATATAGCTCATTTTAAGATTGGGACTTCTTGGCTGGGAGCAGTGGCACATGCCTATTGTCTCAGCTACTTGGGAGGCTGAGGCAGGAGGATCACGTGAGTCCAGCAATTTGAGACCAACCTGGGCAACACAGTGAGACCCCGACTCAAAAAAAAAATTAGAGCTTCTTGTACTTGATGGTTGGTTCTCTTAAGCACATTCTGCCTTTAACACAGATCACAAGCACAAAGGTACAGCAAAGCATTATGTCCTGCCAAATACTATCCGCATTCAAAGGAGCAGTGGGGTCAGCCCGGTGCTCTCCTCTTTTCAGATGCTCTCTGCTAGGGAGGGGACCGCTGTCAGAAGCAGGGCCTTGCTCCCCCTGCTGATCACAAAGGATTCTTCTGGCTCTGCCCTCAGAGGGGCCGACTACTGGATACTAAGAGACGTGTTACGGGAATGAAGATTCGGCTAGAGTTGCAAGTGTTTTTCAAGGTGCTTTGAAGAGAAGATAGATTTTAGCCATAGCCCGTGAGGGAAATAAATGTGAGAGATGAGAAAAAGTGATTTTTTAAAAAAGGTATAACTGTGGTTAATGTTTATTTTTCATGGTGTTTGAGGAATAAGAACCCGAGTTACAATTTAAAAAAAAAAGAATTAGGCTTTAGAGTTGGCTGCCTGGGTTCGAATCCTGGCTCTGCCATTCCTAGTTGTGTGAGGCCAAGCCAGTCACATAACTTCTCTCTGCTTCAGTTTCCTCAACCTTAAAATATTGACACAGGGTGAATGTCCCTTAGGCGAAATGCTTGGGACCAGAAGTCTTCTGGAATTTGAATTTGTTTTGGATTTTTTTCATATTTGCATTATTTGAAATCTGAAATGTTCCTATGTGCATTTCCTTTGAGCATCATGTCAGTGCTCAAAAACCTTTGGATTGGCCGAGTGCGGTAGCTCACGCCTGTAATCCTAGCACTCTGGGAGGCCGGCGGGTGGATTGCTCGAGGTCAGGAGTTCGAAACCAGCCTGAGCAAGAGCAAGATCCCGTCTCTACTATAAATAGAAATTAATTGGCCAACAAATATATGTAGAAAAAATGTGCTGGGCATGGTGGCGCATGCCTGTAGTCCCAGCTACTCGGGAGGCTGAGGCAGAAGGATTGCTTGAGCCCAGGAGTTTGAGGTTACTGTGAGCTAGGCTGATGCCATGGCACTCACTCTAGGCTGGGCAAGACTCTGTCTCAAAAAAAACAAAAACAAAAAAAAAAAAAAACCTTCGGATCCTGGACCATTTCAGGTTTTGGATTTTCAAATTTGGGTTGCTCAACATGTAACATTAACACCCTTCTCTTAAGGCTGTGAGGATTAAATGAGATGCAATATGTAATAAGCACTCAAGAACTCTGCCAGGCACATGATAAGAGCTTGATAAACACGAGTTATTACTGTAATTTAGAACCCAAAGTTCTCAACTTCTGTAGTGGAAATAAATGCCCACAATATTGATACTAATCTTATCTGACAAATAGGCAACATACTGTAGGGATGGTTTTTTTGTGCAGGGGCAGGCAGAAGGATGGATAATTTATTTAGCAATTGCTTAGTACCATATTTTGAGTTAGCATACCTCTAGAAAGGGATATATTGTCTTTCCCATAATTAGATACCACTTGGGGTGACTATTCAAAGCAATCTATGCAACTAGGACTCTGTAATTCTTTACCTACTGTTAATTAGGCTCTTGGGGAAAATCATTAAAAGTATAGTAAAAACTCTAATAATACATTATTAGTAAAGCATATTCTGAAAGGCACCCACTTCCAGACGATCCTGCTTCACTGGGTAAGAGCCGCCGCCACACAGCTCCAGCGGCCCCTCCAGAAGCCGCTCCTTCAGCTGCTCAGAAAATAGTGCCGCAGCATTATCTACTGAGGTGGGTTTCTCCACATTTCGAATTATGCAAACTCTTATCTCTTTTTAAAGTTTTCAGACAAGCCATTACTGGTTGAAACCCAATGTATTCTGTGCTTTCAGTCTTCCTTGTTTCGTTTTTGCAAATCCTGTTGTTTGTGTGGGTGTTATCCGGGCCTTTCCCAGTTTCTCCAGCTGATCAAGTCCCCGTTTCTCTGGGCCTGGTCTTCAACCCTGTGTCAAACTGAGCAACTGCATGTCCCTCTCCCTGTACTTGTGTGGTCTGTGGAATGGGGGGGCGATGGTTGTTTTGTTCTTTCTGTTCTTTATTTAAGGGTAGTGAACTAAAGTGCACGTGTTTAAAAAGATAGGGGTTGATTACAAAACTTGGCTTACTGGTATAAAAATCTGTTACCTCAAAACCCCAGGCAATCAACATCCATGAGGGTGGCCATATCCACAATACACCAGCCACTGAACACTGGCGCTCTCCAACATGAAGGCCTTGAGAGCTCACGTCAAGTTCAGCTATTCCTGTGTACCAAACCTCTCACTGGCTCCCCACTGCCTTCAGGATAAAATCCCAGCTCCTTAGCTGAGGCTCATGGCCTCTGTGGCTTACCACGCCCCTTCCTGACCCCAGCCTTTCTCCCTTGGCCAAGTCCCACTCCTTCACCACAGCCCTGGCTTGCAATTCCCTAAATGCTTCCTCTGGCCACACACAGCTCACCTGTCTGTCCTCTGCTCATCCCTGCATGGAGCTGCAGCTCTGTGCGTGGGCCTCCCTGCTGCGCTGCAACCCGTGTTACTCTGCCTGTTCCTCCCACTGCTCAGACCGCCCCTTGCCCAAAGGGAAGGACTGTGTCCAATTCATTTTCTAATACTGGTGTTGAGCCCAGGGTCCAGCAAATAGAAGTGAAGAACTCAATAATAACATTTGCTTAATTAAGAAAAAGTTCCATCTGGGAAATATCCAGGAGTCCTCAAGGTGACCCCAAACCATGCCACCCTCAAGTGCCAGCCCTGCCCCAGAGACAGGGGCACATGCTGAACATGAGTATCAGGAAGCCACCTTTGGTTTCTAGGAACAAAGAATGTGATCTTTTCTCTAAAGCAGCCCAAACTGTAAACCAGCCAGAAACTGTATTTCCCATTTTACTGTGCCTTTGAGGGAAGGCACCAGGTAAGTCAGAGTCCCTGGGAGGTAGCATTTGGCTGCACCAGTCTCAACATGTGCACCTGACTTTTGAGACACACACAGACAAACTTGAGTCAATTTTTCCCAGCAGTGGATGTCTCTGTTCTTTTTCTTTTCTCATAGCTACAAAAAGGGGCTCTCTCACTCCATTTCTGTGCACAGATCAATGTAATCAAAACTCATTTAAAACAACTGAAAATAAAGCAAGTCAACACTAGGGGGCACCCTCACCACAGGGAAGGTTCAGATCACATTCTGAAGAAGGCAGAGAGTTGAAAGTAAAAATCTCCTTCCCTTGGCATCCTAAGGATTTCAAAGAACTTCAAAAGAAAAAAAAAACGCCCTGGAAACTACAAACACTATTCATTAGTCAAGAGGGTGAAAGTCACAGTTAACAAGAGAGATTGGGCCGTATCTGAGTTGGTAAAAAGTGAGTTTCCTGCCGCCATTCTGTCGGAAGCACTTCCACCTCTGTTGGCGTAAGTCTGGGCACACAACACAGAGAACCAGAACCTGCTGGGAACACCCAGTGCATCTGTCTTTCAAATCTGCCAACAAAAACCAACAGAAGAGTCAATCGCATTTGGTTAAATCTCCTTCTTTCAAAACCCAGAGGTTTTTCTCTCCCTCCTCTTAACTCTCAGTAGGAAGTGATCTCCATGACACACAAACAGAATGGAAACCCATAGCTTTAAAAGGATCTTGCCATAGAATGAGAAAACTTCTCCAAATGACTAATCTTTTTTAAACCCCAAACCCTCAGCACTTGCCAGCTCTCACCATATGTGGAAACACACTGAGGTTATGAGAATGATTCAAAGAAACAGACAACGTAAGACTGAAGAGTCAATTACTCAGCACCAACGAAGCCCTGGGACCATGTGTGGGGGGCAGGCCTCGTGGAAGGAACATCACTGCACGCCAGCAGACGTGGTTAACCGAGGTTCGGCAGCAGTGGTTCTAGCTGGCCTACCTTCAAGGTCTTCACGGCCACCGTCAGGCTGTACTTCTTCCACACGCCCTCGTACACCTCCCCGTACTGGCCCCCGCCCAGCTTGTGCTTCATGGTGATGTCTGTGCGCTCCATCTCCCACTTGTCGTAGTTGGGGGACACACCGTAGACAGTGGGCTTGTTGCGCTTGGGGGCTGGATAATGGAGAGTGGTGATGAGCCCGTCGGCCACAGTCGAATGATGATGAACCAACTCGGCCAGGGTGTTGAAGCGGCTCTCTGAGGAGACGTAGAGCTGAGGAAAACAGGGAGCGGCGATTAGGCCACAGAGCAAGCAGACGCAACTTCAAACAACTCAAATAAACCCATTTGAGCCTTAATTTAGTGCATAGCAAAACTCAGATAAACAGCTATCCACACAGGACGGAGGCGTTTAGAAAATCACTTATAGTGGCTTTCTCTACACAAGCTACAGCTTATTTGCCAAAGCAGAAAGACACAGTAAAAGGCCGAAGGGACTTTCAACCGCCACTGCTCCCTCTGCCTGAAATCCTCTAGCCCCTAATCTCCACATGCCCAGTTCTCTCTCACCGTTCCCAGGCCAGGTTAAATGTCTGTGGAGTTGTCCCTGTCCTACTACTCAATCTAAACTCGCCACCCATCGCAAGTCGTATCACCTGTCTTCTGTGCACTGGACTTGACCATCAGCTGACAATTTTCCTGTTTATTTGCTTCATTACTGTCTGTCCCTACTTAACAGCATTTGAGCTTCACGAGGGCAGAGCCCTACCTGTCTTTTGTTATCCTGTATCCCAATGTGGAGAGCAGGAAATGAGCACATAATGAGCACACAATCAATAGTTGTTGATGGGAAAAGAAAATTATTTATATAATTTATAACTAAAAATGGATAAGTGTAGAATGGACAGTGATCAGAAGACGAACATCATTACACACAGTGTAAATCTCCTTTGCATTCCTACCCCCTCACTTTGGCCTGAGTAGGAAGCATCATTGGCCATGACTTGCAAATTCCAGTGGTCTGCCCAGGTGAGATGCCTCTCTCAGAACTCTCCAGGAACAGAGCAGGGGCTCCAAGGGTCCCTGAAGGAGATACACAGCCTTTTCCAAGATGGGGAAGTAAATAGAAGGAATTTATGACACAAGAGTACTTGAGTCCCTGTCTGAAACCTGCAGTGGCTGAGGACATGTGTGGCGAACATGTCTGTGCAGAGTTCTCGTCTGGACCACTGAGACAGAATGGAAGGGAAGGAGCAGGCTGGCACAAAGCAACAATGTGGGGGGCAGTGGCCACTGTTTGTCTTTGTTTCACTGGTGTGGAGAGGGACTACTTCCTCACCAAAAAACAATTCTACATTAAAATCCACACAGGACATCTGGGCTCCAGGCACATAACTGAATCTACAGGCTTGCTTGGGGCAGCCAACCATTACTGAAGGTGGATAGAATAGTTAAATCACAACCACTCAGCAGACTTGCCCAAACTGCAAAGACATGGGAAGGAGGAACACAGATTTCGGACAGCGGTGATGTCTGGGGTGAGAGGGAGAAAACAGAACAGGTCCAAGCTTCAGCTATAGCTGTAAGACCTTATTACTTAAAAAAAAAAAAAAGGGAAGAGAAAGTCTGAAATACACACAGCAGGGCCAGGGCCTCTGCCTGTTGGTTATGTCAGGTACCATTACTTTAATATTTTGAAAAGAAGGAAAAAACAAAATACAAAGTTGATCTCATCTATAACCTTCAAGAGGGTAAACAGGATTTATTAACAAGATTTTTCTCTTTTTTTCCTTTGTTTTTTTGTTTGGGGTGATGGCATAAGTAAATTTCTAAGACTCAGGCAAGCCAATGGCAAACTTTGGGTTTATAATGTTTTGGTAATAATTTTACTAAAATAAAATTCTAAGAAACCCAAGATCTCAGCTCTGGGAAACCTGCTCCTCACATGATGGCTGTGGGTGGCCCGCCGACGCTGGCTTGTCCCTCTGCAAGACGGTGCCTCTGATTTGCAGGACTTTTCAGGCTGAGGAGGCCTCCGCTTTTTATACTTGAGAGTTCCCAAGAAAACCTCGGAGGGAACTGCTCTAGGGGCATGCTATAAGTCAGACCCGTGAACGTGCACACAAGAATGTGGGGTGGGGGACAGAAGTTGGCACTGCTGAGGCCTGCTGTTAGCTTAATACCCACACAGTGATGTCCACGGCACTCTCCTCGGTTTAGTCACAGATACAAGTGCCACTCACAAGAAAACTGAGGAGGACAGGGGATGGCTCCTAATCCCTGCCCCCACTGCACAAGTCTGCCAGCTTGTCCAATCTCTTCACCGCATTCAGGTTGCAAGTGCTCCAACCCTTCTTCTCTTGGGTTAGCTCAGCTAATGGTGTTTTCCCTACCAAGGAGTGTAGAGAATCAAGAGAGGCCATTCCAAGAAGACATCCCTGGAATCAGAGCACCCTCCCACCTTGGAAATCACTGGCACACTGTGGGGATAAAGAGCCTGTGTGGCTTGCGGGGCTCTGGGGCAGAGGACCTGGGAGCAAGGCTCATTACCCATTTCTTCCAGCAGAGTCATCAGCCTGAAAGGAGCACTCCTCAACCAGAAGGTCAAGTTCCTTCAATCCCACACAGAATGCTAATGGCTTCCCCTAAGCCTGGTTTATGCAGAATTTGTTCTTGGTCTCATGTGATTCCCTCACAGCCTACTCCATTAGAGATTTCAGAGTTACAAGAGGTTTCACTGAATGGGCAAACTTTATCCTCTTCAGTAATTAAATTTACAGACCTTGTGACTTAGTTCATCTTCAACATAAAACTTACATACCAACACTGATGAAATATTAAACCATCTCTCTCAGATGCACTGTGTGTTGGATTCACAGCCATCTTCCCCATGTCTCCCTAACAGTCAAGTCTGGTGGCTTCCTTCTGATTAATTCTAGTTTTTGAGCAACATTTTGCTGGTGAACTGGGTAATCATCAGGAATTCGTGGCATGCCCAGGGAAGAAAGTAAAGTTAGCTTCATGAATGGCATGCCATTAAGCTATGCGCCTGGTTCCATAAACATTCAGGGTGCTCAGCCAGGGCTGCTGCCTCTTCCTAATTATCCCTGATCCTGAAAGATAGGACTTGTCAAAGAAACTCCCAGAAACAGCTTTCCTCCTGACAGCCACACTACGGGCTTAACAGATCTTCAACTTGGCAACCTCTGGCTGCCTCAGACCCTGGTGACCCACTTTGGACGCACTGTTTACAGGCTGCTTCCCAAGAGCCGCTCACATTCCAGCAGGAGGGTAGAAGCCCAGTGGTACACAGTCATGTTCCAAAGCTCCTCCTCAAGGGCAGGTGAGCTGTGAGTAGCAAGCGTTTAACCAGGAGGTGCAGCTGTTAAGCCACTGTCAGGGTGGGTAGACCTTAAAAATCTAAGAGGCTCCAAGTGGTCCCTTCCTGCCACTCTGCTAAACCTTAAGCCCAAATTCCACTCTTGTAACCTTGAACCTGTCACTTCAGCAGACCATGAAAATAAATGTCAACTGGGCATATCTTTCAAGAAAAGGAAAGACTCTATCCAGGGCTATGAGGAACCAAAGAACCTGACAGTGGCATCTCACAGAAATGAGGTGTAGATACAAATATTCAGAACTAACAATGACTTAGGCAGAGGGTAGTGAAGAAAAATCAGTCTTTAAATCTGCTATGTCGACAGAAGATTATACACTTTGGTAAAGTATCAGAAGAATGACAAGCAAACAAACCCCTGAGTATCTGAAGATTTTTAAGACTGTTGACATTCTAGGAAACAGCCATGGCTCAGCCTTTCAAGAGTCCAACTCAAAACTCCCAGGGCCGTCAGGCCTGGGGTGGACTGACTGGCCACACCTGCAGCTGAAAAGCACAGAATGGAGAGAGATCCTGGAGCCCTATGGAAGAATCTTCTAAATTCAGTTGTTTTCTGAAGATTAGCTAATTTAAAAATAAGAATTATACTTTATTCAACCCCGGCCTGTCTCTCCTAGTAATCTTAAAGTTTCCCCTTCGAAACCGGAAAAGGATTGTATCAAAATTCTGCTATGTGAGAAGCATTTTCAACGCTGAGCCATACTGTCTCCCGCAGAGCTGTAGTATCTCCCCACCCTAACACTATTCACTCATCCCAGACCATCCCCCTCCAGCAAGGCTCTCATGGAAAGGAACCATGCAGAAGGTCTGTGGGCTGAGAAGTCTCCAGGTGCTCAGGCAGTTGATGGAAGAGTCTTTCCTAGGGAGGGAGGGAGGAGGCCTAGAAAAGTCTGAAGAGTTGCCCAGTAGTGAATACTGACTGATCAAATTAATTCCCTATGCTCTGCCTGGAATGAAAGGAACCCACCTGGCACATACCAGCTTTTAGACAGAGGGGTTGGCTTCCTCTTTGGATAAATCTAAAATTCTGCAAATCAGGTATCCCCTATGCAGGCCTTTCTCTGCCCTTTTGAACAGTATTTTAGATCAGCCCCTAGCTAATGAGTTGTCAAACTAGATCACGCCTGCCTGCATCTGTTCCAAGGCTGCTGATTAAACAACTCTAGGGAAAAGAAACCATTATCCTGTTCAGTGGAAACCTCAAGTGATTATCTTGGTACAGCATGCCTGCCTTGGATAAACAGCACAGATGGGAAGCAAGCTGTCCACTCCAGAAAATCACCTCCCATGGGCAGTGCACCGTGGTGTTCTGATTCACGAGAAAGGTACTCTGGTGGTCTGAAGGCTCTTTCAAAGGGCCCACCACCCTGGAGCACAGCCCACAGAATGGAAAAGCCTAGCTCCACATCTGGGATAAGAACAAAGACACAAAAAGCCAGCTGATAAGGCCCATCTCTAGTCACACATTGACAGGAGGCTCTGCTGTCTGTCATACAAACCACAGTGCTGGCACTAAAGACATCTGCAATGATGGAAAGCATCAGACACTGGCAAAAGGACTTTAACCAGAAGACTTTGAGACATGTAAAGAAAACATTTTAAAAAGAAGTATATGTATGTTCATATGGTACAAATGAATGTGTGAGGATAGCCAGGAAAATGGTGAAAAGATAAGATGGGCAACAGGCATGGTGGTGTACACCTATAGTTCCAGCTACTAAGGAGGCTGAGATGTGAGGACTGCTTGAGCCCAGGAGTTTGAGTCCAGCCTGGGCAACATAGCGTGACTCTGTCTCTAAAAAAAAAGAAGAAAAAAAAAACAGTAAAGGGACTAGGCCTACCAGATATTAAAACATAGTATAAAGCTATAGCAATCAAAAGTTTGGTATTGGCATGTGGCTAGACCAAGGAAGAGAACAGAGAACCTATAGGCCTAAATTCGTATGTAAACTTGATATATTTCTAATATGTAGGAAAAAGATGAATTTAATAAATGGCATAAGGATAACTCAAAATATGACACAGGCATATTAAAAATGAGATACCATTTTTACCAATCAGAGTGACAAAGATGTTTCTACAAGTCTAATAATAAACTGTTGATGAGGGTGAGGGCAAATAGGCAGAACAAATTTGTATAATTTCTATATGGGGTGATTTAGCAATACCTACATAAATTTTCAAAGCACATAATCTTCAGTCAGTTGTAGCAACTTATCTGCATACACTTACACTGCACACAAACACTGTGCAGTGCATTTTCAAACTGCTGGTCACAATCCACTAGTGGGTCTATGAAATAAGTTTAGTAAATTTCAACCAAAATTTACATAATATCAGAGTGCCTCACATGCAGTAATGGTAAACAAGGTTTCATGAAACTTCTGTTACTAGTCTGAGTACTGGGACATGATGTAAATGTGTGTTTTTATTACAATGGGCCCAGATTTAAAAGGAGGTTTGAGGCAGGGCATTCACACTTGTAATTCCAGACTCTGCAAGGCCGAGGCCAGAAGATTGTTTGAGGCCAGGAGTTCAACACCAGCTTGAGCAAGAGAGATATCCTGTCTCTACTAAAAATAGAAAGAAATTAGCCAAGCAACTAAAAATATAAAAAAAAGAAAAACAAAGAGAGAAAGAGAAAGGGGGAGGAGAAGGGGGAGGGAAAGGGGGAAGGGAAGGGGAAGAAGGAGGGGAAGGGGAAGGGGAAGGAAAGGAAGGAAAGGAAGGAAAGAAAGGAAGGAAAGGAAGGAAAAAGAAACTGCCAACAACAAAATACCAGCAGGACAATGAGAAAATCAAACCATGCCTAGGGACTTGCAACATTAAGTGACTGATCCTCAATAAAGGGTCTTTATAAGGCTAATGGAATGATTCCTACTATTTACTTGAAAGAGCCCTTAAATATCTTCTTGGCTGAACCTGTTGCAATAATAACTTATCACCCTAACAGTAAGACCTCTGGGTTCTCCTGGCCAAGGACTAACTTACACCACCCCACCCCGGCCCATCAGCTCCCCTGACAAAGGTCCCTTGTCTGGGTTCCCTACCTTGCCATCAGAAGCAGTGTTAATCCGGTAGTGATACACCCTCCCTTCATATCTCAGCGAGATGGACCTCTGGCCAGGACTGCTCTCGCTCTCCCGCACCAAGAAGCTGCCATTGATCCCACTGCTCAGCAGATACTCAGCGGCATTGCGGGACACCGGCCCATGGTACCAGGAGTGCTTTTCCAGACTGTTGACTGGTGTGATGTAGTTGCTTGGGACCCAGCCCTGGCCATTTTTGGTTTGGGCTTCGCACCATTCCCCATTGTGATTGTAGCCTAAAACTCGGAGCTTTTCACCTTAGGAAAGAACCGAATCAGATAGATTAGCTTTAAAAACCAGCTTTGTTCTTTTTCATTCATTCTTGTATGATTACTAAAAATCTGCAAATCGTAAATACTGGTTTCACTTTTAAAAGTCCACATAAAAACATGCATTTATAAGAGTATAAGAACACATTTATATATATGAAGCTTCCTGTTTGTACTTAATAAATGGGTAAATATATAGCCTCAGTTTGCATAAATCTATTATGTTTGCTCAAGTGTTCTGTTCCTAACATAAGGAAACTTTGGGGGGAAGAATGTCTTTAGGGGAAAAATGTGTTTTCAGTATTTAGACTAGCTATTCTTTTCAACATAAAAAAATAGAGCAAGTTCTGTTTTTGTTAAAGATGTCTGTGCAGTAATTCTCTTTAAGGAGAGGTGACTGCCTTACAAAGATGCTGTCATTGTTTTGGATGTCTCTGCATTTCAATCTTAAAGCTTTAAAAGCTGCTCTTTGACAAGCAGAGGGGGTAGCAAGTCAAGCCACAATTCCCCGATTTCTGTCTCTTGAAATCACCACTTGCTGCCCTCAGTCCTTTTACCTTTAGTTATGCTTAGGGTGTTGTCCCCACTGGCCACAAAGTCATACAGTGCAACAAAAAGGTTGGGGTCATTTTCGCTGGGTCCAGCAAGAAGGTTTTCTTTGGAGTTCCAACGAGCAGCTTCACTCAGACCTTGGGGCTCAAAGTCAGATGCTACTGGCCTCTGAAGGGCTTCTGGAAGAGAAAGAGGAGAACAGGGGAAAAAAAAAACAGGAAGAGGAAGAATTAGAAGAAAAACTTAGTTTTACTTTCTGGAGCAAAAAAGTCTGTGTATCTAACATTTTATATTCCTAATTTATTTCATTTTTTAATATCTGTATACAGTATTAATAACAAAGATGGTTTTAAAAAACAAAAACTCTTCCTTAACCAAATCTTGTGAAAAACACCAAGTATTTTCATTCCAAGGAGGTAATTACTATTCCCAAATAGTTTAAGCTTTTAAAATGCATTAATTCAACATGAATTTAGTCAGAAAGGGAAATAGTCCATCCTCACGTCTTTGCCTTTGTTTAAGATATAGAGCAAAAGTTTCTTGCTTTAAGACATTTTTACATTTCAAAGTTAATATATGCACATAACTTAAAATCATAAATAGTACAGAGGGGCTTAAAATGAAAGGCAAACATTTGCTATCATGTTGCCTCTGTACCCTTGGAGGCTACAGCTGTTTTTATGGTGATCACCTCTACCTCTCAAAATATCAGCTCCATCACAGCCCCTGACCCCATCTCTCCCAGGTGCCACCCCAACTGGTACCTTCCTATTCTCAGTGACAGACTTACACTTTTCCTGTCTATTCTCCCAGCCAGAGATAGTAGCTCTCAAGGACTTACCGCACAAGATAAGGACATTAACATCTCACTCTTCCCCCACCATGCCCACTCTTCCCAGCTTCCCCCACCATGCCCACTCTCAACTGTGGTCTTCTTTACTTTTTTGTTTTTAAAAAGAGTCTTGCTCTGTCAACCCTGGCTAGAGTACAGTGACGTGATCATAGCTTACTTCAACCTCAAACTCCTGGGTTCGGCTGGGCACGATGGCTTATACCAGTAAATCCTAGCACTCTGGGAGGCTGAGACAGGAAGATCACTTGAGCTCAGGAATTCGAGGCCAACCTGAGCAAGAGTGAGACCCTCGTCTCTACTAAAAATAGAAAAAATTACCCAGGCATGGTGGTGCGTGCTGTAGTCCCAGCTACTCAGGAGGCTGAGGCAGGAGGATTTTTTTTTTGTCTTGCTCTGTTGCTCAGGCTAGAGACCCCTGGTGTCAGCCTTAGCTCACAGCAACCTCAAACTCCTGAGCTTAAGTGATCCTCCTGCCTCAGCCTCCCAGAGTGCTAGGATTACAGGCACCTAGCTGTTCTTGACAGTTTTTAAATCGCCTTGTGAAAACTACTAACAGTTTCTACCCTAATAATAAAGTCTTCCATGTTTTGTCTATAAGAGATTCAAAGTTGGAAACCAATCAACAGCTCTTATATTAGAAAATGTATGACTATTGTTCACTACAGGGCTAAATAGTTTATTATTTTTTCCTTAAGTTTCTTCATTTCTTTCTTTTTCTTGAAGTGTGCTCTAGAATTTCTTTTTTTTTTTTTTTTTTTTGAGACAGAGTCTCGCTTTGTTGCCCAGGCTAGAGTGAGTGCCATGGCGTCAGCCTAGCTCACAGCAACCTCAAACTCCTGGGCTCAAGCAATCCTGCTGCCTCAGCCTCCCAAGTAGCTGGGACTACAGTCATTCGCCACCATGCCCGGCTAATTTTTTGTATATATATTTTTAGTTGGCCAATTAATTTCTTTTTATTTATAGTAGAGACGGGGTCTCGCTCTTGCTCAGGCTGGTTTCGAACTCCTGACCTCGAGCAATCCGCCCGCCTCGGCCTCCCAGAGAGCTAGGATTACAGGCGTGAGCCACCGCGCCCGGCCTAGAATTTCTTTATGATAATGACAATACACAGAAGGTTTCTTCCGAACCAGCAAATCCACTCAAGTAGATCTTAACAGTTGAGGAACATTATGGAGTGAAATCTGAAATACTCATTTATGGAAACTACAATAAGAAATCAAACTTAAGGGAAAAAAGGAAGGGTGGAATTCTAGTTTAAAAATAATACAAGGATCTACCAAGTCTTGAGCCAAACACAAATGGTAACAAAACAATGTGTTTTAGTTTTTCCCTTCTATGGATTTAGAGGATCCTCAAATGTCTTTTCTTGGACAATAATATCCCTTTCAGTGATGAGCCTGATTCTGCATTTACTTCAAAAAATCCCCACTGGATGCACTAGTACATTTATTGCAGCATAATTCACAACTGCAAAGATATGGAATCAACCTAAGGGCCCATGAACTGATAAGTGGATTAAGAAAATGTGATGTATGTGTATATATACCATGGAGCACATTCAGCGCTAAGAATGAAATAATGTCCTTTGCAGCAACTTGGACGAAACTGGAGGCCGCTGTCCTAAGTCAGGGGTCCCCAACCTATAGTGAGTTGTATAATTATTATTTCATTATATATTACAATGTATAATAATAATAATGATAGAAATAAAGTACACAATAAATGTAATGTACTTGAATCATCCCAAAACCAACACCCTGCCCCAGTCCATGGAAGAACTGACTTCCATAAAAACAGTCCCTGGTGCCAAAAAAGTTGGGGACCAACTGTCCTAAGTGAAGTAACTCAGGAACATAAAAATAAATGCCACGTGTTCTCACAAGTGGGAGCTACACTATGGCTACATAGGGGCACACAGACTGGGATGATGGACATTGGACACTCACCAGGGGGAGGCTCGGGTGGGGGAGGGATGAAAGTTACCTATGGGGTACAATGTACACTACCCATGTGTTGGGTACGTCCAAAGCCCATACTCCACCACTATATGAGATGTACGTGTAACAGAATTCAATGTGTACCCCCTAAATCTACTTAAACAAAACAAAACACTGGAGACACCTAAGACACCTGAGGGACTAAGCTAACCTTCCAGAAATATGACTAGACAATTTTCAGAAATGGACATTTCTCTAAAAGAGTTCATTGGAATAAACTAATAGAACATAAATAATAAAAGTCTGCCAATTCTAGCTTTTGTACTACTAACTAAAGTAAACCTTCAGGAATTGTTTTCCTAAAAGAGTATATCCCAAATGACGTTATTACAAACACTTGGTAATTTCATTTTATGAATTGTGAGGGCAAAGATAATTTCAAGGAAGAGGGTCTTATAACACTGCCATCTCCTAGAATGTGAAAGAAGCTCGGTAATGTGTTAGGGTCCCTGTTCTCTGAGTATTTATTTACCCTGGCTCTAAAAGTATACCTAGTGCCAGAGATTGATCAGTTAACCCAAAAAAGCTGGTTAAAGCAGGGGAATTGTTTTTTATTAAAATATGTGATTCCCCCACTCCCACCTAGTGCATGGTGGATTGCTAGGGCCAAGGACTGTCCTTTAGAGTGTGAGTATATGATTAGAGCCTGAGGTTGTCTTCTGTAAGTCCTACGCATAACGCATCACCTCACTTCTGGCTTCAATTCCCTGCAGGTGGAGGGAGAACTTAGAGCCATTCACTATGCATTCCCACTGCAGAATCTTTCTAGATTTCTACAATCCACTCTGATCATTTATAGTTGGCCTTACGCCTAATTCTACAGCAATTTTTTAAAGTTGCCGTCCTCTACTGAGTCTTTCCAAAGCATTCATCTTAATTTTCATAGAAACAATTCTCTTTTCACACTTGTATTTCGTTGGTTTGGTATTAACCAAGTAATTACAACAACAGACATATCTAAAATAAACAGGGCTTGGAAACAAACACAACTGGCTCTTGGCTGACAGGAGCAGTGAGTGGCAGCCGGCAGAGGCAGGGTAGCTGCTCTCTCTCCTGTGTGCCATGGGGACTAGGGAAGCATGTTTTATAAGGAAGTGGACAGTGCTGGTCAATTTAGCAAGTCAGTCAGGTGGAAGCCAGTCAAGAGCTTCTATTGTCATTATATTAAGTAAAACTGTCAGGTAAAGGATTCTTAACATAAAAGGATTTTTATGTACCAGCAAGAAAAAGATAAATCTCTCTGCTATGGAAAAAATAGATAAGAACCATGAATAAGCAATTCACAGAAAATTAAAATTACCATTAAGCATGGAAAATGTGTGAACCCTTTTTAATAATTAAAGAAATGCAATGGCTGGGCACAGTGGCTTACACCTATAATCCCAGCACTTTGGGAGGCAAAGGTAGGAGGATCACTTGAGCCCAGAAGTTTGAGACCAGACTGGGAAACACAGCAAGATCCTGTCTTTACAAAAAAAAATTTTTTTTAAAGTAGCCAGGTGTGGTGGTGCCTGCCTGTAGTCCCTGCTACTCAAGAGCCTGAGGCAGGAAGACTGCCTGAGCCCAGGAATTCGAGGCTGTAGTAAGCTATGATAATGCCACTGCGCTCTAGCCTGAGTGACAGAGCAAGAGCCTGTCTCAAAAAAAAAAAAAAAAGTAAATTCTTGGTCAAATTCTCAGATACATTTTATTTTATTTTGACACTGACAGCCAGTGTGAGTAAGACTTTAATGAAATGGGCACTCTCATACAGTGTCCGTAGTAGGTATAAAAATTGCTGTAACATTTTAGAAGGGCAACTTGAATGTGCACCAAGAGCCTTTAAAGGATTTTATACTCTTTGATTCGCCACTAGGAATTTATCCTAAGAGATCTACACAATGATTTGTATACACTGATTTTAAATAACTGCACAGAAAGGAAAAGTACAAAATATCTATCAGTATAAGATAAGTGAATATATGCTCCATCTACAAAACAGAATATATTCACAAAGTCACTCAAAATATTTTTGGAAAAAATACCTAATGGCTTGGGAATATACTTATAATAATATATTAAATGTTTATATTATAATCTAGTATATACAGGATGATCCCAATTTTACAAAAATTGAAAAAACAGAAGGAACTTCACCAAAATGTGAATTGTAGTTAACTCAGGATTGTGGGACTATAAGTGTTTAAGTTTCCTTTATACTTTTATATATTATTGCATATTTCTCACAATGAATGTGAATTATTTTTATTATCAGAAAACAAGTATAGTAGCTGAGCTCAGTAGCTCACGCCTGTAGTTCCAGCTACTCCAGAGGCTGAGGGGAGAGGACTACTTGAGGCCAAAAGTTCGAGACCAGCCTGGGTGATATACCAAGACACCATCTCAAAAAAAAACAGAAGAAAAGTAAAAAAAATTATCATAAATAGAAGCCAACTAATGCTTATTTAACTGATAAATAAACATGGAAAAAGCACGCTAAGGAAGGGGGGAATCTCAAGCTGTCCTGAAAAAGTACTTGTGCGTTTCTCTCTCGTGTCTCAACCTCGAGGCTGTGAGCATACAACTTTGGCAGACCAGGCCCACACAGGAAATTAAACCAAAGTCATGAATACAGAAATGCTTTTCTTCTCAAATGCCATTTGACCTCTTCTATCAAACATTCTGCAGCATCTGGATTTGATCAAAGTTACATAATCAGGGAAGTGGCCTGGAAAACACCTGGAATAAGCAGAATACAGATACCCACCAAGAGGTGACTATGAACTTCAAGTGTGGGTTAGAGTGGGACTGTCCCTAACATGTAGACAGATGCTGGGAAGTTTATGCAAGAGGATGAGGCCTTAGTTAGGAAGGAAAGGGCCTCCCACTGCTTCTCAGCTCAACAGGACGTCAGGCAGTCCAAGGCAGCCTCTGATTCTCCTCTCTAGTTCTTCCTCTATTCCACAAATTAATGACCAAAGGCCAAAGGGAAGTATTGCTCATGCATGCCTCTGGACCGAGACACTGAAATGCAGCCACAGTCCAACACCAAAACCTTCCAGTCAATTCCCAATCCAGGCTGATGTCAAAATTGACTCACAGTGAACAAATGCCAAGTTACTTGCTTCATTTCATAGTGAACTATGCTCGTCAACTTTAAAAACGATCACAGCTTACAAGGCCAAAGTTGCAGAATGTAGTTAAATCTTTCTTGCTTAACAGGAACTTTCTGCCAGCCCCATTGTCAGGAAGTTAGACCCCCAAAAGAAGCCTAACGGCTTCATTCAAAAAAAGTCCCAAATACTCCCCTCTCTTGTTCTTCCAGCAGATCTTTTGGCTGTTGTTAAGTTTTGGGGAATAAATTTTACCATCTGCTATTCTTAAAATTTTTTAGTGAACATTTTCTGCAGCATCTTTTCTGAGTCATATTTTAAATTTAAGATTTGGATCTTCAAAAGTACCTCTCACCCCATTTAAAACCCTTTTGTTATTTCAACATAATGTTAACAAAAAGGTTTCTACCCACCAAGTAAACTCAGGAGGCATCTATCCACTAAGTCAAGTCATTAATTAGCCAGTTGAGCACCAAGAATGGTGATATGTAAAAATGCCTCCAAACCACTAAAAAGATATGATGCTGGCTATAAGAGTGTATCTAATTGTTTGAAAATTCAGTAAACCAGGCCACAAAATTCACTGGATCTGTGCATGATTAACTTGTTTGGAGAAGTATTCTAAGAAATGGTTTGAGTCTTTAAAGCACAATTTAAAGATTGTTTTATATACAAATTAATTCTCTCTCAAAGTTGTGAGTCACTGATCAAAAATGTTTACGAATGATTCTCTGATACTGCGTATCTGGTCTAGACTTCCAGGGGCTACTGCTGCTGAACCGGACACTAGGAAACAGAAAGGGAAGAAAGATGCTCGTCCACTGCAGTGGCTGGCTACTTCACAGTCCCAAAGGGCAGACTTCATCTCCAGGAAAAACATCCAGGGAAGCTTCTCATCTTCCTGTTGGCACTTGTGCCCAAGGTCATAGTTCCCTCTAGAGCACAGAGAAGCCAGCTCCACGGCACTCATTACTGTCCACACTGTGGGCTCTCCGGAAGAATGTCTGAGACATTTCAGTGTGGGGAGGGGCAAGAGGGCAGGGATGTGTTAGACGTGACAAACATTCCCCTTAACTTTTGCTCACATTCAATTATTAAACCCTTGCTGCTTTATTCTTATTTCCTTTGTGGGTACTTCAGTACCGTCCTCCAGTTCAAGGAATCTATGTAATTTAAAAATCTATAAAACAGATCCCTCTAAAAAGAGGGGCAGCTTCGTGTTTTATTTCATACTCTGTTCCAACTGATGAGATCATGCTCAGACTGTTCTCAAGTCAGTTTATAACAGTCTCATACAACTTTTCATAATACGAGCTTAGGGGAAAAGTATTACTTCCCACAATTTGAACTTGATGAAAGTCATCTACTTCTACACGGTCCTTTATTTTGTAATTTACACCTTCACACAGAGTAGTTAAAATTATTTTTTTAAAAAAACACAGCCTTTGCATTATCTTCACACACTGAACAAAATTTTCGCAGCACCCTAAAACCCTGTGTCCACCAATGGGGAACAAGCACAGGGCAGGGTGGTGATGATGCAAAGATCATCATGCACCTCTGGTCCTTGTGGGAGAAACACAACTAATGAAAACTTACACACACTCAGGTCTAATAGAAGACAAGTGCTGTCTCATGGATGAATTTATAAACTGAAGAACACAGACACTGAGGGCCAAGAGTTCTGAGGGGGCAAGCTCACTTGGGTGAGGAATGGGGTGGACCCTGAACAAGACAATGTACTGCAAGAGAAGGAGGACTAAGCAAGAATCCAAGGCCAGCCTGCCACACCAAGGCCACTAAGGCTAGGCTCCATACGTATGCTATGCCATGGACCCCTCTGGTGGCAGGTGATAGCTGGGGGCTCTTGCTCAGAATGAAGCTTGTAAATGCATAAAATAAAATACAGAGGACTGCAAAGGAAAACAATCATACTAAAAAAACAGGTCTCAAAAAGCCAGCCATGGTGGCTCAAATCTATAATCCCAGCAATTCTGGAGACCAAGACAGGAGGATTGCTTGAGGCCAGGAGTTCGAGATCAGCCTGGGCAACACAGGGAGATCCCATCTCCAAAAAATTTTTTTTAAATAGCCAGGTGTGGTAGCTCATGCCTGTAGTTCTAGCTAGTCAGGAGGCTAGGGTGGGAGGATCACTTGGCAGTTCAAGGCTGCATTTAGCTATGATTGCACCACTGCACTCCAGCCTGGGTGAGCTCCTGCCTGAGCAAGATTTGTCTCAAAATAAATAAATAAATTTTTAAAAAGAAATAGTCATGAAGATATTTTAAAAATTAATTTATGATACAGTGCTTATTAATGCATAAAATATGTATTTATTAACACATTAAATAACAAATCTAATAGTAACTACTGTCATTTCAAAGTAATGATGAGTATAAATAATCACAGCTGTTACGTGATATGAAAATCTCTGATTTCTACTGGACAAACAGTCACAAATACTGCTAATATTACTGTGGTTTGTGACCTATATTCTTAAAAAGTGAAATGCCAAATTTTAGTTAGAGGTTAATGAAACGAAGTTTCATTTTTGCCATCCAAGGACATGGAGCCCCTGAATTCGATCCTAGACTCCAAGGGCCAGGTGAGCAACTCCTCCAGCACTAGGGAATTAGTTCAGTAAACACCAGTCATCTGACAGGGAGAAGAGCCCAAAAAAGAAGGCTGGTATAAATTAGTGATAAATTTAAATTATGCAATTTTCTTTAAAAATAAATGCAGTTTTATTACTTTCCACTTATGGGCATTATAGGCAGTAGATTAAATAGGTTTCTAGAGAAAGCTCCTTTAAAAAATAAAGTTATTTAAACAAGTACAAGGTCTAAATATTTCCCCTGGAATCTTTTTATATTACAATGTTCTAAGCCAGTCAATTTTAAATTCTGTCCCTATCAACAGTCCAAATATTAACCTTTCTGAAGATATACGGTCCCCATGCCCCTTCCTCAACCAAAAAGAAAAAAAAGGGAATTTTGTATCACCTTCTAAGAAGCTATTGTCAAAAAGTTTCCAATTATTAGAAGTAGGGTAATAAAGCCCCTCATAAGTGGAGACCCCACCATCTCCAAAACCATGCTGCACCAGCACTCATGCCTGTGCCAGGACTGGGGCTGGGAGTCGGCTCCAGTCTGTTCCCACCCCACATCTTGGCACTGCTCCTCCTAAATCGCTCATCGTTCCTGTCCTCTCCATGCCCCACCACACCCTTGGCTGGTTTCCCCCCTTTGACCATTCCACCTCCACTCCCTACTATCAGAGCCATCTTTCTAGAATGCAGAGCTAACAAGGTCACTCTCCTGCTTATAATCCCCTGGAGATGGCTGTCAGCCAAGGGCAGAGGTGAGCACAGGCTTGGGAGGCAGCCTGCCTGTCGATGGTCAGTTACCACTGACCAGCAGTGTCACCTGGGCAATGTTTGGAACATCATGTGCCTTGAGGGGTAGTTGGCAGTTTGCAGCTAACATGGGACACACTGCTACTAAGCATGCATCGGCCCTCAAATTTTGGTTGGGGTTGTCATTCCTACCACCACTTTAGGTCTGAGCTCCTGTAGCAGGCACATGAAGCCCTTCAGGATCTAGGCTGGAAGCTTCTGCCCCATTTCCTTTTCCATTCCAGCCTCTCCAGACTCGGTGCAGTTCCCCTGACCCCCCCCCCTTTGCTGCCTCTCCTGACTGCACCTTGACAAGTGCCATTTACTCTCCCTGCCATGCCCTTCTCAGCTACTCCTCTCCTCCTGGCCTCCCCACTTCTAGGAAACCTCTGGCTGGCCCTTCCTCCTCCCTGCCACCTCATTACTTCTCCTTCATCCCATTTGGGTACTTGTTATCTGTCTCTATTACCACCCTATATCCATCACACAGTAAGGATTCTGTATAGTAAGTGTTGGCTCAGGGCGGGGCGTGGGATGGGTAGGTCTTATTCAAATCTCAGCACCACCATGTGTTGAAGATGTTAATTTCTGAGCCTGTTTCTTGACTGTGTAATAGGGCAACAATGGCATCAGCCTAGCTGCACTGTCAGGAAGAACTTCTGCTCTTATTGTTGTCACCACAATAATGGAAACTCCTTTGGGGCAGAGACCAAGTCTTCTTATCTCAGAGTCCTCAGCACCTGCTCAGTGCAATGCAGCACACACAGCACTGATCGGGGAGCACCCTGCACTTGCTTGTCTTTAGCGGCAAGGTAAAATACTAAGTCATAACTGAAAAAGTTCAGCTTAATAATCTGTTAACACCTGATAAGAACAGCAGCAATGACAGTAAGGACGAAAAACAAATGCAACCTGACCAGGAAAGCCTTTATAAAGGCCTGGGGAATGCAATGATTTGTTCTGAATGAAATATAAACCAAGGCCAAGATCCTCAAACAAGGTGAAACTAAAAATTTCTCTGTACTTTCAAAAGAAACAGGATTTGATACAGACTCCTAACAGGGAGACAGCATGGTCAGATCCCCGATGTCTCCACAAAAGGTTCCAGGAATCCCTGCACTGGCCACAGATCCCAACTGTCCACAGTGAGCCTGCTAACCACACCAGCATTTTTATTGTCACAGGCTATTTGCAACAGCCTGAAAAGCCTCCCCGTCTGCTGCCAGCCACAGGTGGTTTAAACATACTCATTTCACATTGCTTCTTCATGAATGTATCTTCATGGACTCCTGGGTCAGTTCAGATCAGAGTCTCTGAACTTAATGGGCTCGCCAATGGCAAGCAAATTTCCCCAGACTGTCTTGTTAGCCATTAGTATTTTTACTGCTAATCTGGTAAAGTGAACATGCCCCCCCCCCACATATACCAAAATGGTATTTTGACTCCAAAAGCAATGCCAAATTCTATTCATGGCCCACCTTTAAATATAATTTTAAGGCATTCAATGTGTAATGCTTATTAGCTAAATTTGAGGACTAGTAAGATAGATCAGGATTAGGCCTCCACAGAGAATTTAAGCATAATGAGGTTAAAGTTTATACAACCTTGAGCTATCCTCCCACCTGGGCCCCCCAGAGTGCTAGGATTACAGGCGTGAGCCACCACGCCCGGCCTGTACAACTTTATATGATAGAATAATAGCTAATACTTACTGATCCTCTACAGAGTGCCAGTACTTTATCTGCACTGAATCCCTATAACCCTATTAGGTAGACTCTAGGCATTCAGGAGGGAAGGAAATGGAAGCAGAGAGGTTACTGGTGGGTCTTCCCTCTAGTTATCCATCTATCAGCTGCCTGTACATCCGTCTATGTCTCTCTCACAGTCTCCTGCATTACCCCCAATCTCACCTTGCTCTTTCTCCTCCTCTGGATGTCTTTCTCTGCCTCCTCCTTGACCCTCCACTTCTGTCCCTCTTCTCTTCCTTCTCTCTCAACCCTTCTCTCTTTGTGTCCCAGTCCCTGCTTGTATCTGCCTCTCCTGTTTCTGTCTCCCCTCCTCCTTCTCTTCCTCTCATTCCCATCTGTTTCTTGGCCTCTCCCTATCAGTATTCCCATCACCACCACACAACACACAAATATAACAAAGTTATCTATGGTGTGTATTAAGAAAAAAGGATTTGAAAACCAATTTCTAGAGATTAACAACTCTCCTCTCATCTGAGGACAGAATTATACACTCAAAAGTAAAATAATTTGGCCTGGCAGTGGCTCACATCCATAATCCCAGCCTTTGGGAGGCCTAGGCAGGAGGAACCTTTAGGAGTTCAAGAACACCTGGGCAACATAATGAGACTCCTATCTCTATATAATAATAAAAAAATTTTTTAAGTAACTAGCAAGCTATTCTTCCTAATGGCTTTAGAACTGTAACTCCACTATGGAAGCAAATAACAAGACTGACCATAAACTGATAATTGTTAAAGCTGGATAATAAGTACAAGGGAGCTCATTATGCTGTCTGCTTTTGAGATAGGGTTAAAATTTTCCGTTTTGTTTGTTTTTCCAAAGAAAAAACAAACTTAAGAATTTATTTTATAAATTGTTCTTCCATATGTTTAATTATGATCCACTCTTATGGAGGCAAAATTAAATTCTCTCAATGTCTCATTTGATCTTTAGATCTTATTATAGTTGTTGTTTGGGGTTTTTTTGTGTTTTTTTCCCCGCTTTGTTTTTGACACAAGGTCTTACTGTCACCCACGTATCATCACAGCTCATTGCAACCTCAAACTCCTGGGCTCAAGTGGATTCTCCTGCCTCAGCTTCCCAAGTAGCTGGGACTTAGGCATACATCACCACACCTGGCTAATTTTTTTTACTTTTTGTAGAGACAGGGTCTCACTATTGCCCAGACCTGAAGCAATTCTCCCACCGTGGCCTCTCAAAGTGATAGGATTAACAAGAATGAACCACTGTACTTGGCCTATTTAAAAACCTACTCACTGATATTTTTTCCTGCTTCTATTTTAAATCAGCAATTATACTAGCAAAATTATAATGACTTGGATTTACAAGGTAACAAGTAGAAAGATATTTACACTTTTCACTTGTTTGGAGCTGTGGAAATACTGCCTCTGGGGAGGAGAAATAAAATGCCAACCATAAGCCAATGGGAAATTTTCTTGCACAATAAAAATATTCACTATGGGAATAAGAGAGGATCAGAAGGAGGGAAGATACTTGTCAGCTAAAAACCAAGGACAGGAAGTATTAATTATATTCATCAAAAACAAACTTGGAAACAAACTGTTTCATTAACAACAAGAAAAACTATAGGTGGGTTCAGCTCAATTCCATTATCACTTCAGCCATTACAGAGATTGGTAAAGCCGCCATTTTAGACTGCTAAATATTTATTTAAAACAACAACAGCTTACATATACTGGGCTCTCTGCTAAACAATTTACATGAAATCTCTCGACAACTCAATGAGGTAGGGAGGGACTGCTGTAGGCCTTATTCTAGAAGTGAGAACACCGAGGCTTAGTCAGTGCCCAGGGTCAGCGAAAAGCACCAGCTGGCAGACAGGTCTAGGGCGGCTGGCTCCAGAGCTGCCCACCTACATCAGAGAATGGGACCCTAGGAACACTTGTGGAGGACATAAAACTGCCTAGACTCAAGGGCATCTTAGGGGAGGCTCGTGTCAAAATAAATACATACATTTCAAAGCTTTCCTTCAACCATCTCACAGGTCCTCAAACAATCCCCTAAGGTGTGCTGCACAGAGGACAGTCTCTCTGTCTCAGAGGTACGGAATTAGAAGCTCAGAGAGGTCAGACGAAAACTGGGATGCCTAGACTCCAAATGCAAAAGCACTGCCACCCAAAGTGACACAGGGTCCTTCCTCCTCCTCTTCTCTAGAAACCTCAGGGTGCTGGTGTGAGCAGTAAGTGAGGCTGTACATGATGTGCTAAGCGCCAGGGCCAGCCACATCATAAATGCTCCACAACGTTAGGCATTGTTAAGTAACCCAAATGAAAAGAACAGACTGGCCTTCCATCAGGTCACAGAGAGAGCCTCAGATTTTCTTTGTTACTAAACAAGGGAAGTATGATGACCTCAGGAGAGAGTATTTAGAAAGAAAGCATCAGCTTCTCCAAAGCACAAGTTCTAAAAGTGTATCTGTGTGGCTGGCACCACATAAAGCATTCACAGAGCCAACTGCTGAAAAGAAGCATTTAGAAGTGGGCCCTTAAAATAAATTTTGAAAGTTCAAGAAGAGTTCACTTCACAGACATTAGTCTTTGATTCCACAGTACAGAACTATCATGTCCACGTACACTATCCATGCACAATGTACGTAAATACAAACACATGAACAAATAAAAATAAAAAAAAAAAACAAGCAAAACCTGATTCAAAAGGTTACTGTCTATGTTTTTTTTCACATCTCCAGGGGGAAGGAATAATTAGAAAATTCACTATTCAAAGTAGACCAAAGATTATTAAACTAAATGTGGTCATGGGGAATAGATACTGCTGTAAACACACATTTTGACAAAGTTGGAGAGCAAAATTCAAATATTATAAATGCTTGTATAGCCATACACTATTCCTAGAGGGACACACATGAAACTCCTGAGTAACTGACTGCCTGTAGGTGGAGAAGCTACAGGTATTTTCACTAAATACCCTTTTATTTTATTTATTTTTTCTTTTTTTCACCTCTATAGCCAAGTGGATAAATACCCTTTTAGAATTTCTTATGTACAAGTACTTTTAAATACATTTTTAAAAAATTAATCCTACTGCTAAATGTAATCATTTTGCCACTGTCAGGTTTCTAGAAGAGAAAGACTACCCTTATTTTAGCAATAGTTGGGAAGTTTCTGAAAATATCATTTAAAAACTCACAGTGGGTTCCAAAGGAGACAAATAGTCACAGTCAGTAGAGCACAGAGTAGCCAGGAATGGGCTCTCCAGAGCAGACAGTATGAGTTCAAATCCCAGGGCACCCACTCACTAGCTCTGAGACCTTAGACAAGTTACCTAACCTTGTGATACCTCAGTTTCCTCATTTATAAAATAGAAATAATCATAAGGCTATCATGAGAAATAAGTATATGAGATCACAGAGAGTGCTGAAACAGTTACTTGGTACACAGTAAGCATTTAATAATCATTAGCGGCTGGGCACAGTGGCTCACGACTGTAATCCTAGCACTCTGGGAGGCTGAGGCGGGTGGATCGTTTGAACTCTCGAGTTTGAGACCACTCTAAGCAAGAGCGAGACCCTGTCTCTACTAAAAATAGAAGGAAATTAGCTGGACAACTAAAAATATATAGAAAATATTAGCCGGGCATGGTGGCGCATGATTATGCCTGTAGTCCAAGCTACTCAGGAGGCTGAGGAAGGAGGATCACTTGAGCCCAGGAGTTTGAGGTTGCTGTGAGCTAGACTGATGCCACAGCATCCTAGCCCGGGCAACAGAGTAATAATAATAGTTATTATTATTATTAGCTATCTTTATGTTTATCATTGTTTTTTTGACACCTAGGCCTGAGTAGCAGGTAGCATATATGATCAAAATACTTTTATGACGGAACCTTCTTTGAGAGAAAATGGAAAACTAGATCTTATTCAATTTTCTCCCTGACCTGGGATGCCTAGGACCCTGAGTGGGTGTCGATAAACACTGAGTTAGGATGTTAGTAAAAACGGAAAGCCTGGATTACTTATCTATTATATGTTGGCAACTGCTTTTCCCAAAAGATAAACAGCACTTCCAATCTTTAAGAAATGATCACTGAGGTTTATTAAATTCCCTCAACTACAAAACAATAATTCCATTTACTTTCTCTAATTAAATATAACAACAAAATAAGGAAAACTCATTAATAAGAAAGAATTCCTAGAATGATACCTTCCCAGATGAATCCTTAACCCAAGGCAGTCTGCTATACCAAAACATTTTGACACTTAAAAGCTTAAAAGTCAACATTATAATTCATTTCAAGACATGCTACACTAAGACCCTTTAGCTTTTTTTCCCAAAACAAAAATTAAACAAGCCAGGTATATACTAAATATCCAGTTTACTCCTAGGCCAAGCTGTGACCTAAACTTTCTTCCAGCTCTTACAAAAGTCTATTCATCTCTGTATTAGGCATCCATCCGCAAAATGGAGATGATAATGCCTAACACTAACTCGTTACAGATGTAAATGAGAATGTGTTCAGCATTTTTGAGCAACTTGGAAAAAATAAGTGATGTATTAACTTAAGATGATTTTAGCTGCTCAGATGCCAACTTTCAGGGACAAATAAACTATCTCCTCCCTCCAAATGTTGGACTTTGTGAGTCCACTCCATCTGGACAAGGCTTCTCTGAGCATCGAGCCCCCTGAAATCCCAGAGACGAAGGAGGATGATGTACACAACTTGCCAGGACAAATAGGTTTCGCCTATAGCACTGGCATATATGGTTTAAGCTGCATATGTGACTCCAGGCAGGCTTAGAGTTGGAAAAAAAATTAGGTTGGAAAATTAATGAAGCCTCTGTTTATTTCTTCATTTCTAAAAAGAAAAACAGTAGAACTTACAGCACTATAAAAGAAATCCCACTTGTTCTAAAGTGAGCTTTACATTTCTACTATTTTAAGTCCTACATGAAAACTACGGAAAAATCCAAGTATCATCACATCTCTTAAGTACAAACAGCCTTTCTGTTGAAGTTTAGGATGACCAGTCTTAGATCAATTTCATACCCTTCTGGAAGTGACAAAAATGACCACCACTCATTATCCTCAATTTTCCCTCCTCCCTTGTCATCTTATAACAGAAAACTAAAGACAAGCAACAGGAAAGAAAAGAAATTAAAATAAATGGAATTGAAAAGCATAGTGTTAGAAACAAGGCAAAACAAAAAGCTCCCTGCTTTAAGCTTTATTGAAGGAACCTAACATGAGGCCCCCCCCAGCCCCTACCCCAAGTAAGTACTCTCTGCTGGACTCATTCAAAATGCCTTCTTAAAATTCGGTGTAATTTCTCTTTCCTCCCTTGAAAAGAGACAGAATTCTTAAAACCTCTTCATGGTCTGTAGATAAGAATGGGGGTGGGGGAAGAAATCACTTGAAATTCTGTATCCATAAATGGTAGAGCCGTGTTCCCTTTGTACACGATACTTAATGGAAATCGTATGTTTTCACAAACACGGGTCGACCTTTTGGACACACAATTGCCAATTAATGGTGAAAATGCCACAACGTGGGCTCTCAAGGATGTTAAGGCCTGTCGAGTTCGCTTTTTCAAACTTTCTCGGGCAGTGTCCGCAGGTCGGGGCGGGTGCCACCGCCATCGCCACCAGCCACGCGGGCCTCCCAGGGTCAGCGCGCAAGGCCTGGGGACCCGCACCCGCCAGACTCGGCCGGCAGTGCCCAGGGGCCGTCGAGAGAAAGAGAAAGAAAGCAAGAGGGAGGAGGAAGGAGCCCGAGCCGAGGCCGCGGGAGGGCCAGAGGGCGAGAGCGCGCTGCGGGCGAGGCCTAGGGAGGGCCCGGCGGCGGGCGGGCGCACAAGGCTCGGGACCCGTCCCCGCGCCGGCCCCGGGCTTACCTTCCAAGTAACAGCTGGAGGACGAGGAGAGCCCCTTCTTGGATTTGCAGCCCACCAACTTCAAGCAGATCTCCAACATTTTCCCGCGCCAGTGGCGTCGGGGTCCGGCGCCCCACTCTCGGCTCAGGCCCGGCTCGGCCCGCGCGCCCCCCCCCGGGCGCCCCCGGCCCCGCCAGGCCACGCTCACCGCCGCCCCGCACGCCCGCGCCCGCCCTCGGCCGGGACGCGCCCGTTAACAAAGGGCCCGAGCCGGGCGCCCGCCAGGCCCGCCCCCGCCCCGCCGCCGCCTTCGCCTTCGCCTTCGCCTTAACCCCCTCCTGGCCGCGCCGGCGCTCCCCAGGCCCAGCCCGCAGCCTCGGCCGCCTGCAAAACCAAGCCGCGGCCAATGGCTATTTTAACAGGGCACGTCCGAGCGCGGCCTCGGGAGGCTCTGTCTCAGCGAAGGAAGCGCAGTCCTAACACGCGGCGGCGAGGAGCCTGGCGCCTCCCCGGCAGCCCAGGCCTGCTCGGCACCACTTTTGAAACTGCGCGCATCTCCACTGTGGCAAGGGACGTCCCCAGCCTACACCGCTTCTGGCGAGTTGCTCTGTGCGCAGTGCCAGGCAAACCCTAGGCCCCGAGAATACTGGAGAAAATGCAAATTCCTCTGGAATTACCAACACTGGTCTCATTTATGTTCAGCAAGCTTACTGTGATTAAGGCTGAGGCAGTGGGTGTCTGAGGAATGAACAGTCAGAGCTAGAAGCCACATGACAGCTACACAAATGCCAGACACATTGGTCAAATCACACATCCAGGCAATCCAGGCTATTCAGTTGAGAATAGAAGTGTGAGTTCAAAAGAACAGGAATTTAGTCTCCACAGTGAATGCTGGAGAGGAAGGGACAGCATCCTTTCTTTGCAGAGAACTTCTTCCTCTCCTTTGGTGAATGTCATGCGGTACCGTTTTTTAAAATCCATTTCATTGCTGTGTTGGGCTCAACTCTTTTATAACTCTGGCTAGGACTGATCATAGACAATATTGTAACATATTATAAAGTAGCAGTAATCACAATAATGTGTTACTGGCACAGACCCAGAAATCTAGATAGTGGGAAACACGGAACCCAACTACACGAAGTTAAAAATCAGGTAAGTTCTAACAGCAATAGTAAAAGGAAAATGCCACAACGTGGGCTCTCAAGGACGTTAAGGCCTGTCGAGTTCGCTTTTTCAAACTTTCTCGGGCAGTGCAAGCAGCTCGGGCGGGTGCCACAGCCTGATCGCCACCAGCCACCCGGGCCTCCTGGCATGGGATAATATTAAATATTATCTATTTAATAAATAGTATCAGATAACTAAATTACAACCGGGAGAAAATTTTAGTCTGCATCTTACAGCCATGAATAATAAGAGCTGACATGTATTGAGATCTTACTATGTGCCAGACTTTTGTGAGAAGCATGTTACATTCATTACTGAATTGCATTTACACAATGATCCTGTGAAGAAAATAGAATTATTATCCCAATTCTTCTGGTAAAAACTGATGCTCAGAGAAGTCAAGCACCTTGCTCTTGGTCCTACAGCTGGAAACAGGCAGAGATAGATTCAAACCAGGGCTGTATGGCTCCAAGGATCAGGCTCCTGACCAGTGGATTAGGAGCCACTTCACACCAAGAATAAATTCCACGTAGATTAAAGGATTGCATATCTATATCTTTGGTCCAATAAGTAAGGTTGTCATTACACGTTTCAGAGAAAGCCTTGGTTAAGAGACCCTGGCTAGTCTCTAGCCTACTCTATAATGACAAAAACCTGGGTATCTTCAGTATACCAGGAATGGTTAAATAAGATCTTTACTTAGGTATGCCAAAAATAGCTCATAAAAATTCAAGATTGGACTGGATGTGACTGGTGTATATCACAGGAATTCTCAGAGGATGTCATTAACTTTTCAGAGATGTCCAGCCAAATTCTGATCAGTGTACAAGATATATTTTTACTGCAACTGAGTGGACCTACTGTTAGTGTTGTAGTATCAGATCAGCCCTTATGAACCCCTAAGAAGGCACTGCCAGGGAAGTACCCTGTCATCTGGACACAGTGCTACAAGGCCACCAGGTGACAAGTGCAGTGACTCTGAAAGCTTTCTAGATTCTGGGCACACCGTCATTCTGCTGGACAGTCTTCATGTAGTTACTGCTAACTTGTTTAGTGTTGTCTTGAACCTTTCAACCTCTACATATAATGCCAAAAACAACATTTTAAAGGGTGTCACCAATACAAACAAGGCTAAAAAAATTACAGTATCTGTTTTGCTACCATATTAGAAAGTTTAAAGGTCTTGGATCAGACTATAATAAAGTCTTATTATAAAGCATTCAGATTAAAAGGCTACATTCAAATTGGCAGCTGAATGCCAAGAATTACATATTAATAGGCATTTTTGAAATTCTAACCATATCCTTGAATACCATCTATTAATATCGGCCCAGATATTTGTTCACATGTCCTGTACTTTACATTGGAATATAAGTTTATTTTAAAAAGCTAATGACTACTACTAACATTCTGCTCTTGAGTCTAAAATGACCTTATCCTCTTAAATCTTAAAATGAGTAATGCTTATAAACTGTGTCCAGATCTTTTTAAATTTAGTTATAAAACCATACATCAACAGGTCTAAGCAAAACACTGAATTAGTGACAATAAGTATTGAAAATATTGCCAAACTGTACACTAGCATATCAAACCTGACCTATTCTTTCCAGATCCAGCTTTTGATGCTTTTGAAACTCACTTGCAAGATATGAAATCATTCTGTTACAAGCAAAGGAGAACCTCAGTCTTTTCACCAGAGAGAAGTATGGCCCAAGGATTCCCTCTAATCAATCTAAAACATGAAACCCATTCATTAAAAAAATAAAAGAAAAAGAAAAAAAATAAAGAAATTAAAAAGGCTGTGAACTTGTTTGCTGATATATTACACTAGTTTAAGAAAGCAATAGGCTTTTAATGTGTACCTAGTATGTGCTAGAAGCTCTTACGCCTTACAACAATCTTATGAATTTTGTATAGTTTAATTCCATTTCACAGGTAAGGAAACTGAGGAGGGAAAAGGGGGAGACAAAGGGGAAGTACTCTGCTCAAGTTCACACAGCTATGAGACAGTAAGGTAGAAAGGCCTTGTACTTTGCAAAATGGCAGAAATTTTCCAACTTAAGTGAAAGGTAGATAATACAAGTAAGATCAGAGGTAGAAATAAAAATAAATAACTGTTGGGAAAACATATGTTAGAAGAAAATAATTCAAGGGCTTAGAGCTATTTAAGAATATTTAAAAATATTAAGAATAGGCCGGGCGCTGTGGCTCACGCCTGTAATCCTAGCTCTTGGGAGGCCGAGGCGGGCGGATTGCTCAAGGTCAGGAGTTCAAAACCAGCCTGAGCAAGAGCGAGACCCCGTCTCTACTATAAATAGAAAGAAATCAATTGGCCAACTGATATATATATAAAAAATTAGCCGGGCATGGTGGCACATGCCTGTAGTCCCAGCTACCAGGGAGGCTGAGGCAGAAGGATCGCTCGAGCCCAGGAGTTTGAGGTTGCTGTGAGCTAGGCTGACGCCACGGCACTCACTCTAGCCTGGGCAACAAAGCGAGACTCTGTCTCAAAAAAAAAAAAAAAATATTAAGAATATTAAGAAAAAAAGAATAAAATCCTTAATTACATTAAAACATGTGATCTGAGCACTGTTTCTAAAAGTAAGGCCCATGGACAACCTGTTTTGAATAACCTGGAGTGCTTGCTTAAAATGCAGACTCTTGGTCTCTGCTCTAGACCTACAGAATCAAAGCATGTGGGACAGACTGTCTTCAAGCTCTCACACGACCATGTGCGTAAGTTAGAAAACCACTGTTTCAGAAAAGGGAAGAATTGCTTCTTATTTTTGCTGGGAATAGGATAAACAGGAAGGGATATTTCTAATATTTATTCATTTGAAAGCAATTTCCAAATTTAAGAAATGTGTAACTCTAGAACAAGTCACCAAAAGAGGACACTTCTCTGGAGAGTTTAGGAGACTGAATTTTTTTAAAAAATTCAGAGTTATCGCCCAGGGGTGGTGGCTCAGGCCTGTAATCCTAGCACTCTGGGAGGCCAAGGCAGGAGGATTGTTTGATCTCAGGAGTTCGTGACCAGCCTGAGCAAGAGTGAGACGGGCCTCTACTAAAACGACAGAAAGAAATTAGTTGGATAACTAAAAATATATAGAAAAAATTAGCCAGGCATGGGGGTGCATGCTTGTAGTCCCAGCTACTCGGGAGGCTGAGGCAGGAGGATTGCTTGAGCCCAGGAGTTTGAGGTTGCTGTGAGTTAGACTGACTCATGGCACTCTAGCCTGGGTAACAAGAGTGAGACTCTATCTCAAAAAAACAAAAACAAAATTCAGAGTTGTATTTTTTTCAAAAATGGGGCAGGTGCCCACCACAGAAATGAGTCACAGGAAAGAAGCAGGATTCTGGACTTGGAAGCTCTCCCTCAGAAAGCAAGACTGTGAGCCAGGTGTGGTGACTCATGCCTGTAATCCTAGCACTCTGGGAGGCTGAGGTGGGAGGATCGCTCAAGGTCAGGAGTTTGAAACCAGCCTGAATAGAAACAAATTAATTGGCCAACTAAAAATATATAGAAAAAATTAGCCAGACATGGTAGCACATGCCTGTAGTCCCAGCTACTTGGGAGGCTGAGGCAGAAGGATTGCTTGAGCCCAGGAGTTTGAGGTTGCTGTGAGCTAGGCTGATGCCACGCCACTCTAGCCGGGGTAACAGAGTGAGACTCTGTCTCAAGAAAAAAAAAAAGAAAGAAAGAAAGCAAAACTGTGGTAGGAGTGCAGGTGGAAGGGAGACAGGTGAATCTGGCAAGAGGTCTTGTTTGGGACCCCCAGGACCAGGTGATCCCAGGTCTGACTAACCCCTTCACTTTTTCTAGCCCAGCCAATAAAGCTAGGGGGGAACCACAAGGATTCTAAGGCACGTGCTTGCTGTTTCACGTACACATGCCAATAAGCCCACTTCTTCTGCTTCTGCACTTCTGCCTCTCAACACTGTCCAGTGAGAACCTGCCAGGTTTTCTAGCTCTGTGGGTCCAGCATGTGTCCAACTAAAGAATAAGATAGCTTAAAAGATCCTATCAGCCATATCCATTTTTGCCACTGTATAAGGGCACACATGTATCCCTTTAAGTCTAACAATTTTTCAATCAGCGCTATTTATTGGTCACAAGTTACATGTCACAAAGGCCTAGTGACTCTGGCCTGGGCAAACCAGGCAGCAGGGGAAGGCAATGCAATGAAGGTTAAACGAGCTGTGACATCACATAAGCCTAAGTGCTGAGTCTCAGATTTGCCTCCCTGTGGTGGCCTGGGCAAGAGACTTCACTTCTTAGAGCCTCTATTTTCTCATCTGTAAAATGGGAAGTGGTCATAAGAGTAGTTACCTCACAGGATTATAAAGATCAGAAATAACATATGGACAGTGCCCAAGGCACAGAACATGCTCTACAAACCATAGCTATTGTTACTTACAAGAGGACTCCTGCCATGTCAGGCGGTGGGTATTTCCACCACCTAAAAGCACAGTCTGGGGCTTTTCCAAGGGACAAGGAAATCCATTTATTTGATTAAGGGACAGAAATACTAGCTTTGAGGCAGGAGTAGCAACTAAGGTTTATGTGTCACAGACAGCCTTACCTTTAATCCTAAAGCCAAGGTTTGCAACCACAGCTTTGGCAAAAGACAAACCCCACACTTTAATGCGGCCCAGGATGTGGTGTGCACACTGCACATGTGACTCTCCTTCAGATGACACTGATTCTTCTGTAACCCTTAGTACTTCCAATGCTAAAATTCTCAGTAACGGGCCAAATCTGAACTGCTTTGGAGTAAATCTGCTTTCTAGAAAATCTCATTATAGTATGACTTTACCAGATTTTGACAATTAACAAGTCTAAAAATAGCTGTTAAACATAATCATTTTTCTCCCGAAGGAGAAAACTAATATTACTAGTATCCCATTTTATTTTCATTAATTTTTATTTTTAATCAAAGTAATATACACACATGGTTAAAAATGAAACAGTACTACAAGTCTTGTAAAAAAGTCTAAAAATAGTCTCTGAAAAATCTTATAATAAAAAACAGCAGTCCCATTCCCATTTCCTCAGAGGCAGCCTCCTTCAGATTTCTAACTAATAATCCTCATCTTGCCATTTCTGGATTCATTAGCTTTACACATTATCTATTAACTTATTACAGTAGTGTTAATATTATACCATCATCATCCATAACCTCCCAAAAGAGTAAAATCACAATTTGGGGGTAAATCATAGTCAGTGTTTACATAACTATGATAATGCAAATATTGTTCACTGCTTAGCCAATAACATCCTATGAATGTTTTCTTTATTATACAACTTTGTTTATCCTGGAGATAATACCTTGATTTTTTTCATTTGATTAGTCTTCTATGTACCTATTACTATTTTCCCCCCCAAATACTTCAAAGATCTGTCAAACAACTAGTGGTATTATTTTCCAAACACTAAAACACTTCAAATATTCTCAGTTCCATTTACTGACTTCCCCATTTTGCTAGAATTCATCATCCATTAGCTTAGGGGGAATAAAAGGTGCATGTCTAAAAAGTACCTTCTTTTACCTTGATAGTTTGGCTGGGTATAGAATTCTGGGTTGAAAATAATCTTCCCAACTGAATTTTTTTTTTTTTTTTTTTTTTGAGACAGAGTCTCACTCTGTTGCCTAGGCTAGAGTGCCGTGGGATCGTGGGATCAGCCTAGCTCACAGCAACCTCAAACTCCTGGGCTCAAGCGATCCTTCTGCCTCAGCCTCCCGAGTAGCTGGAACTATAGGCATGTGCCACCATGCCTGGCTAATTTTTTATATATATATTTTTAGTTGTCCAGCTAATTTCTTTCTATTTATCTTAGTAGAAACGGAGTCTCGCTCTTGCTCAGGCTGGTCTCTAACTCCTGAGCTCAAACGATCCTCCCACCTCGGCCTCCCAGAGTGCTAGGATTACAGGCGTGAGCCACCATGCCTGGTCCCCAACTGAATTTTGAAGGTATTTTTGTCTCTGTCACTTCTGGTTTCCAGTATGTACTGCTGTTTAGAAATGCAATCCCATTCTGATTCCTAACCATTTATAAAGGATTTGCTTTTTTTTCTCTTTGGAAGCTTTTAAGATCTTCTAATGGTCTTGGTGCTCTGAAGTTTCACAATGGAATAAGTCTTTTTTATATTTTATTTATGCTGGACACTTGAGGGCCTGTCCAATCCAGAGATTTAAGCCATTCAGCACTGGAAAATACTCACTTCACCATGCTCTGAAATTTTTCCTTATACTTATTGTCTCTTCTTTTTTCCTTATACTTATTGTCACTTCTCTTCCTATTTTGTTAGTTCTCTTTTTCTGGAATTCCTACCAGCTAGATATTAAAGCCCTGGGATTGAGCTTCTAATGTTATCTATTCTCTCTTATTGTCCGCGTCTTTATCTTTATGTTCTATATTCTGAGGTGGACTATTTTCCAAGTCTTTTGTTGAATTTTAAATTTTGGCTATGATGTTTTTAATATGAAAGAACTCATTCTTATTCTGACTGTTATTGTTTTTAATAGCATCCTGTTGTTTGAGGTTTGCAATCTCTCTTTCAGAGTATAGCAGAGTTCTTTTGAACTCTTCCGTTTCCTGCATGGTCATTATTTCCACCTAGTTCCTGTTTTCTGTGAATTTGTTTTACTCTTTATCTATTATGTCAGAAACCTTCCTCTAATGTCTAGGGAAATTTGGCTGTCCATTCGTCATATATAAGTAAGGAACTAAAAAGATGACTGGAAAAGTTCTGTATGCATGGAAGGGACACAATGACTAGGGGGCTTCAAATAAAGGAGATAGTGAGCTCACTTTTCCAATAGCATCTCCAAATGCTGGTACCTATAGGACTTTTCTCTAGGGTCATTATATTTATTTTTCCCAGAAAAGAATATTTCAATATCTTCTCTGTTCGGGCCCTAGCTAACAGGTACTGAAAGAGGGGTAACAATCTCACTATTCAGCATGCAAACTTAAAAAAAAAATATGTGTTCTTCCGTGTCCCATTATTTTCATATAATGGCTTACCCAGACCCATACTATGGGTAGGGCTCCTGAGTCCAGAACCTTTATAGGGCATTTTTCAATATGTTACCTCTAGTCTTCTGTGGCTGGAGAGCTGATCCTCTGGCTATACATGGTTACAGAGGAGCCTGAGGAATTTAAACATTCCTTTTACATACTTTCAACTGATCCCTCTGATATCGCCTTGCGCCCTGATTTCTGTGGTACTGATGCCACCAATTTCTGAGCTTCTCAGGTTCTTACAAGCAAACTGGCTCACTTCTTACCAATGTCTCTCTTAGAAGAGGTTAGGCTTCAGCATCCTTGATTCCATTAAGTCTAACACTTCTCTTCTCAAGAGACACTTCTCAAATCTAACACTGCCTCCATTTTCCAAAAATGTGTTGACCTTTCTTATCCACTACAATCTCCTTTGAGTTCCTTTTGTCCTTATATATATTTACTTTTTAAAAAAACCTTTTTATTGTTACTTAATGAGGTTTGGGAAGAGAATGATATAAATACAGATCTTCTACTTTTAGCCATTTTTAATAAATATCTATTTTCCCTATTTTACAGATGAGACAACTATGGCACGGGAGAGGTTATACAACTTGCACTAGGGTCACATAGCAAGTTAGTGGCACAAAAAAAGAACCCAGATCTTCAAACTCCCCTGTTAGATGTTTTCCCCATTACATGATACCCACTAGGTACCCAAAATTAAGAGGTAATAAATTTTAAGAAACCAGGCTGAAAAACTATTTAAAATTTGCTGCAAACTATAGGTTTCAAATCTTAATTTGCTGGTAGTAAAGAAACAACCAACCAACACCCAAAACTTGAATTCTTAAATCTAGTCGTAACACTGTGCCTTAAGGTCTAATTATAAACAGCAATAATATTAAACAAAAATAGTATGGGATATTCTTACTAAACTCTAAGTGCTTGACTTTAACTTAAAGAGGTTTTACATGTTTTCATGAAATGTCCTTGTCCCTTTAACTTTTGAAATAAATGCCAAAGAATTTTATTTTAAAATCACTAAAAGTCTTGTTTGCTTTTAATCTGAATATTGAATAAAGATTAAGATATCTACAAAACAAATCAAAACATAGCAATATTACAAGTTTGTTGCAAGCAAAAACAGCAATGCTACAAAAATCCTAAAGGCTTCAAACTATTTATTATCTGTGTAATAAGAATATATAATGTAAACTTAAATACACCAAGTAAAAACAATTGATAAAAGGAAAGCCCAAGGTCTGGTTATTAACAAGCAATACTTTAGTTTTCAAACACCAGCATTGTGTTTTGCTTTTAAAATTTTGTTCACTTTGAGTCCGTAAACCAATGGTTAATTTCTTTTCCTCTCTTTCTCTAAGACTAAAAGAATCTGTGAAAGCAGCAGACCAGGCCTAGGAGATCACATTACGTTTGGGGGTGGGGGAAGAAGGCAGCTGGAGGGGAGTGTAGAGAGAAGGGCTAAAGGGAAAGAAAACAAGTTGTCTAAACCTCCCCACAGTGTAAAACCCAGCAGGGATTAGGAGGTTCGTAGAGGAGCCCTATGTTTATCCAAGTTATCTCTGGGCAGTTGAAATGGGCTGTAAAAGTATAGGCTCCCCTGGCACTTAGATCCTCACAGCAGCTAGAGAGCTATCCTGGGCCATAGCTCTTGGTAATTGTTACCAAGGCTTGAAACCCAAGAAATGAAATACGCAAGGAGAGTTCATGTTTATTTCTTCAAAACATTCAATACCAATTTGTTTTGCTGTCAAGGTTTTAAACACACACACAAGGACAAATGGAATTAGAAGATTTCTTCCCTACACTTGTTAGAAATTATTATTGTCCTTAGAGAAGCGATGGCATCTCTAAATGAAACTGTACTGCTCTTTTGCTTCCTTAAAGTGACAGATTTGGCATATTAATCCAGAACTACATACTAACTGACAACAGCTACAGTTAACCCTGGAAAAGCTGCACACTAAGTGACACTGTGGTGACCATAAAAGAAAAGGGCCAGGTCAGTGGTCAAGCAGCCACTTGAAAAGAAAACGACAAAACAGACTTTTGCTTCCAAAGTCAACCTGGTAAAAGCTGTCCTCTTCTTTGCCACCCTTCCTACCAGCTGGTATTTAAGATCTACGTTCAGTACAGCAACTCCAACACCAAATTTAATTTCTAAGTTAGTTTCACATTCCCTAAGTGTGATGGTTAATTTTACATGTCAACTTGACTGGGCCACAGGATGCCCAGATATCTGTGAAACATTATTGTTGGGTGTGTCTGTGAGGGTGTTTCTAGAGGAGATCAGTATTGCATTGGTGGACAGCCAAAGCAGATGGCCCTCCCCAAGGTAGGTGGCACCATCCAACCCATTGAGGACTTGAATAGAACAAAAGGGCAGAGGAAGGATATTAGATATGCCCTCCCTCTGCCTGACTGCTTGAGCTGGGTCATGGATCTTCTGTCCTCAGTGCTCCTGGTTTCTCAAGCCTCCAGACTCAGACTGGAACCCACACCAGTGGCCCTTTGCTTTCAGGCCCTTGAGGTAGACCACCAGATGTCCCGGGTCTCCATCTTGCAGACAGCAGATTATGGGACTTCTCAGCCTCAATAGTCTTATGAGCCAATACCTGATAATAAATCTCTTCATGAGATACATATATAAGACATATATTTAGATAGATAGGTGGATCCTATTGGTTCTATTTCTCTGGAGAACTCCAATACACTAGCAATAATAATTCATATTTATGATTATTTCATATGACAAACATTCTGGTATAATTCAAAAACGATAGTAAAATTAACTCCTCAATAACATTTATGCCAACAACTGAGTAACAACTAGACTTTATTTGATGAAAATTGAACAGGAACCCCACATAGATTAGTTAGAGGAACCCCCAACCACAACAATGGCCATCTATTCTCCTCTCTTGCCCTCAACCCCTATTTTATTTTATTTATTATTTTTTTATTTTATATTTTATTTTTTATTTTATTTATTTTATTTTTTATTATTTTATTTTATTATTTTATTTTTTTTTTGAGACAGAGTCTCACTCTGTTGCCCAGGCTAGAGTGAGTGCCATGGCATCAGCCTAGCTCACAGCAACCTCAAACTCCTAGGCTCAAGCAATCCTACTGCCTCAGCCTCCCGAGTAGCTGGGACTACAGGCATGCGCCACCGTGCCCGGCTAATTTTTTCTATATATATTAGTTGGCCAATTAATTTCTTTCTATTTATAGTAGAGACGGGGTGTCTTTCTTGCTAGGCTGGTTTTGAACTCCTGACCTTGAGCAATTCGCCCGCCTCAGCCTCCCAGAGTGCTAGGATTACAGGCGTGAGCCACCGCGCCCGGCCTTCCCAGCCTCTCTTGTAGCTAGGCACTGCCACATGACTAAGTTCTAACTAATGGCATGTAAGCAAAAGTGATGTGTGCAACATCTGGGTCAGGTTCCTAAGAGAAATGGGCACATGTTCCCTGTCCTCTTTCCCATGTGCACTACCAGAAAGGGGACATGACAGCAGAGTGGCCATTTTGGATCCTAGGGTAGAAGCTGTGTCTCAACGAGTAACAAGATAGACAGTGTCTGACCCTGGGGAGCCACCATCATACCCACCCAGGACTGCTAACATCAGCCTGTTACAGGAGCGAGAAACAGACACCTAGCTTGTTTAAACTGCTGCTATTTTGGTTCTGTTATAACATCCATTTAGTCCGTATGGTAATAATACTAAAAGATCAGTTTTAACTTGCATAAATCTAAGACTATCCCAAATCGACAGTTTATTTCCTTCCTCTATTAAGAACTGTCACTAGGAGGGTCTGAAACAGTCCTATAACCTTTAGAAAATAATTGTTACCTAAATAATTGTTACCTAAATAATCCCTGTGAAACATGTAGCCCACTATTCAGCTCCTAACACACTCAAATATTAAATATTAATTATTGTTACTATTAACTGTCCCTTTTCCTTTCCATAAATGAGTAATGGTGTGAGAAAGACAAAATTTCACGTGTTCTATCATATATCTAATAAAGAGCTTGTATCCAGAATACAGAGAACTCTTACCACTAGATAATAAGACAATACACAAACCTATTAAAAAGTAGGCAAAAGATCTGAATTGATATGTCACCAAAGAAGAAATACATACGGCTAATAAGCACATGAAAAGATACTCAGTATCATTAGTCATTCAAGAAATACAAACTAAAAATCCCAATCATATACCACTTCACACCCACTCCAATGGCCATAATCAAAAAGACAGACAAAGCTGGGTGTGGTGGCACGTGCCTATAGTCCTAGCTACTCCGGAGGATAAAGGTAGAGGGTCCCTTGAGCCCAGGAGTTCATGGCCAGTCTGGGCAACACAGTGAGACCCTGTCTTCTAAAAAAAAAAAAAAAAAAGACAAAACCAAGTATTGGCAAGGATGTGGAGAAACCAGAACACTCATACACTGGTGGTAAGAATATAAAATGGTAAACTCACTTTAGGAAATAGTTTTGCAATTTCTTAAAATGTTAAACATAAGCTTACCATAAGACCCAGCAACTCCACTCCTAGAAATCTACCCTAGAGAAATGACAACATATATCCACATGAAGACCTGTATGTGAATATTCATAGCAGCATTATTCATAATGCCCAAAAACTGGAAATAATCCAAATATCCATCAACCAGTGAATGAATAAACAAAATGTATATCCGAACAATGGAATAATCTTCAACAACAAAAGGAACAAAGTACTGATATGTGCTACCTAAAAAGATGCTAAGAGAAAGAAGCTAGTCACAAAAGACCACATACTGTATAAAATTCCATTTATATGAAACGTGCAGAAAAGACAAATCTATCTAAAGAAAGCATATTAGTGGTTGCCTGGGGCTGGGGATGGGAGCAAGATTGACTGCAGAGGGATGGAAGGATCTTCTGGGGATGATGGAAATGTTGCAAAACTGGATTGTGGTTATGAAACACACTCTACAAATTTAGTAGAAATCACTGGATTGTACATTAAAGTGGTAAGTTTTATGGCACATAAATTATAACTCTGTAAATAACTGTTAATAAAAAAGGGGAAAAAAGAAATAAGTTGTTTTCTAATTGGATGTCATACAAAGGATGAGACAAAAGATTAGGAATGTACCATGTGAGGGCTGCTCAATTCCATGCTGTGAGCATAAAAACACCATGTCGTATGTGTTTCTGGTACTAGGCTTATTTAGAGATGCTTTTAATGAGCTTCATGTTCCGGAGTCAACATGCAACTAACTACTCCACCCAAGTATGGCATCTCCCCCAACATGCAGCAAACAGAACTTCTGCAAAGGGCGGTGTGTGTCGGGGGCAGAGGGGCTGTACATAAACAAATAAGATGATCAAGATTGGGTGGGAGGCCGGGCGCGGTGGCTTATGCCTGTAATCTTAGTACTATGGGAAGCAAAGGCAGGCAGATCATTTGAGCTCAGGAGTTCGAGACCAGCCAGAGCAAGACCCCATCTCTACTAAAAATAGAAAGAAATTAATTGGCCAACTAAAAATATACATAGAAAAAATTATTCTGTCATTTTAGTGGTCTGAAAGAAATAATAAAAAAAAAAAAAAAAAAATTAGCTGGGCATGGTGGCGCATGCCGGTAGTCCCAGCTACTTGGGAGGCTGAGGCAGAAGGATTGCTTGAGCCCAGGAGTTTGAGGTTGCTGTGAGCTAGGCTGATGCCATGGCACTCTAGCCCAGGCAACAGAGTGAGACTTTGTCTCAAAAAAAAAGACTGGGTGGGAGCAGGGAGCTGGAGCTCTGGTTGATTAAAATAAAGACATATGAGAAAGCCAGCAATCTGGCATGGCAAAGACTGAGTGGCACAGACACGCATCCCCCATTCATAGGAAGCACTTGGATACTCTCAAAAGTAACTGCAGCTTTCCAACCTGCAGCCTTCACGGAGGCAGGAAGGGCTGCCACTTGGAGAGTTCATATACTGTGTTTCCCCGAAAATAAGACAGGGTCGTATATTTATTTTTCCTCAAGAAGACACACTAGGGCTTTATTTTCAGGGGATGTGTTATTTTTTTTAAGTACAGCACAACAATCTACATTTATTCAAATACAGTTAAGTTGTCTTCTTCTTGAATATCATCATAACTCTCCAAACCCCGAATTTCATCCTGAATTTCTTGCAACTCTATTTCCTTTAGAGCCATGGGCCCCAATCTCTCATGTCTAGCAAAAGAGCTCTCATGGGGCAGATGAGAAGGCCTGCTTGTCTTTTTTTTGAGACAGAGTTTCACTTTGTTGCCCAGGCTACAGTGCCGTGGCATCAGCCTAGCTCAAAGCAACCTCAAACTCCTAGGCTCAAGCAATCCTTCTGCCTCAGCCTCCGGAGTAGCTGGGACTACAGGCATGCGCCACCATGCCTGGCTAATTTTTTCTATATATTTTTAGTTGGCCAATTAATTTCTTTCTATTTGTAGTAGAGATGGGGTCTTACTCTTGCTCAGGCTGGTTTCAAACTCCTGACCTTGAGTGATCCACCCGCCTCGGCCTCCCAGAGTGCTGGGATTGCAGGCCTGAGCTCCTCAACGAAATGCTTGGGTTGTGTAGATATGCTGTGTAGCCACGCCCATCACTAGGTCTTATTTTCGGCTTAGGGCTTATATTGTGCAAATGCTTAGAAATCCTGCTAGAGCTTATTTTATGAGTAGGTCTTATTTTGGGGGGAAACACAGTATATGCACCACAGCCCCACCCACATCTTACAGATAAAGAGTCCCCACTGCTAAACCTTTCATGGAAACCAAGTATCACAGTGAATTAGTTGAGATCAAAATGTTAAGAATATTCAAGATCTATTATAGGAAAATTTCTAGGTAGCAAATATTATGTTTCCAAAATGCTGAGTAGAAACAATCAATTAATTAAATATTGGAATGAATTGACAATAAATATTTCATGAGTCTCAAGCTTATGATAAACAAATACAGAAGCCAATCAATTAATACTTCTTAATATCATGCAGCCTTTGCCCTTCCATTTTCTTATTCGATCTCCGAAACCACCCATGGGAAGCAGGGAAGAATGACTCTTATTCCTAATAAAGCTCCAGTGACTAAAGCCCAACAAGCACGAGTCATAAAAGACAGGGTCGAGAGAAGTCAGGTGTCCTCTGAAGCTGAGATCCCACCAATGACCAAAATGTACCCAGTATAGTTGCAGCAATGTGTACAGCTAGTGTTACAGCTCTTGACCGGGGAAAGAACCAGTGGCACACGAAGAGTCGGAGAACAGCCTTTATTCCTCCCCAGCAGGCTCAGCACACCTAGTGTTACAGCTCTCTTCCTGTCTTCCGATCTTCTGACCCTTCCTGCCCCCTTCCTTGTTCTCCTCCTGCTTTTATACTCTTGGTAGGGCTCAAAAAGCATCCAATCAACTACAGGCTTTAACATCCAATCATCATCAAGTTTTAACATCCAATCAAAAACAGTGGGATTCAAGCCGGGCGCGGTGGCTCACACCTATAATCCTAGCACTCTGGGAGGCTGAGGCGGGCGAATTGCTCGAGGTCAGGAGTTCGAAACCAGCCTGAGCAAGAGTAAGACCCCGTCTCTACTATAAATAGAAAGAAATTAATTGGCCAACTAATATATATATAAATTAGCCGGGCATGGTGGCACATGCCTGTAGTCCCAGCTACTCGGGAGGCTGAGGCAGAAGGATTGCTTGAGCCCAGGAGATTGAGGTTGCTGTGAGCTAGGCTGACGCCATGGCACTCACTCTAGCCTGGTCAACAAGCGAGACTCTGTCTCAAAAACAAACAAACAAAAAAAAACAGTGGGATTCAAAAATTACCCAATCAGGATCACGCAATCAACGTGGCCAGAAACAGGCAGCGGCACATGGGCCTGGGGGCATTCCACCACTGGGACCCAGGCGGCTGTCTGCCTCAGGCCAGCCCCAGCAGCGTGCCCTCCAACTGGCCACTCACAGCGCTGGCCCGCAGAGATGAGGAGCAACGGGGAGGCGGCAAGAGGCTGCCTACGGGCACCCGACATTCTCAGTATCAGTATAACATGCCTATATGCCTAGAAAACAGAAGTCACACCAAAGTAGAATTAGAAATAGTCCTGCTAAAGAAGTGGGTCTTTTTCTTCACTTCTTGATCTCATTTGACTGGTATAGCTCTCATAAAATGCTGGACTTGTCATCAGAGATTTGGGAATGGTCCATTCATTCAACAAACATTACAGAGCCAGCTATGATGAAGATGATAAAAAGGAAGGAGACGGTTCCTGGACTCTAGAGATGCTCAGTCTTAAGAAAGCAGGTAGGGGAGAGGGAGAATCAGACACTGAAAGAATTACAAAGGTGAGAAAACATCAATAATAAATGTAAGCACAATAGCTACAGGAACCCGGAAGAAGTGGCTAATTCTGCCTACAGATGTCAGGAAAGGCTTCCTGGGGGAGAAACCAGAAATGAAGAAATAGTGGAAGAATCTTCCTTTCTACCATTTTCCTTTCACAATTTAGAAATCAATTAAAAGCACATGAGTGACCCACACACATGTGCGGAACTGGTTTTCCACAAAAGTGCAAAGGCAATTCAATGAAAAAAGGACAGTCTGGTCATTGTACATTCATATACAAAATGATGGTTTTCAATCAATACCTTGTACGACTAGAAAATTTAACACAAAATGGATTATAAGCCTAAAAGCTACATAAAAACTTACAAAAATTCTAGAAGAAAACAGATGAAAAACATTGTGAACGTGGGGTAGGCACAGATTTCTTAGGAGCACTATTAAAAGTATGAGCCTATTAAATTGGACTTCATCAAAATTAAAAACTTCTGTTCTCCTAAAGATAGGAGAATGAAAAAACAAGTCACACAATGGGAGAAAACACCAAGTGCTGGCCAGAATGCGGAATGACTGGTGAGAGTGTAAATTGGTGTGAATTGCTGGTGGGAATGAGAAACAGTACACTCCCTTGGTAAAACAGTGTCAGTTATGTTAAACATACACTTACCAAATGACCCAGCAATTTCTCTCATAATTATTTGCCCAAGAGAATGAAAACTTATGTCTACACAAAAACCTGTACGTGAATGCTTACAGTGGCTTTATTCATAATCACACATACATAAAACAAAAAGAAAAAAAACCTAGAAACACCTCAAACATCCTTCAATGGATGAATGGATAAATACACTATGGCACATCCATATAATGGAACACTACTCAGCAACAGAAAGGAATGAATCACTGATTACATGTGACAACACAGATGAATCTTTTATTTTTTTGAGACAGAGTCTCACTCTATGATCATGCCACTGAACTCCAAGCCTGGGCAATAGAGTGAGACCTCATCTCTAAAAAGCTAAACTAAACTAACACTAAAATACTTACAGATTACTGAATATGCAAATTTCTCTAAAGGTGTTATATCCATTTTTATTTTGCCACTGTAAAATTTGTTGAAATGACATAAAATGTATGCTCATGGAAAAAAATGCTAGATAATTTTTGGTTTTCTCTTATGCCTAAAAACTTTTAAAGTTGGTAAATATAAATGGTTACAGAGAAATAGGAATATGTATATAAAATAACAAATGTGGTTTGTTTCTTTCCTTAAGGAAAACCAATATAATATTATACATTGTTTTATTTAATGTGCTGATAGAATTATATTTTAAAAATAGTTAAAAGCTTTAATCTATCATCTATTCACAGATTTATATATTTTTATATACTTAAATACATACCTAAAAAGATATATTAAGATTAATTCAAAGGTTTCTTAAATGATAATAGATAACAAAAGACAAATCTGAAAGTAAATTACTAATGGAACAGGACTGAGGAAAATCAACTCTGCTTGTCTGGATTTATAATGTCTACAGTTGATAAATCTGAGGAAAATAATTATCTTCAAAAATTTTGGCAATGTTGGCTCTATGTTAATAAGTTTATTCAAGAAGAAAAGGACACATAAATCTTTTATTACAAATTGTTAAATGGAAGGTATACAAAAAGTAAAATTAGAATGAGTTTCCTTTCTGTAAAGTGACCAAGTTATTCCACCCCCAATAACAGATTCCTTTCCTTTTTATCATCAAAATATTTTGTAAACTATCTGAATTTTCTGGCATATTCAGGAATTATTTTAACAAAACATTCCATTTAAAAAAAAAAATGTTAAGTCCCTGTCACCATTTTATTTATTGTTGTATGTTTTCAAAGTACTGCCTTTAGCAGTTTTGTGTCTTTGGATACTAAGACTTATGTCGTACACAGACATGGCAGAAACATGCACAGAAAAACTCCCAGCCTTTCTAGCTTGGTGAATTAGAAAAGGGAAGCCAAGTAACTATGAATGCTAAAGAGAGTGCAGTAATCTTAGACGGGCCTACATATGGGCTATAGTTTACATGAAACCCCACACAGGATAAACCCAAAGAAATTCACACCAACACATATGATAGTCAAACTTCTAAAAACTAAAGACCAAAAAAATCTTGAAAAAAGGGAGAGAAATGACATCTTATCTATATGGGTAAAACAATCAGAAAAATAGTGGATTTCTCATCAGAAGCCACAAAGGCCAGAAAGAATTGGAACAACTTTTTCAAGTGCTGAAAGAAAATAACTGTCAACCCAGAATCTTACACATAGCAAAAATATCTTTAGGAATAAAGAAAAAACTAAGTCATTCTCAGATGAAGAAAACTAAGGGAATTAGTCACCAGCAGATGTAAATTAAAAGAATGGGTAGGCCAGGCACGGTGGCTCACACCTGTTTTCCTAGCACTCTGGGAGGCTGAGGCGGGTGCATCACTCAAGGTCAGGAGTTCAAGACCAGCCTAAACAAGAGTGAGACCCCATCTCTACTAAAAATAGAAAGAAATTAATTGACCAACTAAAAATATATAGAAAAAATTAACTGGGCATGCTGGAGCATGCCTGTAGTCCCAGCTACCTGGGAGGCTGAGGTAGAAGGATTGCTTGAGCCCAGGAGTTTGAGGTTGATGTGAGTTAGGCTGACGCCATGGCTCTCTAATCCAGGCAACAGAGTGAGACTCTGTCTCCAAAAAAAAAAAAAACAAGTTATGTTTATGCTATACTGTAGTCTAAAAGTATACAATAGCATTATGTCTAAAAACAGTACATACCTTAATATACTTTATTGCTTAAAAAAAATGCTGACCATCATTTGAGCCTCAAAAAAATAAAAAGAAAAAAAGAAAGGGTAAAGAAAGCTCCTAAACAAAGGAAACAACAAAAGAAGGGATCTTGGAATATCAGGAAGGAAAAAAATGATATGGTATAAAAAGCTATGAGTTGGCTCACGCCTGTAATCCAAGCACTTTGGGAGGCCGAGGTGGGCGGATTGCTCAAGGTCAGGAGTTTGAAACCAGCCTGAGTGAGACCCCGTCTCTACCAAAAATAGAAATAAATTAATTGACCAACTAAAAATATATATACAAAAAATTAGCCAGGCATGGTGGCGCATGCCTGTAGTCCCAGCTACTCGGGAGGCTGAGGCAGTAGGATCGCTGAGCCCCGGAGATTGAGGTTGCTGTGAGCCAGGCTGACGCCACGGCACTCACTCTAGCCTGGGCAACAAAGTGAGACTCTGTCTCAAAAAAAAAAAAAAAAAAAAAAAAAGCTATGAGTAAAAACAATAGACTTTTCTTCTCTTGAGTTTTTTAAAGTCTGCATGATAGATTAAGAAAAATTATAACATTGTCTCATGTAGTTTTAAATGCAGATGAAATATTTAAGACAATTATAAATGGAGGAAGGTAAAAAGATGTAAAGGAAGGTAATGTTTCTATTCTTCACTGAAAATGATGACAACAATAGACTGTAATAAGTTATGTACATAAAATGTAATACCCGGAGTAACCACTAAAAAAGCTATAAAAATAGATACATTAAAAAAACGCAATACAGAAGAGGGAGAGGATGGTAAAGGGTACAAAATCTCAGGAGAAATATGGGGGGATTTTTTTTAGATGAATTGCACAGCATGGTGAATATAGTTAATAATTGAGTACTGTATATTCCAAAATTGCTGAGAGTAAATTTCAAATGTTCTCACCACAAATAATGTGAAGTATTTGAGGTAATGGATGTGTTAACTAGCCTGATTTAATAATTGTACATTGTATTCGTCATTTATAACATCACTGTGTACCCCATAAATATATATAATCATAAATTGTCAATTTACAATAAAAATAATTTTAAAAACCCACTATAGATAAATAAAAATAAGAGTTCTAAAATAATGTTCAAATAACTGAAAGGCAGGAAAAAGGAAACAAAGATATATAAAACAGAGAGGAAGAGAGAACAAACAGAACCAAAAATTAAATGGCAGACTCAAACCTTAATATAGCAATAATTACATAGATGTAAATGGACTAAATATACCAATTAAAAGACAGAGACTGAGAGTGGCTTTTATAAATGACTCAACTATATGCTACCTATAAGAAACTCACTTCAAATATAACAATATATATAGGTTGAAAGTCAAAGGATGGAAAAAGATATATCATGCAAACTTTAATCAAAAGAATGCAGGAATGACTATATTAATAGCAGATATAGTAGACTTCAGAGCAAACAAAATGACCAGAGACAGAGAGAGAGGTTATATACTGACATAAGTATATATCCATCAAGAAGACATAGCAATCCTAAATGTGTAGGTACTAAACAACATATTTGCAAAATAGGTAAAGCAAAAACTGGGGCAGGGGGTGGGGGGGAGGGGGAAGAAAGAAAGGGAAAATAGACAATTTCACAATTATACATGGAGACTTCAATAACCCTTTCTCAACAATTTATAAAATAACTATCAATTGGCCGGGCGCGGTGGCTCAAGCCTGTAATCCTAGCACTCTGGGAGGCCGAGGCGGGCGGATTGCTCGAGGTCAGGAGTTCGAAACCAGCCTGAGCAAGAGTGAGACCCCGTCTCTACTATAAATAGAAAGAAATTAATTGGCCAACTAATATATATATATAAAATTAGCCGGGCGTGGTGGGGCATGCCTGTAGTCCCAGCTACTCAGGAGGCTGAGGCAGAAGGATTGCTTGAGCCCAGGAGTTTGAGGTTGCTGTGAGCTAGGCTGACGCCACGGCACTCACTCTAGCCTGTGCAACAAAGCGAGACTCTGTCTCAAAAAAAAAAAAAAATAACTATCAATTGTTAGAACTCAACAATACCATCAACCAACAAGGTCTAATTGACATTTATAGAACAGTCCATTCAACAACAGAATAAACATTCTTTCTAAGTGCACATGGAACATGTAATAAGGTGGAGCAGAAATCTCAATCTTTTTAAATAACTAAAATTATACAGAACGTGTTCTTTGACCACGATGGAATCAAACTAGAAATCAATAATAGAAAGATAACAGAATAATTTTCAAATACTTGGAACCTAAAAAATGTACTTTTAAATAACCCATGGATCCGAGAGAAAGTTTCAAGGGAAATTTTTAAAAAATGAACTGAATGAAAGCGAATATACAAAATATTGAAATCCAACTACTTTAGAAAATAATATGGTATTTATCTTACAAACATATATTTGTCCTATGACCCAGAAACGCCACTCCTAGATATTAACCCAACAGAAATAAAAGCATATATTCATACAATGATGAGTATACAAATGTTCACAGCAACAGTATTCATAGTAGCCCCAAACTGGAAGCAATCTAATGTTTTCCACTGGTAAATGGATAAACAAATTTTGAGATATCCATATAATGCAATATTATTCAGCAAGAAAAAGAGAGGAAATACAAGTACACACAACATGAATGATTCTAAAGAAAATTATTCTAAGCAAAAGAAGTCAAATATAAAAGTCTATGTGTTTTTTTTTAGAGACGAGGACTCACTCTGTTGCCCAGGCTGGAGTACAGTGTCACAATAGTAGCTCATGGCTCACCACAGCCTCAAACTCCTGGGCTCAAGTCACCCAGCCCACACCCTAAACTTCTGTAAAAATTCTACAAATATCTATAAAAATAGATAAATTTTATTAAGTATCCTAAAAATTCTATAATTATTCTCAAAGACTCTGTCAAGGTAGAATTCAGTGTTCTCCATTACTACACAACGATTGACATTCTTGATTGACAGGTTTTCCTAAAAAGTCTTTTTTTTTTCTTTTTTTATGCACCAGGGCAAGCATATTTACTTTATTTATTTATTTATTTATTTATTTATTTATTTTTATCCTGAAAAGTCTTGATTGACAGGTTTTGCTGAAAAGTCTTTGAGGAGTTACTATTAGCAAATTTCAATTATATTGTACTTATAAAAACCATTAAATTACACACTTTATTATCATGGTATTAGTAATGGTCAACACCTACTATGTCTCAAGCACTGCCTATGCTATATCCCAGTGAAATGCCATCAAACCAGTTAGGGAGATGCCATTATTATCCAAATTTTTTTGCAAGAGGAAACTGAGGCTGTAAGAACAAAGTTACTTGTCCAGGGTCGCAGCTAACAAGTAGTAGAACCTAGATTAGAACCTAGACTTAGGTACCTAGACTCTTTGGAAGTACACAAAGCCTTAAGTTAGAGGACATGGATTACTTTAAGGAAATAAACTACCAGGCCTCAACTCCACTGTGTGCTCTTTCCTGCAGCTCATCTGCCTGAGACAATGCACCTGCAAGGCCTCAGTAATTCTTTCCTACTGCCCTCTCGTGGTCATCCTTCACTCACTTTACAAAAGCAAAGCTCACCTGTCCACTTACCCTAAATTTCATTATGGAACACTGCCTATGGGTGCAAACACCTCTGGGAAGCCAAACACGCCTCCAAATATTGGCATAAGTGAAGCCTCCTCCCCCATGGTAACTTAAACCCACAGCTCTATGACTTCCCTAACTTTACAGATATTTAAGGGTAAAACATAGTGCTAGCACTTGGGGCTGTTCTGAATGCATTTTTGTTTATCCACCTTGCTTCTTCCATCCCCTCCTATCCTTTTATTTTTTTTTTTTTTGAGACTGAGTCTCACTCTAGCCCAGGCTAGAGTGTCATGGCATCACATCCAGCTCACAGCAACCTCAAACTCCTAGGCTCAAGCGATCCTCCTGCCTCAGCCTCCCAAGTAGCTGGGACTACAGGCACGTGCCACCATGCCCAGCTAATTTTTTTCTATATATTTTTAGTTGGCCAATTAATTTATTTCCATTTTTAGTAGAGACAGGGTCTCACTCTTGCTCAGGCTGGTCTCGAACTCCTGAGCTCAAACTATCTGCCTGCCTCAGCCTCCCAGAGTGCTAGGATTACAGGAGTGAGCCACCGCTCCCGGCCGCCACCCCCTCCTATTCTTGAAGAGTCTATCGTTCCCGTGGGAAGAGGCATGGAGAACAAAGCCAAGAAAGGTGTAGTAGGAAATACTGAAGGTTCAGGTGACTCATTTCATCAAGATGACAAACCATGACAAAGTGCTACAGAACTTTCAAGAAACCGAAAAGGCAGGCTGGGAAATACACTCAACCTCACAGCAGGAGTACTCTGCATTTTTACCATTCGCAGTGTTGAGGAGGTTGGTGACCACTCTCAATTTGCCAAAAGATTCTTAGATATTATAAACCCACATTTATTTTTCACTTGGGCACAAGTCTCCTGCTCCTCTCACTTGTTTACCTTTTCTGCTTATTCCAGTTATATACTGAGCAATTTAGATTAACTTCATAGTATATGTTACAGATTCTACTGCAAGAGGCACTTAATATAATAACAATCAGCAACGTACATTTTTTTTTTTTTTTTGAGACAGAGTCTCCACTGTGTTGCCTGGGCTAGAGTGCCATGGCATCAGCCTAGCTCACAGCAACCTCAAATTCCTGGGCTCTAGCAATCTTCCTGCCTCAGCCTCCCGAGTAGCTAGGACTACAGGCATGCACCACCATGCCAGGCTAATATTTATGTGTATATATATATATATTTTTTTTTTTTTTAGTTGTCCAGCTAATTTCTTTCTATTTTTTTAGTAGAGACAGGGTCTCGCTCTTGCTCAGGCTGGTCAGAACTCCTGAGCTCAAACGATCTGCCTGCCTTGGCTTCCCAAGTAGCTGGGACTACAGGCGCGTGCCACGACGCGCAGCTAATTTTTTTCTATTTTTAGTTGCCCAGCTAATTTTTTCAGTAGAGACGGGGTATCGCTCTTGCTCAGGCTGGTCTTGCACTCCCGAGCTCAGACGATCTGTGCGCCTCGGCCTCCCAGAGTGCTAGGATTACAGGTATGAGCCACTCACTGCACCCGGCCTAACAATCTTAACAGTGGTTATGTGTGAGGTGAGTGATCAAAAGAAAGACATTTTTACTTATTTTAATTTGTTTTTAAATAAGGAAATACTATCTTATAATAAAAAGAATTTCAACTAAAAACATTCAATAGAATAAGAATTAAAAACTAATCTTTTGGCCGGGCGCTGTGGCTCACGCCTGTAATCCTAGCTCTTGGGAGGCCGAGGCGGGCGGATTGCTCAAGGTCAGGAGTTCAAAACCAGCCTGAGCAAGAGCGAGACCCCGTCTCTACTATAAATAGAAAGAAATTAATTGGCCAACTGATATATATATAAAAAATTAGCCGGGCATGGTGGCGCATGCCTGTAGTCCCAGCTACTCGGGAGGCTGAGGCAGAAGGATCACTCGAGCCCAGGAGTTTGAGGTTGCTGTGAGCTAGGCTGACGCCACAGCACTCACTCTAGCCTGGACAACAAAGCGAGACTCTGTCTCAAAAAAAAAAAAAAAAAAAAAAAAAAAACTAATCTTTTGTCTATTACTATTACTTCTTCTGGAAGCTGTATCAAATTCTGACCTGCTGAAGAAATTAAATCAAGGTGGGGAAAAAGGAAGAGAGAGAAAGGAAGAGGGAAAAAATGAAAAGGTATGTGGTGTAATCTCCTGATGCAGTGTTTGAACTTGAGAACAGGTCCGTGTTCCTGGCAACAGAGATTTGCACCTGGAATCACAAATGCACTAGCCCCAGGAGCATAAGAATATCCGGTGTTCTTCTATTTGGCAAAGTACTCCTATATGGAAAATGCCTGGAATAACTGTCAAACACAGACAATAAAAGTCTTGGCAACAAAGATTTAAACGTCAACCAGCAAGCTGTTGAATGTTTGTATGTAGTCCCAATCCAATACTTAATAAACATGGAGTTAATGTGTGTAAAGCACTCAGAACAGTGCCTGACATAGCTCAGTGTGATGTGTTTGTTGGTATCATCACTATTACTCACTCTAGGTGAAAAACATACCATTCATTCATTCAATAAGTTCTACTAAATGTCTGCTATATGCTACGAAATGTGATATGTGCTGGGATTTGATAAAGCATGAGATGGGCATGGTCCTGCACTAAGGAACCTATAGTCTGAGGAGAGAGGTACTGAACAAAGCATCATATTATAATGTATAATTATAAACTCAGATAAGTTCTCCAAAGACAAGAATAAATTCTATGAGAGAATTTAATAAAACAAAAGTTTATACAAAAAGTCCTTAGTGAGTTGCATATATTTTATAAATACCTATTTATTTATTTTTTAAGACACAAGGTCTCGCTCTGTTGCCTAGGCTGGAGTGCAGTGACACGATCATAGCTCATCGCAGTTTCCAACTCCTGGGCTCAAGCTCACCCAGCCCTGTAAATCCCTACTTTTAAAAGGTTCTCTCATAAAAAATTTTCAAATAGGCCGGTGCAGTAGCTCATGTCTATAATCCTAGCACTCTGGGAGGACGAGGAGGGGGGAATCACTTGAGGTCAGGAGTTTGAGACCAACCTGAACAAGAGCTAGACCCTGTCTTTACTAAAAATAGAAAAATAAAAATCAGCCAGGTGTCAGGGCACGTGCCTGTAGTCTCAGCTACTCAGGAGGCTGAGGCAGGAGGATCATTTGAGCCCAGGAGTTTGAGGCTTCAGTGAGCTATGATGATGCCTCTGCACTCTACCCAGGGCAGCAGAGTGAGATCTTATTTCAAAACAAATTCAAATGAAGTAATACAAACTTGTTTTAGAGAAAAGTCAAAGTAGAGACTATTAATATCTTATTTTATATTAATATTTTCGTCCAGTCTTTTTTAAAATTTAAATATTCTAGGATCCTACCTAAAATAGAAATTTGTATCTAAAATCTAAATTTATTTTAAAATATATTGATTAATTAATATTCCAGCGCTGGCTTTTTTGTTAAGAAACTTTCTTGTTTACAAAGTGAAAAATATCCATTCCCTAATTTATCTCTTTTATTCATTGAGACTTCTAGATATTAGAATCCCTTCAAGAGGGATATATACCTAAGCAACAAAAGAATTTGGTCAATTTTGCAAAACAAAGGTATTATTTAAACCTTTAAGCTACTGAATATGATAATACATCATCATATCTGTACACAACACAATTCATAAGTGCAATGACTTCAAGCAGAATTTTCTAACCTGTCATGCTCACTCATTTATGATATTGTTGGGAAAATACTCTTAAAAATAAGAGCAAATGAAAAGCTACAAGGAACAGACTATTCTGAAACCATTTCCAGGAACAGGGTTTGTTTAAACAATACGCCTTAAGTGAAACCAGCTGTATTAAGGGTCAATGCCATCTGAAGTGGAGTTCTAAAACCACCCACTTCATAATATCAGGGGAATGAGTCCTTCCTGTTGCTATAAAGAAAATAGTGACAGACCAGCTAGAGGACCTCAAGACAAGGAGCAGTTCACCAGTGGACGAAGGGCACAATTATAGCACAAGAAACCACTTGGGTCACACTAACCAGGCCAAGCAGCTCTATGCTTCCCTACTACTCATCAAAGTGCTAAAGAGCCATGAAAGCAGTTAAGGGCAGTGAAAGTAAGGTTAATTCACTATTTGCAGTGTACTTTGGAGGGTAACAGAAAAGAGGGCCCTGCAGTCAGGAATAATCAGCATATTCTGCTAGAAAGTCAACTGAATATATTGTTCAGTTGGGAAGAACAACTCTAAAATGCACACCTTTTTCATATCGAAGACTAACACAAATCTCAAGGAAAGTGGATCCTAAATTATTAAGGGTTCATTATTTAAAATCATTTTCCTTGATTTTACAACAAAAGCACAAGGAAGAGCTCACTTCTCTGAAGACTTGCTAGTGGCAATATATCTGGGTAAGCCTTTGTGAAGTCATATTACCCAGTCAACAATGATCACCAGTTATGAAAGTATTTCCCAATGTATCACCAGTTCAGCCAGTAAGACTGTAATCAAAACAATGCAGTTGAGAAACGCAGCTACTAATCATTTTATTTTGGACACCAATTAGGGGATGATGAAGGAAGGAAAAACAGTGATTCATTTGTTTTGATGAAATCTGGCCTTCAAATGATAGAACAGGCCAGGAAATACACATATTTCTATGTTCTAAGGTATCTAAAACTTGGCCTTAAAATTCTTCCAAAGGATGTGAGCAAATACAATGAACAAAATAAATCAGCTACCATAGTTCATAAAGCAATGTCTCTTTGACTATGACATATTCTGCTAGCTTTATGGAATGTGAGCTCACAGGTTAAAAAAAAAATATATATATATATATACTCATGTATATGAACCAGAAGCAGTTACAAACTTTGTAGTTTGCAGCATTTCATCAACAAGACAGCAATGTGCCATGATCCAATGTCATCTATAGGATAATGGTGGCTTAGGTTTAAAACTGCACTCAATAACTGGGTTTACCTGTGTCTTCAAAAAGCAAAGTTTAGTACTAAAATTGCAGTCAAAATATGTAATACAGCTTACACAGACTCCAGAAGAAATAGTCTGGAACCCCTAAAATACATGGAGAGGATAATATCAGCAAATATCAAAGGCATAAGGAAAAGTCCAATTATACAAAATACAGATTAGTATGGATACCACCAATTAAAAATTCATGATAAATTCAGGCCCAGGTTAGAAGTCACAATATTTATAGGGAAAAAAGGGGGTAGGTATTGGAGGAGTTGGGGAAGTGGGGAACAAAATAAATCTATGGAAAAAATTTTTAAAGAAATGCATCATTACTGACAGGAATACTAAAAATATACAAATTCCACATGCTTCTTACTGGTTGATTAAAAAGTGTTGCTCTTTAGTAACATTTGTAAGCCATTATTATGTAGAGGCAAGTTGGTATTGGTGGAAATAGCACTTGATTAGAAACCAGACAGAATCCACGAGGTATAGTCCTGGGGCTCTACCACTTTGTGATCACAGGCAAGACACTTAACCTCTCTGAGACCCACAACAGGGATAATACCGTGTTTCTCCAAAAATAAGACAGGGTCTTATATTTATTTTTCCTCAATAAGACACCCTAGGGCTTTATTTTCAGGGGATATGTTATTTTTTTAAGTATGGTACAACAATCTACATTTATTCAAATATAGTTAAGTTGTCTTCTTCTGGAACATCATCATAACTCTCCAAACCCCGAATTTCATCCTGAATTTCTTGCGACTCTATTTACTTTAGAACCACTGGCCCCAATCTGTCGTGTCGAGCGATAGAGCTCTCCTGGGGCAGATGAGAAGGGCTGCTCATCTTCTTTACCGCTCCTCGACCAAATGCATGGGTTGTGCAGATATGCTGCGTAACCACGCCCATCACTGGCTCTTATTTTCGGGGAAGGGCTTATATTGCGCAAACGCTTAGAAATCCTGCTAGGGCTTATTTTATGGGTAGGTCTTATTTTCAGGGAAATACGATGTCTACCATCTCATATGACATCAAATGAGATAATGTCACATGACCAAATTTGCCAAGTACAACAATATAAACAAAATTATCTCTTAAAATATCCTACTCAGCATTTTTCACACATCTTAAACCCTCTTATACTTCCTTTCCTGTGTCATCCAGGATCCCAGGTCAGAAGTCACATCTGGCAAAGCTACTGGTGTGTTAAGGAGAAAGGGGCAGAACTGAAAGACTGGGAGGACCAACAGGGGCAAGAATTGGCTGATGGAAACTAGAAAGGAAAAAGAAAAGTATCAAGAAGTCAATGAGTGAAATTAAAGTCATCTGGGCAACACTGCAGAGGTTTTGGGTTACTTGTGGCCTCTTGAGGGCAAACAGTAAAGTTCTCCATTTGAGCAACCAACTCAGTGGCAGGAGAAAGGAAAAATGACACATTAGCAATGGGAAGCTTAGAGCCCCAGAGACCACAAGACTCAATGAGCAAGTGGAGGTGGGTTCCAGCAAAAATGTAAGGCTTACCCCAAAAGTGATCCTGGCTGGGTGGAAGAAAGCTGATTTGGGTTCAAGTTCAAGGCTCACTTCTGAACCAAGTGTGGTCTTTAGGCAAGTTAATGCATCTATCTTGATCTATTTAATATCTTCTTAAATTTTAAACCACCTTTCTTGGGGTTATTTCCCTTCTTGAGAATATTCTTTAGTGATAATTTCTCAGTGGTTATTCCTTTTGTTTTTATTTATCTAATGTCTTTATTTTGCTCTCATTCTTGAAAGACAGTTTCATGGCTACACAATTCTAGGTTAAGATTTATTTTCTCTGCTTACTTTGAAAATACTATTCTATTGTTTCAAAGCTTTTACTCTTGCTGTAGAAAAGCCAGCTGCCATTCTAATTATCATTCCTTTGTAGGTAATCTTTTTTTTTAGCTTTTTAAAAGAATTTTTCTGTTTTTTATGTTCTTTAGGTTCATTATGATACATTTGGACATGGATTTCTTTCCTTTACTGTTTTTACTGCTTTGGAATTTGATGGGCTTCATGATCTGAGAATTTTTGTCCCTCACTACCACCCTTAGAACCTAAATTCTAATAATAATAAATTCCATAATTTAAGACTCCACCTTTCCCCACAGAGCCAGGGAGCTAAAAGTCCCAGGAGTTATGCCCACTCAGAGCCTGACTACCATATTCTAGGTACCCAGAACCCTGGAATTCCCAACTTAATCAAATCCAAGCCCACAGGCAGGGCTTGCATGGCCCTTTTCCCCAGGTCTATCATGAAAGTAGAATACTTTCAAAGTAGAATACCAGCAGTGTGGGCACAGGCCACAGGTGTCACCTAGAGGTATGCTTGTGAGGAATGTGAATAGCACTTAGATATGCACGCTGAAGTGTCTACACATGTGTACATGGGGCCCCTCACAGTGTACGATAAAGCTGGGGGAAGAAAGATAAGATGGCTGGGCTACGGGCAAGGGTCTGGTTCACCCTGTGCTGCTACATACAAGTGTAGAACTATATGGAGTTCAAGAACTCGGAATTTATACCTGGGCTTCTATACTATTGTGAAGGTCTATTTGTCAAGGTAGAAGTACAGACATTTTATTTCACAGTTTGTTACATTTGCAACTTAAATATTTAGACATATGGCTTGTGGGCCTCCATTTAAACTGTTGTGCACGCCTCCACAAATGACAGAGAAAAGCCTGTTGTTCATTAATTATGAAGATTCTCACCCATTATTTGTTTCAATATTGTCTCTTTGCCATTCCCTGTAGTGTCTTCTTCTGGAACTCCAATTAGACATAAGTTGGATCTTCTCACTATGTCTCCTAACCTCTCATATTTTTCATCTTTTGTTTCTGTAAGCTGCAGCCTGTGTTATTTCTTCAGATTTATTTTCCAGTTCACTAATTCTCTTTTCTGCTATATCTACTCTAATATTTAACCATTCCTTAAATTTTTTTATTTCAATAATTATGCTTGTTACTTCTGGACATTATATTTGGTTTTTTTTTTTTTTTTTTTTTTTTTTTTATTTTTTTTGAGACAGAGTCTCGCTTTCTTGCCTAGGCTAGAGTGAGTGCCGTGGCGTCAGCCTAGCTCACAGCAACCTCAAACTCCTGGGCTCAAGCGATCCTCCTGCCTCAGCCTCCCGAGTAGCTGGGACTACAGGCACGAGCCACCATGCCCGGCTGATTTTTATATTATATATATTAGTTGGCCAATTAATTTCTTTCTATTTTTATGGTAGAGACGGGGTCTCGCTCAGGCTGGTTTTGAACTCCTGACCTTGAGCAATCCGCCCGCCTCGGCCTCCCAGAGTGCTGGGATTACAGGCATGAGCCACCGCGCCCGGCCTATATTTGGTTTTTAAAATGAATTTGCCTAAGTGTTTTTGATGGTATTTTTTGTCTTTACTCATATTTCAATTCCTTCTTTTCCTTCCTCATAAGTACTAAAATAATTTATTTTATAGTTTATATTCGATAGTTCCAATATCTGAAATCTTTAGAGGTCAGGGTTTACTATTGTTTCTACTGACTCTTGCTCATGATATCTTGTTTCTCTGTGTGTGTGTGTGTGTGTCCTTTTTTGTGGTATTCACATTGGTTGGAATGATTTATGAAAACTCTGAGTCCAAGGAGACTTCAGTTTGCTTCTGTCAAGTACCTGAGGACACTAAAAACCTATGTCCACTTTGAATCAAGATTTCCAACTTGAAGCTATTGGGGGTCACACAGATAGTATAAAATCAGTTTCCAAACCCATGTGGGAGCAGCTGGTCAGTAGCCACAAGTTCTCATGTGATCTTTTTTTTCTTTGCCCTCCACCCAAATACAAAGCTGAGACAGACAATTTTCCATGCTGATTAACACTATGCAAAGTGCTTCTTCCCAACATACCTTTTCTCTGAGAGCGTAGCTTCTCTGAAGTCTTGGCTATACAAGAAATGGTTTTGGATACCTGATCCCTTTCTCTACCCCTAAGAGAACTCAAGGCTTTTCACAGGTATACCACCTCTCCCACCTTCACCAAAGTTCTGGCTCATTAGGATCTATACACTCAGCTTATTGTCAATGGATGCTTAATCTAGGGGGTACAAATTATCTACATAGTCACAAAATGTCTCCCCACAGATTGCTTTCTAGTTGCAAGAGGAAAACTAGCAACTATCCAATGGAGGAACCAGATAATACCTTGACTAGATAACCAAAATTAATATTACTAATGACAGGCAGAAGGACAAGGTATGCACTTGAATGTAATACCATGAGAAAGAAACATTACTTCTGTAATATTCTAAACAGAAATGTGTGACTTGAATCTAATAATAAGGAACCATCAAACAAAGCTTAAAAACATTCTATAAGCTGGGCGCGGTGGCTCACGCCTGTAATCCTAGCACTCTGGAAGGCCAAGGCGGGCGGATTGCTCGAGATCAGGAGTTTGAAACCAGCCTGAGCAAGAGCGAGACCCAGTCTCTACTATAAATAGAAAGAAACTAATTGGCCAACTAATATATATATATAGAAAAAAAAAATTAGCTGGGCATGGTGGCACATACTTGTAGTCTCAGCTACTTGGGAGGCTGAGGCAGGAGGATTGCTTGAACTCAGGAGTTTGAGGTTGCTGTGAGCTAGGCTGATGCCACAGCACTCACTCTAGCCTGGGCAACAAAGTGAGACTGTCTTAAAAAATATATATATATAAACTAAGTGGCCCATATTCTTGAAAAATATAATGCCATGAAAGACAAAAAGACAGAGGAATTGTTCCGTATTATAAGAGATTAAAGAACATGACAAATTAATGCAATCCATGATCCTGGATTGGATCCTATACTTGAAGTGGGGAAATGCTAGAAAGAACATTCCTGGGACAATTAAGAAAATTGGAATATAGACTGTACATTAAATAAAAATATAGTATCAAAGTTAAATTTCCCAAAATTGCTAATTATACTGTAGTTAAAAAAGCGAATATCTTTGTTCTTATAAAATATACTTGGCCGGGCGTGGTGGCTCACGCCTGTAATCCTAGCACTTTGGGAGGCCGAGGCGGGCGGATCGCTCAAGGTCAGGAGTTCGAAACCAGCCTGAGCGAGACCCTGTCTCTACCAAAAATAGAAATAAATTAATTGACCAACTAAAAATATATATACAAAAAAAAAATTAGCCGGGCATGGTGGTGCATGCCTGTAGTCCCAGCTATTCGGGAGGCTGAGGCAGTAGGATCGCTGAGCCCCGGAGATTGAGGTTGCTGTGAGCCAGGCTGACGCCACGGCACTCACTCTAGCCTGGGCAACAAAGTGAGACTCTGTCTCAAAAAAAAAAAAAAAAAAAAAAAAAAAAAATATATATATATATATATATATACTTGAAGTATTAAGGAGTAAAAGGGTAACAACATGTTGTAACCTACTCCCAAGTGATTCAGAAAAACAAATTTTATACCTATACACACATACAGAGAAAGAGAGGGAAAATGCAAATGCAAATGTAATGTAGCAAAATGGTAAAAAATTGTTGAATCTAAGTAAAGGGCATGCAGGAATTCTATTATTATATTCTAATATTCTATTATGCAGGAATATCTATCTGTACTATTCTTGTAAACTTTCTGTAAGTTTGAAATTATTTCAAAATACAAAGTAAAAAAAAGGTGGTCAAACTTAAACCAATGCTAGACATGGAAAACAGAATAAACATAGATATAATGTCTGCAGTAGTAAACTGCAATGACCTGTGAGGAACCTAAATTCTATTTATTCATATAATTCTGCTGAGAGATAGGCAAAGAAATAATATAAATAGAGTTCTACTCTTGCTTGAGCTATAGAAAGCCTAAGTGAACATCACTCCCATCCTAACAAGAAAAAGTCAGATAATTGACAAAATCATAACTTCTCTTGAGCTAATCAAAAAGCTGAGGCCACAAGGCAACCAGGCAAACTGAATTCAAATGAGTGACAAATCCCTCCACGGAGAAACAAGACATGCAAACTATGTGACCTTTCACAGAACACAGGAAGAAGAGATGGCTGCTCTGTAAACAGCTGAGATGAAACTGGCTTCAATTTTAATAAATTCTTATAAAGCTGAGTGTGGGCTAGTGTAACACTACTGAATTCCTGTCTTAACTCACTTGAAAGCCCTTTTCCATGGGGCGCTATCAGGTGCTCCTAAGACTGGGTGGGGGGGACTGGAGAGAGCACTCCTCAATACTGGACTGGGATACAATTTTGTCCCCTTCCTGATCCCTTCTCTCAGATAATGTAAAAGCCTTAATCCACTGGTGGAAGGGCAAGAAACCCTCCCTGTCCCTGAGACCCAGGCAAATATCTATTGCTCCTGGGGGTTAGGTACAAGCAAAAGTTACCATCTGCTAGATCCTACACTGATACAAAGCAAAAGTCAGCTATGGCTGGAGGAGGAGGGACATGTGGGAAATTCTAGCCCATCCAAGATCCCCCTCTCTCCAGACATATAGACACACACATGGAAGGCCAAGTCTGTGTGCCACCAAGGGTGGAAGTGCAAAATGCTAAGAAAGCTCTGTGTCTGAAGTCTGGGCACATGTGACCTGCCTGAGACTGAGTCAGGACTAAGAAGGTCTCTTCCCTTACCATGAGCCTGGCTCCAAGTAAAGAACAACAGCAGTTTACCACTGGGGCAATGATACAGGCAGGCTTGAAAAAGATACACTGTTTAAGCAAGATCAAGGGAAAGCTGAAGTGGTTGTCAGACAAAGTAGACCAGAAGGCAGAACAACTCTAAACGTATATGTGCCTAATAACAGAACTTCAACATATACGAAGAAATAATATAAATGAAAGTAGTAATTTAGCCCTTTTTAAAAATTCTGACTGGTTATTTCTTCACTTTTCTCCTATTGTTATTGGTCCAAGTTAGCTTTCTAACTTATTAAATTACTATATGATAATAAACTTTTTAAATGAATGACTAATTTCAAAATATGGCATATTTTCATTGCAGCACTGTTTGTGTTGGCACAATAACTTAACTGCTCTTCTGTGACAAGCTGACAGAGACGTTTACTGCACTGGGAGAGGAGGAGGAAATGACGCAAGAGGAGCTTCATCCAGACAGAAAGACATGGAAGGCCCAGCCCTTCCCTCACACCAGAGTGTGAAAAGAAAGAAGAGTGAGAGAGAGAAGTTAGACACGTGTGTTGTCACTTCCCCTCCCTGCGAATTCAAAGGAAGAGATGATGTGCCAGTCACAGTTCTGTCAGAAGACAGAAACCACACCAGTCATTTCAACAGCGAAAATTTAATATAAAGGAGTGTCAATTAACAAAGAGTGATTACTGGTAAGAGGATGCTCTGTGTTTTCTTAGATTCTGCATTTGTCTATTTGTCATCCATTAGTCATGGGGCCAAACAGCCGAAGTGGTTTTGCATCTCCCCAGCAATCCAGAGCCCATACTCAGAACCACCTCTTTAACCCGTTAATCTAACTCTCACACACAAAGCCAGTATTTCCCCTGCCCTAAATCACCCAGGGCCAGGTACCAGACAACTAGGGACAGCCCCTCTTCCCCAAGGCCTACCAGAATTATCCAAATTGACCAATCCTGAGCTGTTCCCCTGCACTGCTGGGCCTTTCGCACAGAAAGCCCAGCAAAGGCTCTGGCCTCAGGGCTCCCCTTGCTCCCTTCTGCTCTTGTGGTTGGTGCTGCCCCACATGGCCCCGCATGACATGGCAAGCCTCCCTCTCAAAAAGGTAAGTAATAAAAATCTTTCAATGGTACTGACCTCTCTGTGTCAACACTCAGTCACCTCCATAAATTAAAATCCCACTGGAGCCACTTACACAGGATTTAGTGTTTCTGTTTAAGGTCTTTGCATACAGACAGTGCTTTCCTTTAAGCATCAAAATGCTAGTATTTTGGCATGCTTGGCATTTTGAACCAGGATACTTAGACAGGTTTGGGATGTTGAGTGAAGGTTTGTTTACATAGAAAAGTTCACATGTGCAAAAGAACAGCAAAACACAAATTTGTAGGATGATACATGGTGAACTGAGGTAGCTAGTAGAGGTTTGGGGTATGCACATGTGTGCGTTTTGTATATTTCCACTCATCTTGGTTCAGCTGGATGTAGTTTTTCTACGTTCACCTAGCATCTTGTACAGACAAAATTATGCATTAGCAAATGTGAAATCTGAGTTATGCTCAATTGTTTCAATTACGTTGGAATAAATTTGTGTTCTCAAAAGAAGTGTTATAGCAGAACTGACCATAGTACAGCAAACACATTTATAGTAAGACATGATCAGAAGAGAAGAGAAGAGAAGAGAAGAGAAGAGAAGAGAAGAGAAGAGAAGAGAAGAGAAGAGAAGAGAAGAGAAGAGAAGAGAAGAGAAGAGAAGAAGATATCTATTATAAACAAATGCCTGGAAGGATCTACATCTCAAAGACAGAAAAACATGTCCCAAGATTTAAGGCTATGAAAGATCACTTGACTATGGAGTTTGCTGTCAATACCAAATAAAGAACAATAAGCATTACCCATCCACATCTGGTGTTACAACTTTCTGCTGATTTCAGACAAACTTTCCTTCCACCACTATACAATAACCCACAAGATGCAACCCTTCTAATACCCACTTTCATAAGTCAACAACAGCTTTTTATTCGAGACAGTGCCATTTCTTGTGTTATTCATCTATTTCTAAACCATTTAACATGGATACAACTGTGCTAACGTTTTTATTAGGTTTCTATCTTTTTTTTTTCTTTGTAACCAAAAACATTTGTAGTTTTCTATCTTATTTTTATGTGTCAATGGCAAAGTATTTTTGAGTGCTGTCTCCAAATCCCATTTTGCCATAAGAACTATGGCATTTATTGGATTAATTTTGCATAACATGGAGATTTTTAGAAGTGGGTATGTCACATTGTCACAGAACTGACTATACTTCTAGCACTCAACAAGATCTTAAAGGAATGAAATAAACAACAGAAAAATCTCAAAGGGGAAGAGGGCAAAAAATAATCTTAAGGGTCAGCTGTGATATTTTGACTCCTTCTCAAAATGTGTATGATGTACAATAGAAACAGAGTACACATAAATGCTAAGCAATGATCTCTGAGTAATGGATGGAAAGAGTAACTCATTTTTTTAATTCTTTGTTGACTAGTCCAGATTTTCTGAAATTAGCATCTACTACTTTTTTTTTTTTTTTTTGCAATCACACAAGAGGAGGTTTATTTTCTGGCTAGCCAGGGTCCAAGCCCCAGAGCACCAACGCAGTGGCCACTCTCGCAGGCAAGGACCAGCATCTACTACTTTTATATTCACGAATAAATACATATATTGCTGGCAAAAAAAAAAAAAATCCCCCTGGAGATTTTTAACAAATGAGACAGAGGAGTAAAAGAGGACCCTAAGAGGTACAGAAGTGGCAAATGCGGAGAATATCTATTGCTTAGAGCTGAAGGAGAGTGAATAGGAAGGAGCTAAGAACTTGGGAGAGCCTACCGCCACCCCAAGGCTGAGATTCCGACCTCTTTAGAGAGGACACAGCTCCACAGGAAACATAGCCTGCTAGTGGCAAAGATGCTTGCCAGAGGGTGTAATCCAGAGCTGGTCCACAGGAGTGGCTGCCACAGAGTGGAGAAACCTGTCGGAGGATGTGAATCGGTTGACATAGGTCCACAGCATCACCCCGGGTTGTCTGGGATGGCTGCTGAGTGTTACGGGGCATCTTGCATACCAGTCCACTGAAAACCATACCCCATTTAAAAATCAGCATACAGGAAATAGGAAAGGAAGCCCCTCCTCTCACTATGGCCTCACAGTGTCCCTTCAGCACCCTGCTGACAAAGCCTAACACTGAGCCAGCTGGCAGAGGAAAACATTTAGAGTCCAGTTTCAATGTCACAAAACTTGGCAAAAAAAGAGTGGATTTGGAGATGACAGGCAATAAACAGATAACTGGCACAGATGGAGAGAGGGTGGACTGGTAGTTAGACTGGTGAAAGCAATGGGGCTTCTGCCCCACTTCCTAATCGAAACTCCGGGAGAAAACCACCTTGCAGGATACAACTTCCCACCCATACCAACATGGATGGCTACACGATAAACATGGTGGTGTAGCCTGGCCTGGTAAGGCAGAGAAAGAATCTAAATTTTAGTACTGTGAGCTTCCTTTGGTTTGTGTGGTAAGAAAGAAACCCTGAAGTTTGAGTTGAGAACAATATCAGCCACAGGATGAAGGTACAGAACAGCAAGTAAGGAAAATTCCCTGGGCCTGATGGAGACAAAAGAAAAAATACGTTAGGTCACCAACCACACCTCAGGGGACATCTGTAAAGGGCCCAGGGACCAGATCAGACTAGATCAGCAAAGGCCAGCAAGCACAGGCATCCCCACAAGATTTCACAAGCCCCCAAGATACCCAGATGCTGTTTCTAGCAGGGGACAGTAGGGGGAAGGGAAGAAAACACGAAAGACCCAGAATTTACCCAAAAGATACTGTTTAAACAGAAAGAAGATGAGACCTTGTTAATTGGCTAAAACACCTCCCTTTCCTCCTCCCCATTACAAGATATCAACTTATCAGGAAGACAGATTGGTGACTTTTTTTTTTTTGAAACAGAGTCTCGCTTTTGTTGCCCAGGCTAGAGTGAGTGCTGTGGCATCAGCCTAGCTCACCGCAACCTCAAACTCCTGGGCTCAAGCAATCCTACTGCCTCAGCCTCCCAAGTAGCTGAGACTACAGGCATGCGCCTCCATGCCTGGCTCATTTTTTCTATATATATTAGTTGGCCAATTAATTTCTTTCTATTTATAGTAGAGACAGGGTCTCGCTCTTGCTCAGGCTGGTTTCGAACTCCTGACCTCGAGCAATCCGCCTGCCTCAGCCTCCCAGAGTGCTAGGATTACAGGCGTGAGCCACCGTGCCCGGCTGGATTGGTGACTTTTTAAAATATGCTATAATTTCTCTGCACAGCTGGGCAGTAGTATATAAATTTTCAACTCCACTACATTACCACATGACTTAAAAAGGGATAAAAAAAAAACCAAAAAGAACACACAAACTTGTATATTTATAGAATATTATACTTCATCAAATCTAAGACACTATTGTTAGACACATCTTCACTTTATGTACCAGTAACCATTTGCAATTAAATGATGGCATTCTACTGATTATAAAATGCACCCTAATTTTTGAGATGCTTTTAAAATGTGAAATAAGATACATTTTAGAATTAATTAAAGCCAGCCAGGTGCAGTAGCTCATGCTGGTAATTGCAGCACTTTGGGAGGCAGGGGCAAGAGAATCACTTGAGGCCAGGAGTTCAATACCAGCCTAAGCAACACAGTGAAACTCCATCTCTACAAAAAAAAAAAAAAATTTAAATTAGCCAGGCATGGTGGCACACACTTGTAGTCCCAGCTACTTAGGATGCTAAGGCAAGTAGATCCCTTAAGCCTAGGAGTTTGAGGTTGCAGTGAACTATGGTGACACCACTGCACTCTAACCCAGGCAACAGAGTGAGACATTGTTTCACAAAAAAAAGAAAAAGAAAAAGAAAAAAGAAGCTCTGAAAAAATAACACAAGAAACTGGAAAGGCAGGACTTAACTTTTTACTGAATGCCTTTTTTTGTTGAATTTTCTTACCATGTGTATGTTTACTAAAAACACACATGCACAAACTTCCATAGTGTTCATCTTAAGTTTTCTCCTTCGAAGACATCCTTGGCAAGCTCAGTTTGAGGGGAGAACCTAAATTCCTACCTAAGACACATTCTAACTCCAACAAATACTTCCAATTCACAGCCATTTAAATTCAAATTCAAATGTAACCAACTGCTCTACTACTTTGCATTTCAAAGTAGTATCCTTTTGGTTCCCCTCATTATATTATTAGTACACATGGGGGGAAAACAAAGAACACATCTGTGTGAACATTAAGGATGCGATCCCTAAAGCAGTTGTGATTACCACCAAGCTAACTGTCCCACACAGTGTAGACCAGTGGTCCCCAACCTTTCTGGCATCAGAGACAGGTTTCATGAAAGACGGTTTTTCCACGGACAGAAGGTGGGGGGCGGTAGGGGGTGAGGTGGCGTGGTGGCAGAACTCTGTGGCTCCATCCCTAACCGGCCACTGACCGGAACCAGTCCGCAGCCCAGGGGTTGGGGACCACAGGTGTAGGCAACCACAACCTCCATTTCATCAGCTCTCTGGAGCTCACATAAATGAGGCCAGAAAGACACATAAGCGATTTAAGATTCCACATGAGAGTCACACTTAACACTGGGTGGTAATTTTTGACTTCATAGGAGTTTTCAGCTCCATGAGGAACTCCACAGGCCATCTAATCCATCTTAAATTCATATCTACAATGTTACTTTCACTAGGAGAATTTTGAATGTGGACTGTATGTTGAATTGTGTTATTGGATTAATGTTGATTTTAAGTGTGGTAATGGTGTTGCAGTAGAGAGTGTTGTCCTTGGCTATCATGAGTCTACAGCCAACTTCCAAGTGGTTTGGTAAAAGAGAAATGTTTGTATGTAATGAGAGACATAGAGAGGGTGTAGCAAGTGTGAAGAGTTGACAAATCTAGGTGAGGGAGATATAGGTTGTTCTTTGCACCGTTCTTTCAACTTTTTATATGATAGGTTTGACAATTTTCATTAAAATTTTTAAGAAAATAAAAATAACAGTAAATGCTCTTGATAAGTACAATCTATATTTTTCAACGTCTTGAGGGAAGGGAATTCCATACCTTCCCAAGAAGCCAATCCAGGTGCAGTATCTTAGGAAGGACAGTCACCATCGCCACAGCAGCGTTAACAGTTGCCAGGGCTCTGTGCAGGCACTGCTAAGGGCTTTAGTGCATTGTATCTTGGCATCCTCTCAATAATCCCATGAGGTGGGTGTGTGTTATCGACATTTGCAATTTACAGGAGTGAGAGCCAGAGATTTATGAGGGTGACTTGATAGCTGTGTGAACCCACCCAAGTTAGGGGAAACCAGGATTTAAAATTGGGCAGACAAACTTGGGAGCCCATGATCTTTACCACTACCAGTCTTCTCCAACTTGGGTCGGGACCCATTCTTGGTCATGAAATCCACTAGTGAGTTATAGCTACCATTTTTCAAAATGAAATACAACTGAAAATATCACTGTACTCCACTAAAAGGGAAAGTATTAATTCTCAGACTATCTTCAGATATATATAGGTATATATGTATATACATGTTTATGTATATTCATATGTATGTGATATGTGTATATGTATGTGAGTACTAAGTCATAATATTAATAGAATATGCATTCCTAATGCAGGTCGCAATGTTTGAAAGCCACTGCATTATTCTATATTGCCTCCTCCTCCTCTTTCATTTCCTACCCAGAAGCAGTCTCACTGTTTCGGAGACTAAAGGAAAAAAGAGGCCAGGTGTGGTGGTTCAGGCCTGTAATCCTAGCACTCTAGGAGGCCAAGGCGGGTGGATTGCTCAAGGTCAGGAGTTCGAAACCAGCCTGAGCAAGAGATCCACCCCCAACTATAAACAGAAAGAAATTAATTGGCCAACTAATATATATAGAAAAAATTAGCCGGGCATGGTGGGTACATGCCTGTAGTCCCAGCTACTCGGGAGGCTGAGGCAGCAGGATTGCTTGAGCCCAGGAGTTTGAGGTTGCTATGAGCTAGGCTGACACCACGGCACTCACTCTAGGTTGGGCAACAAAGTGAGACTCTGTCTCAAAAAAAAAAAACAAACAAACAAAAAAAAAAACCAGGAAAAAAGGCAATACAGATTTAGACGGTTAAGGGAAAAATTCCATTGGGAATTCTCTAATCTCAAAATAAGCCAAAATAATATACTTTTAGTACACATTAATAGATAATGATGCAACTGGCAAATCTGCTAATATAAAAGACATATTTTCAAGTAGGAATTTGGATAATCCTCGTGGTATTTGTTATAATAAGATGTTATCTGCAATTCTATTAAAAGATATCAATTTAAAATTCAGGCTGAAACTGTATATATAAATATGGTCAATAGTTACATGAAGATTCTTCTCTGGCAATTCTCCACTGAAAATCCAAATGCATGTCAACATGACTGAGGGTCAAGAACGACCAAAGAAAACTATTTGATGCTGCCGGAGAGGTCCAAAGGCAGCTACGGAGTATACGTGTGCGTGGGAGGGGGATGGAGAACTCAAGAAGGCAAGTGAGAGGTGGAGAACTATTCTAATACTGCCCTCCCAAACCAAGCACTCTACTGTACATCCTGTTTTAAAAAGTTAAATGGGAAAAGTGAAAGAAAAAAATCATTCCACATGTGTCTAAGGTCCACCATTAAAGAAGGGTTTTCTATGAATTAATTTTAGCATTACCAAATGAAGTCACAGGAAGAAAGTACTATATCTTTAAATCCATGGCTATTTTTTATTCCAAGTTTCTGTTTGGGGCCAGTACTGCTCCCTTGGGACTGCACTGACTCACTGCATCTTCAGAATGACGCAAGTAAGGTTCTCTGTACAACTTCAAAACAGACTGTGAATATATCCAGGCAAAGGCTGGCTTCAGAGCCAATAGATCAATCAGCCAGCCATTTGCACAGTTGCTAGGACCAGGCAGGAGATGAGAACATTCTCCTCATCTTCAATTTCATGAAAGTTTGATCACCTTTTTCAACGGGTGAAACAGTTTGACCAATTTTTAAAAAGCTTTCTTTAACTCACCCGTCCTCTCTGGGACGTCATCTCCATCTTCACTGCCCACTCAGATTCCAACCTACTTTCTTGGACTGACTTGGTCTTGTGGTAAGAAAAGAAAGGAAACAAGAAATCCAGTGCTGGGTATCCCAAGAATCTGGAATTCCCTCCCCTAATAGCCCCACTATCAGCACCAATATGACAAAGGCAAACAAGGCTACATCCGCATGGCCTGGAACCAGGTAACTTCAGCATCACCTGGTTCACCCTATGGCTTCCTTCCTAAAACAGATAACCAAAAGCCAGAGGATGAGCCAACATAAAATATGTTTGCTTTTTTTGAAGTGGTTTGCATTTAGAGCCGATCACTTGCACACAGTGTTCTCTTTAGAACACTTACATTATAAAAGGCATCCATGGTGCCTGAAGGCAGAGTGGCTCTATTAATATAAGCACAGGGCAGCTGTAAATAATCAAACCTCTAGTAGCCAAGCTGTCAGCCTTTGTCAGCAGTCTCCCTCAATATCAAATGCAATTTCACCATATTTCCGTTTTATCCTTACTAAGACATTAGCCACCTAATAGCATCAAGAGTATAAATTCCCCACATAATAGATTACTTATATGCTATATATCTTTGATGTTTTTTGTTTTTTCCTAGAGCAGCCTTGTTTGTTTAGTCAAGACATTTCAAAAAAAAAAAAAAAAAAGACATTTCACCATCAAATGTGCCACAGCAAATCAATTTCTCTCTATAAATTTATAAGTTCCCTCCCCCAAGCATAAAAGGCTAAATGTATAAGGGGCTGAGCAGCATGAGGTCCTTTCATGTTTTACTGTTGGGGACTAAAGACTTTAATATATCTCAATTTTACAGACTTCGTTTCAGAGGGAAATATACTGCATCATGCCATACATCAGCAAGTTCCACCACCAAGTAAAAAATAGGGGGGCAGCAAAGAGGCAAAGGAGAATGGAATTTTTACAGTAAACAACTTTGCCATTGTGAATGATGGCTGTTACTAAAACATGCTGCCACTTTTCCAGTATCTTTCTTTCTCCCTCTGTTGATCTTTGTTGCCATAACTACCATTTGACTCATCTTAAAAAATTGCACACACATCTCCAGCGCAGTCGTTGCCACTCTGTGACTCCAGATCGGCTTTCACTCACCTGGCAGCAGTGGCGTGGACCAGAGGCTGTTAATCACCTCAGGGCAGTGGGACTATCTGGGGGACAAGTAATTAGAAATTGACGCTAAGATATCTTTTTTTTTAAAGTCATAGTTCTCATCAATATCTGATAATATTTAAATGTCGCTTAATCATAATTCTCAATTAGAAAGATTTTTCTTCCCTATTTATCACAAATTTTCTAAAATTTTCATGAAGAAAATGAAAAAATTGCAAAATACAAGTGACTTTTAAGCAATTCTTAACAACTTCTAGATAATTCCCTAGAGGTCAATCTATGTTTGGCTTGAGGGCTTGTGTTTTCTCTGTCTGTAGGAATCCCTAATTATCACAGGTACTGAAATGACAGCTCTGGGATTCTGGGTAAGATGGGGGACTGAGTGCAGGCACTCATCCCTCTCCTGTGTGTTACCCCTTTAAATTACAATAAAAGGATTAAAAAGGATTATAAACTACAATAATGATGAGAATAGAAAGGGGTAGTCTCATGCAAGAGACTTCTAAAAATCTGGGGGATCTGAAAGAGGATGAGTAAGCACTGGTTGGCAAAGGAGAACACGGTAACAGAGGGCACCCATCTGCCTGGAAGGACCCCAAATGTGAAGATGGCAAGTGGAGTGGAGGATGAGAGCGAGACACGGGGTGAAAACTGGGGATTGTAAATGTGCATGGGAAACAGGCGACGGCCAAAACACACACCGGACCTGCCTCTCCACACCCAGACATCATCCCCAGTGAGGAGGGATCTTCCTTAAAGAACTTACAGGGAAGTCTGGAAAGTACTGGTGCGGTGTGTCAGTGTCCCAACATAAAGCCTCCAGGAGGGTTCCTTGAGTCCCCTACTCAGTAATCCAAATGGAACCGGCCAACTGGCAATCCCACTCACATACATAGGACTCCCAATCAACCTGCCTATTCCCATGTTCTTAAATGGGAATGGACAACCAGCATCACCAGACTTTTGAGGAAAGCCTAGAACATCACAGAAAAAGACCAAGACAAACAGATTATCTAACCCTGAAGAAAACAGATAATTCAGGAAACTGGAGAGAACTCAACAAACAAAAAACATCTCATGTCCTCATGAAGATGCATAAAGATTATTATGCCCAGAAATCAAGAATCTGATGCTATGAAAAAGATTCTTAAAATAAGAAAGAGCTTTGGTAGTTGAAAATTATGGCTGCCAAAATAAAAAATCGATACAAAATGAATGAAAATTTGTCAAGGAAATCTCCCAAAACCCTGAAAGAAAGATCCAGGAGAAGCAATATGAAGTTAATAAGAATAAAGAACTCCTTCTAAGGAACACACCTGTGTCATCCCATCTGTAGCGGTTTGCGCCATCCCAGCAACTCCTTCCGGCTTCTCCAGAGCCGTCTACTCCACACCAGCCTCCAAAGACCTCAAGAAACTAGTTGCCACAGCGTCTTAACTTAGGTTAACTTGAAGCCCAATTGAACTTTCACAGAGACACCTCGGACTGACAGGACAGAATGTTAACCAGCCTCTAAGGTTCAACTCCATTATCTCAGACAGCCAGCTTTGCCATTTCTGAGCTAGCTACTGTGTGATACACATGACTAATTCTCTACACAACCCACTGTGTGTGTGTGTGTGTGTGTGTGTGTGTGTGTGTGTGTGTGTGTGTGTGTGCGTGCGCTCATTCCTTCACGCATGGCTGACATTCTTTTTAGGTCATTTTCTCTTTTTTCAAAAGTATAAAAGTTCCTTTGTGAGTATGTTGGAGGTAAAAACTGTTTTTGTTTATCTAAAAATGTCATTAGCATGCCCTCATTACTAAATCGTATTTTAGTTGAGTTTAAAATTCTAAGTTGATAATTTTTCTCTCAGCACTTTTAAGGTACTATTCCACTGCCTTCTGGTTTCCATTGTTGCTGTAAAGAAGTTTCCTTTCAGTCTAATAGGGTTCCTTGGGAGGTAATAAGCTTCTCTCTGATTGCTTTTGAAATCTTTGTTTTGTCTTAGGTGCTCTATTACCTTCCAATTTAAATAAGGCTTCTTTATACACACACACACACACACACACACACACACACAAAACACACACACACCCCTGGGATTTGCTCTGATTCCTGAATCTAAAGATTCTTGTTTTTCAATAGTCTTGGAAATTTTTTAGCAGTATCTCCTAAAATACTGCCTCTCACCTATTATCTTCTTTTGTGCCTCCTTGTAGGCCTAAACTTTTATCTTTTCATTCTGTACTTCATTTCTTTAGATTTGACTTTCATATTTTTCATTTTTGTCTATGCTGCATTTATGTAATTTCTTCAACTTTATCCATCAATTTCCTAAATCTTTCTTCAGCTGTGTCTAACCTGTTATTTAACCCATCATTGAGGTTTTAATTTCCCTGATTGTATTTTTCACTTTTTTAGTTCTTTTTAAATTCCTTCTGATTTTTCTTCATAGAATTTTAGTCCCTGGTCAGGCAAGTTGGCTCATGCCTGTAATCCTAGCACTCTGGAAGGCTGAGGCAGGAGGATCACTTGAGCTCAGGAGTTCGAAACCAGCCTGAACAAGAGCAAGACCCCATCTCTACTAAAAATAGAAAGAAATTATCTGGACAACTAAAAATATATAGAAAAAATTAGCTGCTCATGGTGGTGCATGCCAGTAGTCCCAGCTACTCAGGAAGCTGAGGCAAGAGGATCGCTTGAGCCCAAGAGTTTGAGGCTGCTGTGAGCTAGGCTGACGCCACAGCACTCTATCTCCAAAACAAAACATTTTTAGTCCTTACATGTTTTCTATTTTACATTTTATTTTTTAAAAGATTTTTAAATTATTATTTTGTATTCTGAATCTGATTATTTTATTTTGAGACAGGTTCTCACTCCATCACCCAGGCTAGAGTGCAGTGGCATGATCATAGCTGACTCCAGCCTCCAATTCCTTGGCTTAAGTGATCCTCCTGCCTCAGCCTCCTGACTTGCTAGGACTACAGTCATATACCACCATGCCTAGCTGATTTTTTTTTTTTTAGAGATGGTGTCTCATTATGTTGCCCAGGCTGCTCTTGAATTCCTGACCTCAACTGATCCTCCTGCCTTGGCTTCTCAGAATGCTGGGATTATAGGTATGAGCCACCATACCCAGCCTGAATCTGATAATTTTAATATCTAAAGCTATACAGTGCTCTAGTTCTGTTCATTTTCCTGCTCTGTTATGCATGGTTGTTTTTTTCCTCATGTATTTAAGTTTTGGATTGTGAGTTCATATTTGGAGAGGCTTTATTTGTGGGAATCCTATGCTAAGGCTGAGATAAATAAAGCTAGATATAGTCCAAAAGGATAGGTATTGACTTTTGCCAACTAACTAGTAACTCTAGCAACCTAGGATCTCTTTAAGATAATTTGTCTTCTTGGAATTTCCCAAACTACATAGGTCAGGTAAATTCAAACAAAGTTTAAACAAAGGTATGCCTAGAATAAAAATTATCCAGGGAGCTTTTTTACCTCCCAAAGTGCAGACCAAATAAGACAAGTTGTTTGTTTGTTTGTTTGTTTTTTAATATTCTGCCAATGGGCTTATTCTTTTTACTCTACCATTGTGCTAGAGGTATAGCCCTTTGATGATACCAGCTTTATATGGTGGTCTCAGTTTCAATTCCACATTTACCATAGGCCCAAGAGTCTGCTCTTGTTCCCAAACAGCTTTACAATGCAAGTCTCATAGACACCTAACACATGAGCTGGGGCCATTCTGCTCTGATTTAACGCAGGCAAATGAAAGCAAGTGTCCAAAGTTCATAAATGTTTTAACAGCTTTATTTGTAATAGTCCCAAAAGGGAAAAAACTCAAATGCCCATCAACAAGTGATTAGAGGCCGGTTAAGGTGGCTCATGCCTGTAATTCTAACACTCTGGGAGGCTGAGGCAGGAGGATCACTTGAGGTCAGGAGTTTGAGACCAGCCTGGGCAAGAGAGAGACCCCGTCTCTACTAAAACTAGAAAAATTAGGTGGGTGTCGTGGCACATGCCTATAATCTCAGCTACTCAGGAGGCCAAGGCAGGAGGATTGCTTGAACCCAGGAGTTTGAGGTTGCTGTGAGCTAGGCTGACACCAGGGCACTCTAGCTCAGGTGAAAGAGTGAGACTCCATCTCAAAAATAAATAAATAAATAAAAGTGAAGAGATAAATAAATTATTGTATATCTATACAATGGAACAGTACTCAGCAATAAAAAGGAATAAACTACTGATACATATAGCATGGATGAATCTCAAAATAGCTATATCAGACAAAGAACAGTACATAGTAAATGACTGTATTTTCTAGATTTTCAATAAATGAAAACTAATTTATGGAGACAAAAAACAGGTAAATGTTTGAGAATGGAGGGAGGTAAACCAGAGAAAAATTATAAAGAGTCATAAGGAAAATTCTGAGGATGGTGGGTATTTGTCACCATCTTAATTGTGGTAATGATTTGACAGGTTTATAGCTATGCTATAATTTATCAAATTATACACTTTAAATATGTATAGATTGCTTCATGTCAATTATACCTCAATACAACTATTTTTGGGGATAAAAGCTTCTTGGTCACTGAAATCAGCAAATGACTCCAAGACATTTGTAATTTTAGCTTATCCTTCTTATTTTTGGCTCATCCTTTATTTTTTAGGCTTTGGGAATTTCCCTCTTTTCCTGAAAGTTCAGCTATTCATTAAAAAGATGATTGTATTTTTAGGGTTCATGTGTAAGTGTTTTTATCAGGTAGATTATTATTAGGATAGCTGATCTGTCCTGTCACTAGCAAAAGTCTCCCTTGTATCTGTATTTGAAGAAAATGCTAAATTTCTTGAAAGTTCATCTATCATGTTGTCCCCATCTCACTCAAAAGCTTTCAGTTATGCCTCCAGGGTGGGCACAGAGAGTTGGATCCTCCGCCCACATTCTGTGCCTACACCTTTCCTCCCTTCAACAGTCAGATCTGGGGTGAGGTGAAAGTCTTCATATGCCCAGATCTCCTCTCTCCTCATCTTCTCCCAACAAAACCACTCTCATCTTTTTCCCTAACCAATCACCCTAATGAGGAGCTGTCTCTTTCCTTTCAGCCACTATAATTCTTCCTGCCCATATTACTAATGTAAACCAAATAATGCCTAGTGTTTGAATTCCAATATTCAGATGTTTCCTCTTCTCTATTTGATTCCTGAAAATCAGGAACATCTTTGAACCTACAAGCACATTAGCACCACGCTTTGTACTCATGTGAACAAGCAATAAATACTTGGCAAATGAATCAATGACCATATGCAGGAATGAAAATCCTTAAGGGAATTTAGTATGTTTGGGAGATATCTTCTCTATCAAAGATGCAGGAGGCTAAGGGCCGACCAGCCTGGCCTTCTGATGTAAATGACTGAAATCCAGCCAGTCACAATAACTGCTTAGAAATGTCCACTTCAAATTCAAAAGGCAAGTACACTTTGCTTCAAGAAAATAACAACTAAAATGCTAAACCTGTTGACCCTACAGTGGTTACTAAGCCGCATTTTTTAAAACACCAATTTCTGAAGGAGAAATATCTATGATGTTTTCTTTACAGATGTATTTTTTTTCTGCTAAGCATACAAACTGAGTGAAGATATTTGAAACATTCAAAAAGCATAGCATCAAGGCCGGGTGCCGGGCGCGGTGGCTCATGCCCCTAATCCTAGCACTCTGGGAGGCTAAGGCGGGCGGATTGCTCAAGGTCAGGAGTTTGAAACCAGCCTGAGCAAGAGCGAGACCCCATCTCTACTATAAATAGAAAGAAATTAATTGGCCAACTAATATATATAGAAAAAATTAGCCGGGCATGGTGGCGCATGCCTGTAGTCCCAGCTACTTGGGAGGCTGAGGCAGTAGGATTGCTAGAGTCCAGGAGATTGAGGTTGCTGTGATCTAGGCTGATGCCACGACACTCACTGTAGCCTGGGCAACAAAGCGAGACTCTGTCTCAAAAAAAAAAAAGCACAGCATCAGTTAATATACATGAATATGTCATAGTACCTAAGAAAGAACAAATGTTCCTACATTCTGACATTTGTATAACTTATTAAGCCAACAAAATGACAAGACCCTATTTCCCTATTCCCCTCCCCTCAAAAAATCCTTAAAGCATGAATGTACAGAACACAAACTGGCATTCCAGCTGCCTCTAATCAATTCCATTCCTAATACTCAATGCTGACCTATCATTTTCAAGTTTGGTTTTTTTAAGGGAGCGCCACCATGTGGTAAACGTTTTTAGTGCATTTTTAATAGAGATCCCAATAGGATGTTACATACTTGGAAACTGGAAGGAACAAATTATCCAGGCCCAATACACTATAAACAGATATAGCCACACTTCATAGAATATTTTATAGGTTATTTTTATAATGATCAAACTTTAGAGTTCTCTTCAAGAGGATTCAGATTATGAACCTCATTTCATATGTTAGTGAGATCCAGAGTCAAATCATTACCCAAGGGACCAAAGCCTGTAACTAGGGACAGAGGTAGACTAGAGAGGTGACATTACTAGGGCCTACAACTCTAATCTCCTGCCTCTTTGAATTACCCCACAGCTCCTACTGAATTGTATTCCTGTATGAAATACAAATTATTTGGAGACTTTTAAATTTTTATTTATCTAACAAACATGTACCTAGCACTTACTATGTGCTTGCAACTGTTCTCAGCACATGATAAATATTTGTAAAGCAATATTTAGAACAGTATTTAGAAGCAATATTTAGAACACAGCAAGCACTATATGTGGCAAATCAATAAAATTTTAAGACCTCCAAATAATTTGAATTTAATACAGCTTTCATATGAGGATTTTGAAATAACAGACTATATCACAAATCTTAATAACCTTCTAAGGTTTAAAAAAGGGGGGAAGGGGACAATTGTAGAAACAGAGATAACAGCAAAAGCCAGAAGCCTGTCTGTGCTCTAAAAGCCTGGGGCGCTGTCCTTCAGCTAACAAATGGATAAACAAACTGTGGTACGTCCACACAAGGGAACACTGCTCAGAGATCCAGAGCAAGAAACTGCTGATAACCTGACTCTCAACCCACTAGGATGAGTGAAAGAAGCCAGACTAAAAGGACACATACTGTTTCTGAACTTTCTTCAAAAGAAAAATCAAAACAAAACAAAAAAAGGCCACATACCGTATGATTCCACTGATAGGACATTCTGGAAAAGGCAACACCACAGGGACAGAAAACAGATCCATGGTTGCCAGGACTAGGAGTGGAGGGAAGAGGTGACAACAAAGAGGCTGCACAAGGGAATTCTGGGGATGATAGAATCATTCTGTGTCTTGAAAGTGATGGTAATTTCACAACTATATGCATTTGTCAAAGAAGGTGAGTTTTATGATATGTAAATTATACCTCAAAAAACCTGACTAAAAAAATAATAAAATTTAACACAATAAAAGACTAGGGCCACAGTTTGGCTCTCCAAATTACAGACTGGTTAAACAGAAGGTAAGGAAGTTGCATTCTATAAAAGTTAAAGAACAACTCACTAGACTGGTTTTCTCTACTGCCGACCTACTCTAGTTGGACCTTTGGCCTTTACTAACTTTATAACTACCCTTTATAACAGTTACGATTTATTGATCTAACTATATAACAAGCACTCTTCTACTTCTTTAGGTTTACTGCTTAATTTTCTGTGCCAGTTACTGATATATGTAAAAATGAAGAGTGAAAAATGCCCCCTCACATCTCTACACCATAGCACGCCATTCCACTCCCAAGAGATAACCACTATCAACAGACTTTTTTCAAAACATTTCCAGACCTAGTTTTTCTCTGTAGTATGAATGGAATTGTATTACCCTTGCTTTTCCATACCCACTTAGAACATCTCTGCATGTCAATCCACATAAGGCTGGCTCAATCTCTTTAACAGTGGCATAGTGTTTCACAGAATGATAGCCACAATTTACTTAGCCATCCCAATGAATAAACACCTAAGTTACTTGCAATTGTTCCTATTTAGGTTTCTCACAGAGGTTCTAATTTAATTCTCACAAGGACCCTATAGAGTGGGCCTATTATAGATAAGTCCTCCAAGGTTTGGAAAGATGCACCAATCCCATCCTTCAGCAAAGACAGACCAGGAACACCACAGTGCACAGGGTCAGATGGTCTTAGCCGTCACGTAACTTACTAGCTGTCTTCACTGGCTGCAACAAGAAACAGCCCCCTTGACCAGCGCAAGTCAGGGATTGAAGGGAGGGCTCTGGGGAATACAAGGAGGTCTCAGACCAGACTGGGGGCAGGGTGGTCACTGGGTGGGAGCTTCCCACCCAGTGGGGTGGGAGGAGGGAGGAGGGAGGAAGCTGCCTCCCTTCCACCCCCATCAGATGAAGGACACACAGTGAGTCATCATTGGCTCTACCTTGGGGGGACTTTGCTCTTGCCAATGAAAGCCTTCCATAAGCTCCGTGTTGCTGCTAATGCCAGTTCACACCAAGCCTCCCATGAAGTTGTGTGCTTGGCAAAGCATGAATTATTTTACACATTCACAAAAAGTGCCATGTGAGCGGGGGCCTTCATGGATCTGAAAGAGCCAGCACCAGCAGATCTGGTGTGAGCACACCCCAGCTGAGTTGAAGGGCAGGTCCCGGACTGCACTGACAGGGGAAAGCACTGGCAGTGAACAAAGGAAGTGACAGGAGGCCCTGCCCACGCAGGCCCCCAGACCATGGAGGGGAGCTGGGATTCTACTCTGACAGGGGTACCTACTGTGGGATAGAAGACTGGGTAGTGAAAAGACCTGATGTAAGTTTCCACAGTAGGGTCTCTCTGCTGGTGGAGGGAGAGCAGATCCAGATGGCGACAGGAGGCTGGGAAGTCTTCCAGGACAGAGCCAGGGGCAGGGTGGGGCCAGGGCGGTAGCAGCGGTGGGCAGGTGTGAGATTTATTCTGGGGCACTTGCTGCTGCATTAGATAGGGGAGTGAGGGAAAGGGAAGGGTCAAGGATGACACACCTGGGAGTGGCATCCGGGGAGATGACGCCATGGTCACAGGCTGTCACTTTCTCCCCAGGTCCTAAGACATTAAAAATGCAAGAGGAGGCCGGGTGCAGTGGCTCACACCTGTAATCCTGGCACTCTGGGAGGCCGAGGCGGGCGGATTGCTCGAGATTAGGAGTTTGAAACCAGCCTGAGCAAGAGTGAGACCCCCTCTCTACTATAAATATAAAGAAATTAATTGGCCAGATAATATATATATAGAAAAAATTAGCTGGGCATGGTGGCACATGCCTGTAGTCCCAACTACTTGGGAGGCTGAGGCAGGAGGATTGCTTGAGCCCAGGAGTTTGAGGTTGCTGTGAGCTAGGCTGACACCACGGCACTCATTCTAGCCTGGGCAACAAGGTGAGACTCTGTCTTAAAAAAAAAAAAACCTCAAGAGGACTAGAATGTGAAGAGCAGGTTTGGTGGGAACCATTAACTCAAAAGAACAAGACCCTGTAAGCGCCTGCACTTCTTCATCTTCACAGTCGTGGGGCACGCCCATTTGCATCCTGATCTGCCACATCCCACATAGCCACCAGCGGCTACCTACACAGCTCTCCAGCTTCCTGCCTGAAGCCAGCTACCCTGGGCCGGGCTGGGTTCACTGCATTCCATTCTTCTCTCAGGATCATACTCAGAAGTCTGTCTACAATCATCGGTTCTCTCCTGAGCCAACAGTAAGGCATCTGTCCTGCCGAGCAAGCCCCACTTTCCATGCCGCAGTCACATGGGCCGCTCCGGTTATTCAGCATCCCCGTGAGCAGGCTGATTGGGGGTGGGGTAGGGGTTGCTGGGGGTCAAGTGTGCTTGGTATGTATCTGTGAATGCCACGGCCACATTCTTCAGAGCGCACCAACGCATGCCACAGCCTGAGGCCCTTGAATCTCAAGCTCCTGAGTAGCACTTTCCCTGCAACCCTGGGAAACCGGTTGTGGGCGATGACCTGCACCCACTTGGTCTCCATTCTGCCAAATTCATCTGACGAATTCACCCAATTCTTTATCTTTTCTCTCCTCAGGGAAGCACTCAAAAATGAGACCAACACCTTGTCCTCGTGACTGTTTTCTTAACAAATTCTGCTAACAGTCTTTCTACCAAGCCACCAGAGATGAGTGGTTAGTTTGGTCAGTGTCAGGTTTGGGAAAACCTACCACACTAGTATGCCCCACTAGAATCACTGTAACATTCAAAATATTTAGTATTTGTTCCAACATTAAACTTGTGGCATAAAGAAGAAAGCAGAAAAGGGGCTTAGGGGGCCTATGGGACAGATGAGAAACACAGGGGCTAACTGTGACTCCATGCCACCAAATGACTTTAATTTCCTCCCTTATGAAGAGAAATGAATACTGATCTGTCACTGTTAACAAACGGGTACACTGACACACCTGACACACCTTCCAGAGGGGCAGCTGGCAATATGTATCAAAAAATCTTTAAGAGAATCTTTTTCTTTTGATGCAGAAATTCTATTCCTAAGAAGTTCTCCTAATAAAAATGTACAAAAATGGATCATGAAGATTCTGGGAGAAAACCCAAATGTCCATCAATGGAGGATTAGGAGAATAAATCACAGCCTATCCACACACTATGTGGATTTCCACACAGATCTCATTTCTATCCTGCTACTCTTTCCTATAGCACTCCCTCCTCCTTCAAGAACTCTGCAGGGAAGTGAGAAAGCAGCACCCAAGTGTCCCCCAGGTTGCTGTCCACAGCACTGTCATAATGAGCCAAAGCCTCCCCTTGCACCTCTAACAAGCCCCCTTGAGAAGCCAATAAAGGCTATGGACCTCCTTGTCAAAAAATAATAAACTCCAAAACCAATAACCAAACATGTGAATGTACAAATATTTGCATATAGTTTCAGGAAAGCCTAAAAATAAAAAGTCCAGAGAAAAGCACATCACCCATATTTAACAATAAAAAATCATCTTGACAAGATAAAAAATTCTGAAAATGGGTCCGGGCGCAGTGGCTTACACCTGTAATCCTAGCACTTTGGGAGACCAAGGCAGGAGGATGGCTTGAGCCTAGGAGTTCAAGACCAGCCTAGGCAACATAGTGAGACCCCCATCTCTACAAAAAATTTTTAAAAAATTAGCCAGGTATGCTTGTGTGCGCCTGTAGTCTCAGCTACTTAGGAGGCTGAGGGAGGAGGATAGCTTAAGCCCAGGAATTTGAGGTTGCAGTGAGCTATGATGACACCCCTGCACTCGTAGCCAGGGTGACAGAGCAAGACACTATTTCAAAACAAATAAACAAACAAAAAGTGTAATTCTGGCCCAAAGGGAAAGGGTGGAGGAACTTGTCTTTGGAGTGACTGGTTAATGAGGCAGATGAGCAACTCAGCACACTACTGATCCTCCTTGTATCCTTTTTTTTTTTTTTTTTTTGAGACAGAGTCTCACTTTGTTGCCCAGGCTACAGTGAGTGCTGTGGCATCAGCCTAGCTCACAGCAACCTCAAACTCCTGGGCTCAAGCTATCCTCCTGCCTCAGCCTCCCAAGTAGCTGGGACTACAGGCATGCACCACCATGCCCGGCTAATTTTTTCTATATATATTAGTTGGCCAATTAATTTCTTTCTATTTATAGTAGAGAGGGGGTCTCGCTCTTGCTCAGGCTAGTTTCGAACTCCTGACCTTGAGCAATCCACCCACCTCGGCCTCCCAAAGTGTTAGGATTACAGGCGTGAGCCACCATGCCCAGCCCCTTGTATCCTCTTAAATGATAAAATTCATCTCAACCCAAGGTGTCAGGAACACAAAACACAATATACTTGACCTTGCACATAACAAACAAAAGGAAACAAGATGCTACCAGGAACAAGAAATCTGTACAGATTTCCAAGTTTATTGGATGTGTTCGTCAGAACAAGAATCTGATCCTGTTAAATAAACTAAATATATTGTTACAATAGGAAAAGTAAAGCATGGTTGCCCCCTTAATGGAATAGGGAACTTTTTTTGGGGGGGTAAGAGATGGAATCTTGCTCTATTGCCCAGGCTGGAGTCCAGTGCCATGATCACTGCAGCCTCCAATACCTGGGCTCAAGTGGTCCTCTTGCCTCAGCCTCCTGAGAAGCTAGGCCTACAGATACATGCTACCATGCCCAGCTAAATTTTTTATTTTTTTATAGAGACAGGGTCTTGCTATGTTGCCTGGGCTGGTCTCAAACTCCTGGCCTCAAGCGATCCTCCTCCCTCAGCCTCCCAAAGTGCTGGGGTTACAGGTGTGAGCCACCATGCCCAGCTGAAAAGCACATGTGAAGTAATTGTTAGAATGAGGTGCCATAACTTTAGTTTTCTCATAATCTTCATCAACCTCCTGCATGCTTTTAGATGAAATTTAGATTTTCAACAGGAATGTGGAGCTGGTATGGCTCCTCCAGGAGTCGGATGAGCCCTTCCCAAGTGGGTTGATGGGCTGATCTCAACACCCACTCAGAACACCTTTCCCACTGAGTTCTGAGAATGTGAACACACCTGGCCTCATATTCTTAACTTACAAAGCAAACTTTTAAAAGGGTCCCAAATGGCCTTCTCACAGAGGGCCAGAAGAGAACTCTGCAAAATGAAACAACAACCCTGTCTCTCTTTCTATCTGGCATGAGTACCCCATACTCCCTCCCTGCTCTGGACTACAACTGTGTACTGAAGACAGCAGGCAGCACCCTAGGGCAGCCCAGCTCTGCCCAGGCTGAGGTCTTAGAGGGTTCCAAATTCCCAAATGCCAAACCATGAGCGCAAGGGAAGAAGGAGCTTCGTTTTCAGTTTCTTTTAAAACACCCTCAGACATAAATACTCCAAAGCCTTCCTAGAGCTAAGTCTAAGTGGATACAGGTCAGGTATGCCGTATCAGAGCACATTTGACCAATGCTAACCTGGCAAAGGCCAGCTGCAGGCTGGCACCACACGTACAAGTTTCTTTTAAACATCCAAAGATTATTCAGCAGAGAGCAACAACAGAATCACCTCCTTCCCCTCAACTCCCACAAACCCTAGCTGCTTCTCCTTTTTGGCAAAATGCTATCTGGCTGCTTTAAACACTGTTAGGATAATCCTAAAGATTAAGAGAAAATGTCAGAGCAAAATGTATTTATTTCAATGGCTTGAAATATAAAAACTTTCTTTATGGCAATGCTGAAAAACAGCTGGAAAAGGCACCAGTTTTGTTGTGTTCAAAGATGTAAAATGCTTTAAAAGTTGTGAAGAATTACATGACCCACTGTATTAGCTAATTTGAAATCTAAAGATTGTTGCAATAGTGTATGGGAAATCTGAGGTAAATGGCTTTCATTTGATAAAAAAATTACTTAAAACATCCATACAGGTCTGGCACAGTGGCTCACACCTGTAATCCTAGCACTCTGGGAGGCTGAGGCGGGTGGATCGCTCAAGGACAGGAGTTAGAAATCAGCCTGAGCAAGAGCAAGACCCCGTCTCTACTACAAATAGAAAGAAATTAATTGGCCAACTAACATATATAGAAAAAATTAGCCGGGCATGGTGGCACATGCCTGTAGTCCCAGCTACTCGGGAGGCTGAGGCAGGAGGATAGCTTGAGCCCAGGAGTTTGAGGTTGCTGTGAGCTAGGCTGATGCCATGGCACTCTAGCTGGGGCAACAGAGTGAGAATCTGTCTCAAAAATAAAATAAAATAAAATAAAATAAAATAAAATCCATACAAATGCAGAAAGCTCAGGAGGAGAACTGAATGAGAAAGCCTCCCTGCTAACCAGGTGTGTCAAGGAGAAAGGGAAGTGAAAAAACACAAAACCTTCCACACTTAGCTGCTTTTCTATATCAGCATAAATTTGGAAGCAGGCTAAGGTGAGGAATCAACTTGTACCTGTTGATCTTTTCATTTGTTCTTCTCTATAAGTGGTTGCCCCTTTTCTCATAGACACTTGTTTCCTTTGAAAAAATACTAAATGGCTTACACAACAAGCCATCTACTGTGCTTACAAGTTGTTTTTCAATAAATAAGAAGAGTAATCAACTCTTCTCTATATTTTGACAGAAACTCACCCATGAGACCATAGAATGTTACCGCTGCACAGTAAAGCTCTTGAAAGACACACAGGTCCTGGACAGTGTCCTTGTCCTCCTTGGTCACCACCGGCACAGCGGGAACTGGCATCTGCAGAGGGAATGCTGCAGCCCCACGGCTGGAGGCCAAGGACAGCAGCGTTCCAGCAGAGGCCCTCATGCTGTGGTCTGTGCAGACTGATTCAACCTCACCCCACAGATTTAAGAAAAGGAGTTTCAGGGCCTGGGGCAAAGTTGTCTACTTAAGAAAACAGAGTTTTGATTTTTCCAAGACGGAAAATGGAGGAAAAAGAGTCTCAATTCTCACACTATTATAGCCTTATGAATGAACAGGAACACCATGTGAGGGGGTGTATCTTGATGAACCCAAAGGAAATAAATCCTACCAAGCAATTATTCTGATCATTATGGTTGGGTCTCTCTAGAGAACTAGACTTCCAAGTCATGGTGAGAACCATGAACAACACGCAGATGAGAGATGAGTGAACAGCACATACTTATGTATAAACCCCTGGGAGAAGAATGCACCAAGACTGTTCAGCCAACCCTACTACTGAAGCAGGTCCACAACCAAAAGCCTCGCCTTCTTCTGCATAAAGGGAAACCACAGGGAACGACCCTGTGCAGTGAATGTCACTTCTATTTCCAGTCACCAGGCTCACATCCATGGAACTGACGTTACCCCTCTCCCATCTGGCCAGGGCAGTCGATCCCATAACCAAGATGTCTACTGGTGTCGTCTCCCTTTCTTCTGGCTCTCCTTACTAACTACTGCAGTGTCCTCCTTTCCATCCCAACCTAAACTCAGGTTACAGAATTTTCCTAAATCATAGATCTGGTCTTTTTTTTTTTTTTGGTGAGACAGAGTCTCACTTTGTTGCCCAGCCTAGAGTGAGTGCCGTGGCATCAGCCTAGCTCACAGCAACCTCAAACTCCTAGGCTCAAGCGATCCTCCTGCCTCAGCCTCCCGAGTAGCTGGGACTACAGGCATGCGCCACCATGCCCAGCTAATTTTTTCTATATATATTTTTAGTTGTCCAGATAATTTCTTTCTATTTTTAGTAGAGATGGGGTCTTGCAGTTTCGAACTCCTGACCTTGAGCAATCTGCCCGCCTTGGCCTCCCAGAGTGCTAGGGTCTTTTAAAAATCCCTTCAACAATTACTACTGAATGAACATCTACTCTGTGCCAAGCACTGTTCTAGGTGCTGAGGACACTTTTAAAGAGTTTTTGTGGTGCTAACATCCTATTGGGAACTACCTATAATTTCCATTGCCCACCAAATATCTCCAAAATCTTTGGCTTTGCACTCAAAGTCATCTCTGAAGTAGTCCAAACACGCCTTTCCTGCCTTACTCTATACACTCCCCTGATGATCCCAGCCAAACTGTTCCTAACACCCTTCACCCTTTCCCATCTGAATATATCTTCTCTCCCTGAGCAAATAAAAACCTCCCTGAGAGCAGAGGCTTTATCCTTAATATTCCCTAGTCCCCTTGGTAAAAGCGCTGAGAGGAAGAGTCGTCAGGAGCCCCAGTGAGTGCTCTAGCCCCATCTATAGCTTCTTGTCTTGCCTCTTCTTTAATACTTCTAATTATACCAATTGTACCAACAATATCGTGACTGAGAAGGGTCAATCACGGGCCTCCAAGGCCCCACTCCCATTACTTGACCACTCTCTGTGTCTAAATGCTTTTTTCACACACAGCCAAAATGTGCCTTATTACATGACTTCTGTCCGCTACTCCCAATGCTGCCTTCCAAAGCCATACAGAATAAGACCAACCCCCCTTTACATGACAGCCCTTTAAACATTTCAGACAGCTAACACATCTTCCCTCAGTCTTCCCTTCTCTAAGCTAAAAACATCACCCAATTTCTTTAACCATTCATTATTTATTCATGCATTTAACAAACATTTACTGAAAATCTACTATATGTGATAGGCATTATACTAGATGCTAAAGATATAACACAATCTCTGCTCTAAAGACATGTAAGAGGGAGTGACAGAGGCAAGCATAAAACAGCAGATACCACTGTGATAAGGGCCACAGCAGTAAGTACAGGATGCAGTGGGAGCAGAGAAAGTGACAGTTAAGTTCAGTTCTGCAATACAAGCAGGAAGGTGCCTGGTGGCATTCTTAACAGAAGCAGCAGGCCGGGCATGGTGGCTCGCACCTGTAATCCTAGCATTCTGGGAGGCTGAGGTGGGCGGATTGCTCAAGGTCAGGAGTTCGAAACCGCAAGATCCCGTCTCTACTAAAAACAGAAAGAAATTATCTGGACAACTAAAAATATATATAGAAAAAATTAGCTGGGCATGGTGGCACATGCCTGTAGTCCCAGCTACTCGGGAGGCTGAGGCAGAAGGATTGCTTGAGCCCAGGAGTGTGAGGTTGCTGTGAGCTAGGCTGATGCCATGGCACTCACTCTAGCCTGGGCAACAAAGTAGACTCTGTCTCAAAAAAAAAAAAAAGGCAGCAGCAGCACAGCATAATTTTCATGTTGGCCATGTTCTTCTGAAGAGTGAATGAATAAACATGTACATACATACAACTACTAGCTTGGGGAAGAGAAGACTAGTTATTAGTTGTTTTGTCTGGGCCAGGTACTATACTAGGCATTTACCATACATGCACTCTATACTTTACCCTCATAACCCTAGGAAATATGTACTAATGCTCCCATTTTAAAGATAAGAAAAGTAAAGCTTAGAGAAGCAAAATAACATGCTGAAGATCTCACATCAAGTAAGTAGCAGAGACAGGATTCAAACCTAGGTCGGCCTGACTTCGGGATCTGGGTGCTCAATCATTTAACTGTCTGGTTAATGGTGCTTAGCCTTTGTTGGGTCGTCATCCCTTGAGACTCTAATGAAAGCACAGGCTCCTTTCAAAGGAAAATATTCTTGTGCACATTCACTGAAGTGTGTATAAAATTCCAGGCATCAAAGACTCCCCAAATTCTATCCCTACACCTTAATATCAACTTGGGGTGAATATGGTGGCCTGGTGCTCAGGATCCCTTCCATCCTCCTCCCAGTGTCCCTTCTTACACTGCAAAGACAGGAAAGCTATAAACCCTATGTCACTGGTTTCCCTGCAGCTAGGATTTCAATGTGATTTGGGGCTTATAAACCAGATACAATCACATGAGATTCAGAAAGCAGATGAGAGGCACAGCAAACTTCTGCTGCTTCTGCTGCGGCTGTGGGTGAGCCCAGCTGCAGAAGCATTTGGTTTTCTGAGGCAGAATTAGGGGTCCCGTGTCCAGGCATCAGGTTCATGGGTGTTGAGTAGCAAAGTACGTGACATCAATTTTGCTGGCTGACCACAGCCTGGCTCTGGAGCCAGGAGCAGAACGGTCTTGATTATTGCAGAGGTCCTGTAGCTGACACCCTCCCCATTACTGAAGAGACTGCCACTGCCTTGGTGGTCCAGGTCTGTGAGGAGGCTTTGGGAATCATTCATGAAGCTCAACCAAGAACCTGCTTTTGCAGCCCTCCCAGCGACTGTTAGCTATATAATACTCTAAAATAAATCCCTTCCTATTAAAAATAGTGGGTTCATTTCTTTGTAATTGAACCCACAGCAGCAGAAAATCCCTGTTCTAGATTTTTTAAAATAACTGGTAGTTGTATTGAATTACAAATCCCAAGACAAAAGATTCTCCACCTTCTGCTTTATTAATTTTTTTAAGTCTGTAATCCACAATAAATTGTAATTTAAGACTAAAGGGCTCCCAAATTCAAACATTTTAAATTAACTAATTTGGGAAAGAACTGATTGCTCCTCTGTTTGGGGTCTTGATGAGCAGTAGCAAACACAGTACTAAGTAGTGCAGGGCAGCACTTTTAGGTGTCTACTTTTGGTGGCCAGCACTAGTACTCACAAATTACTGGTGATCCTTCCCTTTCCTGAACACCCAGACAGGTCAGCCAGTTTACAGTTCTCCTTGCTTGCTTGCCTTACCTTGGTATCAAGGTGGCAAGGTGACGTTCCAGTTCAAACTGATGGAGATCCCACTGTCCCTGAGAGGGTTTGAGGTTTGTTTATTACCACAAGAAAGCCTATCCTATCCTGCCTAATCCACCACCCTGGAGAAACTCCCACACATGCAACAAGGAGACACAGAGAGGGACATCTGTAGAGGGACATACTGCAGCACTGCTTGTCAGAGTGGAAAAATGGACACAACCTTACCAGTTATAAATGGGAGAATGGATAAATTCTAGTTTCATCATGTAATGAAATACTATATAGTAATTAAAATGAGGACCTAGGTCTACTTGCATCAACATAGGTAAATCTTAAAAACAATGTTGAATGAAAAAAGTAAGTCTCAAAAGGACATGTACAGAATGATATCACATTTTTTTTTAAGAGACAAGGTTTCTGTCATCCAGGCTGGAGGGATGAAGTGGCACAACCATAGCTCTCAAACTCCTGGGCTCAAGTGATCCTCCCACCTCAGCCTCCCACCTCCCTAGTAGCTGGGACTACAGGCATCAGTCACCATGCCCAGCTAATTTTTTTTTTTCATTTTTTTGCCCAGGTTGGTCACAAATTTCTGGCCTCAAGTGATCCTCCTGCCTCAGCCTTCTGAGTTGCTGGGATTTCAGGTATGAACCACCACACCCAGCCATATGATTCTTAAACATTATCCTAGTGTTCTGCATGTTTCTAAACATGGTTTTTCAACAACAACAACAACAAAAAAAACCTCTTCACTATCCTACCAACACTCTCTGTCCCTACCAAAAAAGTAGCTGAATAGAAAAAGAAACATGTTACGGATAAGATTTTTCCCCCCTCTTTAAGGTATCCCTACTGTTCAATTGTCAAAACTTCAAGGAGATAAATTAAAAAGTCAGTAATGAAAAAGCCTTTACCAGCCTACTTCTAAGTATCTAATTTTAGTTAGCAATATTTTAAAAGTGAGAAGATCCTCCATAAGTGTTAGCGTTACAATAGAGATCGTGTATCTCAAATTACAAAGATGAATCAATAATTTCATGAAATAATAATAATTTCATCCATTCCTAAAGCATTTTACAGTTTCCAAAGCTCTTTCACAGACATCAGTTCATCCCAATCTCCCAGCACCCTGGAAGGGAGCAGGGAAAGAGTGTATCATCATCCCCATTTGGCAGATGGGGAAATCGGGGCTCAATTTTACCCTATCAACTAAGTGACTTCTCCAAGATCATACTGCTTTTAGTATTAGGACAACAGCAAGCAAATATTTACAAACAGTAAATATTATCAGCATACTCTAAAGCCCATAATACTGACAGCAACTTAGTGGACCAGAAAAGTAAAGCCCTATAATCTTTGGAGGCAGTAAGCTCTGGTGGGTTAGCAAGGAAATGCCACGTAATTCCATTTTCTGAGCCATGACCATTTTTTTTTTTTTTTTTTTTTGAGATAGAGTCTCACTTTGTTGCCCAGGCTAGAGTGAGTGCCGTGGCATTAGCCTAGCTCACAGCAACCTCAAACTCTTGGGCTCAAGCAATCCTGCTGCCTCAGCCTCCCAAGTAGCTGGGACTACAGGCATGCGCCACTACGCCCAGCTAATTTTTTCTATATATATTAGTTGGCCAATTAATTTCTTTCTATTTATAATAGAGAGGGTCTTGCTCTTGCTCAGGGTGGTTTTGAATTCCTGACCTTGAGCAATCCGCCCGCCTTGGCCTCCCAGAGAGCTAGGATTACAGGTGTGAGCCACCACGCCCGGCCAGCCATGACCATTTTTAGGTTAAGCAATGGGCTTTTCAAAATTCCCAGGGATTGAAACCTGGTACTATTTATTTATATTAAACCCAATGTCATATTTAGTTGAACATAATTAGAATAAAATAATACTGTAAAGATATGTCATTTATTTTCTATCAGTTCATTATTCTACTCTGCCTTGCCTTTCTGAACAGAGGTTTTTAACCCTCAAATAATGTTCACCAGCATTCATTTATTTCCCCCTCAAAATCCTACAAAAACTCAAGTAACAGAAGCTACTGTTAGACTTGATAAAGAACAACAAAAAAAATTTTAGCACAAGTTATTACTATAAACTACTGCTTCAAGAGAAAATAAATGGCTAGTGCTCAAAATCTAGTATAAAAGATGACTAAATATCCCTAAAAGTGATCTACAGCAACATTAAACCAGTGTGAACTACAGCCTGATAGGAGCAAAAAGATAAGACAATTTCCTGCTTGAGGTAATGGTGTTGGGGGGAGAATAAAAGATTTTTCATTTAAAAACATAATTGGGTAGAGAATAATCATGACTTAGAGTCTTTATTATTCATTGAAAATCTATAACAGTCACCTCTTATATTAGAATCAAGCATATTATCAACTCAGACAAACTTACAAAGAAATCTGACATGATAAAGTAGAATAAAAGAGACTATAATATGTTATCGCACTATAGCACATAACAACACTGATAGGCAAGGAACAGTAGTGTTCTTTCCTTTAGTTATGATTCAGTTCACACTTTTCTTCCTCATATTTATGAAGGTAATGAAAAAGGAAAATTAAAAGGTATGAGGTTTTCACACAAAAAGATGCTCAACCTCATTAGCTGTCAGGGAAAAGCAAATTAAAACCATGATGAGAATCCCACTAGAATGGCTAAAAAAATACTGACAATAGCAAGTTCTGCCAAGGATGCCAGAAATTCTGGCATGTGAGGGTGCTGGTAGAAACATAAAATGACTGCCACTCTGCCGAACAGTTTGTCAATGTCTTATGAAAGTAAACATACACTTACCATAGGACCCAGTGATACTCATGCCTAGGTCTTTACCGAAGTATAGTAGGCTGAAAAATGGATGTCCAAAAGACATACATGTCCCAATCCCTGGCCTCTGTGAATGTTACCCCACATGACAGAACAAGGTCTTTGCAGATGTAAGAATTCTGAGATGGGGAAATTATCCTGCATTATGCTAGTGGGCCCTAAATGTAGTCACAAGCGCCCCCACAGGAGGGAGGCTGAGGGAGATGGAGGGGAAGGCTGGAGCAATGCGAGCCAAGAAATGCAGGTAGCCTTTAGAAGCTGCAAGAGGTGAGGAAGTGATTCTCCCCTAGAGTCTTTGGAGGAAGTGAGACTCTGCTGGCACCGTGATTTTGGCCCAATGATACTAATTTCAGACTTCTGGCTTCCAGAACAGGGGGAGAATACATTTATTCTTTTAAGCCACCCAGTTTGTGGTAACTTGTTACAGCAGCCATAGGAAATGTATATGCTGGATGAATTGAAAATTTATATTCACACAAAAAACTGTACACAAAGATTCACAGTAACTGTTCATTATCATCAATGTCCCACCAATCAACAGTCCAAATCTCCTTCAACAGATGAATGAATATACAAACTATGGTATATTCTTTAAATGGAATACTACTCAGCAATGAAAAGGAACAAACTACTGTTATATGCAACATTTAGGTGGACCTCAAAGGCATTATGCTCAGTGAAAGAAGCCAATCTCAAAAGGTTATATATACTGTATGGTTCCATTTATATGACATTCTCAAAAATACAAAACTATAGTGATGAAAACAGATCAGTGGATACCAGGAGGTAGGAGTAGTGGAGGGTGAAGAAGGTTATTAGGATCATGGAAATATTTTGTGTCCTATGGTGATCGTGATTATACAAATCCATAGGTGTGTTAAAATTCATAAAACTGTATATCAAAAAAAGTCAAATTTACTGTTTACTAATTTAAAATTTTTTTTTGGCCAGGTACAGTGGCTCCTACCTGTAATCCTAGCACTTTGGGAGGCCAGGGTGGGAGAGTTGCTTGAGGCCAGGAGTTTGAGACCAGCCTAGGCAAGAGCAAGACCCTATCTCTACAAAAAATTTAAAAACTTGGCCAGGTCTGGTGACTCACACCTGTAATCCTAGCACTCTGGGAGGCCGAGGTGGGAAAATTGCTTGAAGTCAGGAGTTTGTGACCAGCCTGAGCAAGAATAGGACCTTGTGTCTACAAAAAATAGAAAAATTAGCCAGGCACTGTGGCGCATGCCTGTAGTCCTAGCTACTCAGGAGGCCGAGGCAGGAGAATCACTTGAGCCCATGAGTCTGAGGCTGCAGTGAGCTATGATGATGCCACTGCCCTCTACCTGAGGTGATGGAGCAAGACTCTGTCTCAAAAAAAAAAAAAAAAAAAATTAGGCAGGTGTGATAGTGGCACCTGAAGTCCCAGCAACTCAGGAGATTGAGGCAGGAGGATCACTGGAGCCCAGTAATTTGAGGCTGCAGTGCACTATGACACCACTGCACTCTAGCCTGAGTGAGAGAGCAAGACCTTGTCTCAAAAAAATAACAAAATAAAAAACAATCAAAATAATTTTTAAAAAAGCTAAATTAGGAAAACTTACCCCCCAAAAAATGCATTAAGTTCTCCAAACTTTAAATTTGCGAACAAGAAAGAAGAGTTTGTCCTGAACAGAAGACCTCTGAGAAGGGCTGGGAGATGTACTGCAACACAAAGTGCTCATCAAAAGACAAGTTCCAAGGCCAGGCACGGTGGCTCATGCCTGTAATCCCAGCACTCTGGGAGGCCGAGGCGGGCGGATTGCTCCAGGTCAGGAGTTCGAAATCAGCCTGAGCAAGAGCGACACCCCGTCTCTGCTATGAATAGAAATAAATTAATTGGCCAACTAATATATAGAAAAAATTAGCCAGGCATGATGGCACATGTCTGTAGTCCCAGCTACTCGGGAGGCTGAGGCAGGAAGATCGCTTGAGCCCAGGAGTTTGAGGTTGCTGGGAGCTAGGCTGACGCCATGACACTCACTCTAGCCTGGGCAACAAAGTGAGACTCTGTCTCAAAAAAAAAAAGACAAGTCCAGGCCGGGCATGATGGCTCATGCCTGTAATCCTAGCACTCTGGGAGGCCGAGGCAGGTGGACTGCCCAAGGTCAGGAGTTCAAAACCAGCTCTGAGCAAGAGCAAGACCCTATCTCTACTATAAATAGAAAGAAATTAATTGGCCAACTAATATATATAGAAAAAATTAGCCGGGCATGGTGGTGCATGCCTGTAGTCCCAGCTACTCGGGAGGCTGAGGCAGAAGGATTGCTTGAGCTCAGGAGTTTGAGGTTGCTGTGAGCTAAGCTGACGCCACAGCACTCTAGCCCAGGCAACAAAAGTGAGACTCTGTCTCTAAAAAAAAAAAAAAAAAAAGACAAGTTCCAGGCTCTCTCTCCAACTGGAAAATCTCTACCAAAAATCAAGAATCACACCATATTTATAACTTTATATTAAACATCTTAAAACTCAGGACCCAACTCTGGGCTTTTTAACCAATTTCTGGGACAGCTCACTCTTGCTCCTCCACTGTAACGAGCATGAGGGACAGCACAGAAAAATGCAACCCAGGCTCAGTTTACCCTCTCTTATTAAGTCAGAGCTCGCAGTAACAAGGGACAATGAGCCAAGAGAATTCTCCAAAGACCTTCGGGTCATCCCAAACATCTTTCACTTCATAATCAAATACACACTTAAGAACTGTGGACTCAAAAAATACTCCTATATGCAAATAATCTCAAAGAAATTCACCTGTTCTCTCTATCCTATGGCTAGTAAAGATGCCAGGGAAAAATAACATGGCTAAGAAGGGCAAAGTCAGAAAGCAAGAGCCTGGAAAACCCACCTCTAAGTAACCAGCACAGAACATAAGATGTTCTTAAATTCCTTTAAATTCCTTTAAATTGATAGATTCCCAGAAAGTCGTGAGGAAAATTGTCCATCATTACAACATAAAGAGAAAACACAAATACTCTGGTAGACCTATAAATTTGTAAAGCTTTTGTCCACACAATAAATTCTTCTGGCGGGGGAAAATTAAGAGGTAGCTTTACTGTATAATTCTAGGTTGGGCTGACGGCCACACACACTTACAAACCCCAGAGCTTACCTCCTCCAGCAAACTACCCACAGAATAAACTGTGCTTCACAAAGCCATCTTCCACACAGGTTCATAAATAAAACCTGCAGAGACTCTGGGAAAAGAGCTGGAAAAAATGAAATATGCTAAACAAGAAATGGCAGATTTAAGGACCAGAAAAGGATTTGTCATGAAGAAGTAATCAATTACTTGAGCGAAGGAAGAAAGCTCTGTGGTTGGAGGATGCCGCCTCTGACAGCAAGAGTGGCCCAAAGCCCCAGTCGACAGGGAAATCCTCAGGGGAAGTCACGCAATTGCTGATTTCATGCACCAGAGATAGAAAGATCTCCACAGTCACATCCTCCAATCACTCCACAGGAAGTGCTAAAAAGTGTTTACAGCTGACTTTTCTCTCTAGAATTTTCTTGAAGAGCTGTATTCCAGTGTCACCATGTGTTCAGCTATAAGCTTTGGGTTTTATAGATAATCCTCTAATTACCAACATTGTACAGCCTTGTCTCAGGCAAACTGCTCACCACAGTGTTATTAGTAATAGGATTTATTTCTTAATCTTCTCTGGTCCTTTTTACCCTACTCCTCATTACTGACAGAATTATAAACAATAACAGCAACAATATTTACTATTTCTTAGGGATTAACCAAGTGCCAGGCACAGTTAGATATTTTTTATTCATTATCTCATTTAATTCTCTCCTCACCAGTATAGTCAAGGTAAACTCTATGACTGCCAATATGCAAATCAGGAGCTGGAAACTCACAGAGGTTGAAAGGACTTGCTGTCTTCCCAGTGTCTAGCAGAGCACACAGCACAGAGGCTGTGCTCAGCTAACATCTGCTAAGTGAATGCTAGTACCTGGCAGTCACACTGCTGGTAAGTGGTCCACTGGGATGTGAATTCAGATAAAACCATGATTTTAATGTCACCCTTGTCTCCCCACTTGGCCAGGAGATAGACACAGAAGTATGAATTGGCAAGGGACAATAAAGCTCCCATACATCCTAGTGTCTGTACTTGGGTCTGCGTCCTGAGTCTGTAAGAACGAAGCCCACGATGGGAGGGTTCGCTTCACATGTACTGTCGCTGTCAAGCCTTACTTTTCCAGGTCCACTTTATTTCTTTGATCTTCAATTTGCTGGAAGTACATCCTAATATTTTAAAAGGAGAATTTTAGCTAAGTCAAAATAAACAGGGATTTAATAATATGACAATTCTGGAGTTTCATAAGATAAAAATGTCCAATTTCCACATTGGTAAACATTTTTCCACATGCATTTCAAAGAACAAGAGCTGAAGGCTGTCATCAAACGAACTCAGGCTGAAATCTGGAGGAAAGAACTTTAGAATAAGAAACCTAAATGTGAAAGTTATTTTCCCCCTCGTGGTGGGAGCTTCTATTTCCTATTAAAGACCAGAATACGCAGGCAGAACAGAGGAAGAGAGAAACAAGGAGTTACCATGCACTTTGCTATTGTTGCTTTGGGTTTTTTTATTTCTTCCACAGAAACCTGCAAATCAAAGCAGCAGGTATGATGACGCCACTGCACTTTAGCAGGCAATGCAGTGAGACTGTTTCAAAAAGAAGGCAGCAGAGTGCTGTGTTAGGCAGGCCAGCATGAAACTACCTACACACTAGACAATTAAAAGGTTTCAAGGCAGGGAAAATACCTTTCTCACCTTCCTACCTTTATTCCTTGCCCATTCTGTGGTGGATAAAAGCAAACAGGTAAAAAACATTCAACCCCAAAATTTCAAACAAAACTTTAGCAGTTATGGCCACATCAATCTAACATTAATTTCTTGGAAAGGTACAGCAAAGAAACGAGGAAGATAAGACAGTTTTATCCTTCTAAGTTTAGAGCAAATTCTGGTTTATAAAAACAAACTTTGAGTGCTGCCCTCTCCTCTCTGGGATCTATAAATAATAAAAATGCTTCTAGGAAGGCAGAAAGAGTGGTGGTGACTCATGCCTGTAATCCTTGCATTCTGGGACGCCAAAGCTGGAGGATTGCTTGAGGTCAGGAGTTTGAGACCAGCCTGAGCAAGAGCGAGACCCTGTCTCTACAAAAAAACAGAAGAATTAACCAGGTGTGGTGGCACAAGCCTGTAGTCATGGCTACTTGGGAGGGCTAAGGCCAGAGGACCTCTTGAGCCCAGGAGCTTGTGGCTTCAAGGAACTATGATGATGCCACTGCACTGTAGCCCCTGGCAACAGAGTGAGACTCTGTCTCAAAAAAAAAAAAAAAGCTGCTGTCATTTCCTGCATTTTGTTATGCTGCCTCCTCTGTGTCTCACCTGACCAACACATCTGACCTAACTTCTTTACCAGTCAGGGCTAGAATTTATAGCCACTCTTTTTTTTTTTTTTTTTTTTTTTTTTTTTGAGACAGAGTCTCACTTTGTTGTCCAGGCTAGAGTGAGTGCCATGGCGTCAGCCTAGCTCACAGCAACCTCAAACTCCTGGGCTCAAGCGATCCTCCTGCCTCAGCCTCCCGAGTAGCTGGGACTACAGGCATGCACCACCATGCCCGGCTAATTTTTTTTTTATATATATATCAGTTGGCCAATTAATTTCTTTCTATTTATAGTAGAGACGGGGTCTCGCTCTTGCTCAGGCTGGTTTTGAACTCCTGACCTTGAGCAATCCGCCCGCCTCGGCCTCCCAAGAGCTAGGATTACAGGCGTGAGCCACAGCGCCCGGCCTATAGCCACTCTTAAAAGAGAGATCTCGGCCGGGCGCAGTGGCTCACGCCTGTAATCCTAGCACTTTGGGAGGCCGAGGCGGGCGGATCGCTCAAGGTCAGGAGTTCGAAACCAGCCTGAGCGAGACCCCGTCTCTACCAAAAATAGAAAGAAACTAATTGACCAACTAAAAATATATATACAAAAAATTAGCCGGGCATGGTGGCGCATGCCTGTAGTCCCAGCTACTTGGGAGGCTGAGGCAGTAGGATCGCTGAGCCCAGGAGTTTGAGGTTGCTGTGAGCCAGGCTGACGCCACGGCACTCACTCTAGCCTGGGCAACAAAGTGAGACTCTGTCTCAAAAAAAAAAAAAAAAAAAGAGAGATCTCAAGACCAAATTAGAAAGAACTGACATTTACAAAACGGCCAGAAACACCAAGAGGTGGGACTCTCTGAGGACCATATTAGAGGCCACCTACCACAAGCACTGAAAAACTTAGTATCAAAAGAACAAACAGTGTAAGATGATAAAACAGCAGGATAGATGTTAAACCGAGATTTTAAAAATAATGAAGTACATTCAGTCATATTGAACTCATTAATAACAATTTTTACTCATTATTTAACATGTTAACAGTATAATTTTATTTTATGGATACTTTTATGGATGTATAATATACAATACTTTAATAGCACATAATGCTAATTACACATACATGTATGATCCATATAAACATATATATGATACCACATATTATATATATGATTTGCTTGCTCAAAAAAAATTTCAGGATAAAGGAGCATGATTTTTTTAAAAAAAACAGGGATTGTGGCGGGGCGCGGTGGCTCACGCCTGTAATCCTAGCACTCTGGGAGGCCGAGGCGGGCGGATTGCTTCAGGTCAGGAGTTCGAAACCAGCCTGAGCAAGAGCAAGACCCGTCTCTACTAAAAATAGAAAGAAATTAATTGGCCAACTAATATATATAGAAAAAACTAGCCAGGCATGGTGGCGCATGCCTGTAGTCCCAGCTACTCAGGAGGCTGAGGCAGGAGGATCACTTGAGCCCAGGAGTTTGAGGTTGCTGTGAGCTAGGCTGACGCCACGGCACTCACTCTGTCTCAAAAACAAAACAAAACAAAAAAAAAAACACAGGGATTGTTACTCCACTAATGGGAATGACCAGAGGGCTTTTTGTTTTGTTTTGGGACAGAGTCTCACTTTGTTCCCCAGGCTAGAGTGAGTGTCGTGGTGTCAGCCTAGCTCACAGCAACCTCAAACTCCTGGGCTCAATCAATCCTACTGCCTCAGCCTCCCGAGTGGCTGGGACTACAGGCATGCGCCACCATGCCCGGCTAATTTTTTCTATATATATTAGTTGGCCAATTAATTTCTTTCTATTTTTAGTAGAGACAGGGTCTCACTCTTGCTCAGGCTGGTTTCGAACTCCTGACCTCGAGCGATCTGCCTGCCTCGGCCTCCCAGAGTGCTAGGATTACAGGCGTGAGCCACCTCGCCCGGCCCGACCAGAGGGTTTTAAGCTATCTATTTAGTAACTTTTAAAAATGTCAAGAGTTAGGACAAATTAGGGTGAATATAAAAAAAGAGCTCTGCCACTGCCTCACTGCCTAGCACAGAGAAAGCACTCAAATGGCAGCTATACCAGGTAAGGAAAATATAACAATACCTGGTATCTGTGTAAGACGGGTTATTTATGCACAGCTTATAACCTGTGAATCAAGTGATGACCTCCAGTTTTCCCAATGCACTTCAGAAGAGATGGAAGTGCTTTTGTTGAAATGGGTCTCAATTTCCAGCCAGTGGGGAAAAAGTTTTAAACATAGTCATCAGTCTCGGAAGCATGTCAGTAAGGGCACTGTACTGGATTAATAACTGAAAGCCAAGTGTGCATCTCATGTGACTCACTGCTGAGCGTACATTCTCAAAATGACATTCACTGCACCTGGAGCATGCAAGTTAAGTTTGTTTTTAAAAAGTACCATTTCTGCTGTAGCATATGGCCTAAAAAAAATAAAAAAAAAATAAAAATAAAAAGTACCATGCTCCTCACCATCCTTTGAGTTCAGCCCAAACCAGGGGCAACCAAAGAACATACAGGATACTGTAACATTGGTGAGCCTAAGAATGAGTTCTGCACCACAACAAAAAACTAGGGCTAGGGGCCAAATGGTCAATGGCCAGGTTCCTCCCTCTTTACAACTGGTCTGTAAAGGGTATAGAGTCTCCTGCCTGAGAGGGTCTGGGCCAGATGTGTCACAGCCACCACAGCACTAATGGTGTTCAGTGGCAGGAAGCTGTGGCACTCATAATGCCAACCAACCAACTTTATCCCTTTTCCCAGGTTCACGTCCAATTTCCTTTTCACTACATTGTTCTTAATTCGCTCATGTTTTTCTCTATACTGTGCTGTAAATGCCTGAGGACAGGCGTGGTCTTGCCCCCTTCTGTACAACAGAAAGGTCTTGGTCAAAACATGCACTCTGGCATGGTAACCGGTATTCCTGCTCTTCTCCCTCTACCGTGGGTCTGCTGTGGCATCTGCGGGTGCCAGGCAGCCAGCCCCACGGCAAGCACTCACGTGTGACAAGGCAGCCAATCCCTTGGCCTAGGAACTCTGTATCTAAATACAGAGAAGCAGCAAATCTCCAGGACCCTTCCAGCCCTGCGATTAAAGGATTTTCCCAGGTGCAAGGATGTTGCACCGTAAGTCTGTGTATTTGTGGCCATTCATTATGTAATTCATTATAAATTTGCTGATAACTCCTCTACAAGCCAATTTAAAGAAAAAACTTCATTTCAATTAAAGGATCATAATTTATCAACTCTTCTGACTCACCAATGACTTGAGGATTACAAATTCTTACAAAGCAATAATGTGGACTGACCAGCACCCATAGAAAGAAAGTCATACCAGGGTTTGATCAACTTATAAAACAGATCCAGTAATTATGACTTCCTGATTTGGAACCAAAGTAAGCTAAATGTACCCTGAAAAATGCTCTTAGAAACCTGCATTTCCTACAATTTGACTAGGAGATGATTAATTTTCATTTGAATAGGAGGTAAAGTATCACTGATCATGCTGATTGAACTTCAAATGACTTTCTGAATCAAATATTCCTTGATTGAATATGTATGTTGTTTTTATTTAAAAAAATCTTCTACTGTTCAAGATAAAAAGGAAAAAAAATAAAAGTTATTACATAAAATTAAAAAAAAAACAATATATTATCCTAAGTGAAGTGTCTTAGGAATGGAAAAACAAACGCCATGTATACTCTCTAATAATTGGGAGCTAAATGATGGGCACAAAAAGATGAAAAGGACATTGGAAAACAAGGAGGAAGGGTGGGAGGGAGTGAGGGGTAAAAACTTAACTATTGGGTACAATGAACATTATTCTGGTGATAGACAAAGTAAAAGCTCCAATTTATGGCTTATACAAGGTATCCATGTAACTAAAACATCTGAACCCCTTTAATTTTTAGAAATTTTTAAAAATAGCTATTTTTTATAAAATAAATTTCTTTTATTTATATTTCCCAAAGACTCTTCTCCATTGCACCTCTCATTCAACTTTAAAAAAAAAAAAAAGCCAACTGGACATAGTGGCACACACCTATAGTACCAGCTACTTGGGAGGCTGAGACAGGAGGACCACTTGAGCCCAGGAGTTTGAGTCTTGCCTGGGAAACCTGGTGACACTTCCATCTCTTTAAAAAAAAAAAAAAAAAACACTCCAGAAAAAATCAGAAACACTAATGCATTTAGTTTGACAATGGCCAATGGCATGGCCATAAATAAGACGATGCTGAGGAGGATGCTATTAAGTACACATCACATGTCATGTCCCAGACAAAGTAATATGAAGCTACGAAGGCAGCTTATCATCAACAAACAACATGAGCAATATGCTTTTCTGTATTTTAAGAGCTCCGTTTTCACGGCTAGACTGAAAAGACTCACATACCACACATAAAAAGACATGTTTATCTGAGGGGAAAAGTTTTTTCCCGTCACATATCCACTAAGCAATAATTTTGTTTTGAATGGGGTGGGTAACTATTACCATTGCTCATATCATGTTTCAACATGGCTCTGTGTCTTGTTCATCCACACAAACTATCTCATTCCAGCAACTACTTCAAATGTGCTTCTCAGCCAGGCGTGCTGGTGCACGCCTGTAATCTCAGTGCTTTGGGGAGGCTGAGGCAGGAGGATCACTTGAGCCCAGGAGCTTGAGGCTACAGTGAGCTGTGATCGTGCCACTGCACTCCAGCCTGGACAACAGAGTGAGATCCAGTCTCAAAGAACAAAACAAAACAAGACAAAAAACCCAATGTGTTTCTCAAGACAAACCCTCCAGATGTGCTAATAATGGTTAAAAAAAATTAGTTTTTTTCCTTCTTCTTGTGAATATTAAATAACAATATAATAAAAGTGATTAGACATAAATATAGTAAGCACTCAACAGAGTTACCTGTTATTATTAGCCTAGGAAAGGAAAGGCAGTTGAAATATAAACACTATATTATGACATTTCTTTCCCCCATAGACAGTATTCTGACTATATCCTAATAGGCCATGAGGTTCTTTGCACTGAGACTTATCTTTCCTCCCAATAGACCCACCATTTCTCAAGAAAGGATGCTGTTCCAAGGTAGAGGCTGTTTTATTTATAACACATAGGCAAAGAAGGCAAACAGTGGTCACAAGCAGGCTTCAAGGAAGACACTGGAACTGAACGGTAATGCCTCGATCTGACTTTCCCACCAGTCTCTGCCCCTGGGGCAAGAAGAACCAGCTTGGTGCTCAGCAGGCTTTAAATTCAGCCCATGGCTTCTCTATGATGTAGTATGGACCAAATATAAAAGCTCCATAAGCCTGAGGTCCCGTGTTCTTTAAACATGGCCAGGAGCTTAGCACAGCAGCCTGCAGTGCCTACTCCAGGAACAAGCCAAGCGGTGGGAGCTGTGGGCGGGTTGCGACTGGTTGAGAAGCAGCAGCAGCCAGGACTTATTTGCCACCCCAGGACTGGGTTTGAAGGCAGTACCAGCAACACATCTCTAACAGAGCGATGTTATCACAAAGTGGTTCCCACCATATACTTTTGGGGATAGACTTATTAATAGTACTGTGATGTAGGGAGAATTAAGGATATGGCAATAAAACAGAACTTTGCCAATTTTATAAAACAGAAACAAGTGTGAAAGTGGTATGTTAAACTAATGAGAGCTCAACAAATATAAGGGATTATAATATCATTTGTCAATGGGATCTACCTTTTTTCTTTTTCAAAAATAGAAAAAAGATAAAACTGATCAGGTTTAAATATATTTCTTTTTCAGTTAGAACACTAGTGCTGCAAATAAGAGTGAATCTAGTTCAAAACGGCTTAAACAATATAGAAATTAATTTTACCACATAATTCAAAGTCCAGAAGTGAGGTGGATTCAGAGGCTCCACACAGTCCCCATTCTCCCTCCACAGAGTTTCAGCTCCATTCTGAGGCTGGCTGGCCTCATGGGTTTACACTGGCTACCAGCTGCAAAAAACACCTCACCCCCAACACCAGGAAATAAAAGGCCTTGCTTTTCAGACAGATTGGGTCAATTTAGGATGCATACCCACTTTAACCAAAGAAAAATTCCCAGGGAAAAGGGATTACTATGATTGGTTTAGACCAACGCTTCCCAACCCCAGCTACCTGTCACAATCACATGGAGAGTTAAAAACAAAAAACGAGGAGATGCTTGCAGTCCTGACTGTCAGAGCATCTCCCTATTATAATAGTCCCTTCCCCCCTTGCAAAATTCCTTTTGAATAAATCCCTTCTCACGAAAAAACAAACAAAAAACTGATACACAAGCCTCTCCCCAGAGCCCAGACCAATTAAATCAATTCCTGAGGGTGGGACCTGGACACAAGTCTTTTTAAGCTCGCGAGGAGATTCTAATGTACAGCCAGGGCTGGAACGCACCTACTCAGGAACCCCTTTGCAGCTTGGGATAGGGTAGTTCCTTGTGAGACATGTGGGCAGCGACAGAGCACAGGCTACTGGATTCAACATAGGCAACTACCTACATATTTCAATAACTGCCACACAAAGAACCTGGTGAGATGGTTCACAGAAAAGTAAGTATATATGTCCCCCAAACATGTTAAAAATGTTCAGCCTCACTCACAGGAGAGCTACTAATTAAAACCATACTAAGATACTATTTCTTACTGACCAGACTGATAAAAGTCCCAAAGTTTGACAACGAATTCTCTTTGCTAGGCTTTGGGGATACAGGCATTACAAGCGATGGGAGTGTAAACTAGAGCAACTCTTATGGAAGGGAATTTGGGAATATCTACCAATAAAGTATCTATATTAATATCTACCTATCTATTTACAAATTAGATATCTACTATGTAGTATCCACCTACTAACAGAAATGACAAATGTATGTATGTATCCTTTAGCCCAGCATCCTACTTTTAGGAATCCCTCCCACAGCTACAGCTACATAAGTATGAAATATAAGGTTATTCTTGCAGCACTGTTTGTAACAGCTAAATACTGAAAACTGGCCAGGCATGGTGGCTCACACCTGTAATCCTAGCACCCTCGGAGGCCAAGGCAGGAGGATCGTTTGAGCTTAGGAGTTTGAGACTAGCCTGAGCAAGAGAGAGACCCCGTCTCAACCAAAAAAATAGAAAGAAATTAGCTAGACAACTAAAAATATATAGAAAAAATTAGCTGGGCATGGTGGCGCATGCCTGTAGTCCCAGCTACTTAGGAGGCTGAGGCAGAAGGATTGCTTGAGCCCAGGAGTTTGAGGTTGCTGTGAGCTAGGCTGATGCCACAGCACTCTAGCCTAGGCAACAGAGTGAGATTTTGTCTCAAAAAAAGACTGGAAACAACTCAAATGTCCAGAAATTGGGGAATGGTTGGAAAACCAATGATACTTCCAAGAAAGTGGAATACAGTGCAGCCATAAAAGGAAGACATTTGTTCAAATACACAGAGATGCTAAGGATCTATTAAGTGAAAAATAAAAAAGGTACAAAAGAGTATATACTATATGCTGTCTCTTGTGTAATAAATATGTATTTGCTTGTATTTGCAGAAAAGTAACAACACTGGAATGATATAAATTATAAAAATAGCTTTCCAGGCCGGGTGCCCTGGCTCACGTCTATAATCCTAGCACTCTGGGAGGCTGAGGCGGGCCAATTACTCAAGGTCAGGAGTTCAAAACCAGCCTGAGCAAGAGCGAGATCCTGTCTCTACTATAAATAGAAAGAAATTAATTGGCTAACTAATATATATAGGAAAAATTAGCTAGGGATGGTGGCGCATGCCTGTAGTCCCAGCTACTTAGGAGGCTGAGGCAGAAGGATTGCTTGAGCCCAGGAGTTTGAGGTTGCTGTGAGCTAGGCTGACACCACGGCACTCACTCTAGCTTGGACAACAGAGTGAGACTGTTTCAAAAAAAAAAAAAATGGCTTTCCAGAGAAGTGGTAGAATGAAAAGGATACGGGGAAGGGGAACAAGCAAGCTTCTCAGAATATACATTTGTAATATAGCTTTGTAGTTTAAATCAAAATTATCTATTTAAAATTATTCAATTTAATTTTTTTTTTTTTTGAGACAGATTCTCACTCTGTTGCCCAGGCTAGAGTGCCATGGTGTCAGCCTAGCTCACAGCAACCTCCAACTCCTGGGCTTAAGAGATCCTCCTGCCTCAGCCTCCCGAGCAGCTGGGACTACAGGCATGCGCCACCATGCCCAGCTAATTTTTTTTTTCTATATATTTTTAGTTGGCCAATTAATTTCTTTCTATTTTTAGTAGAGACATGGTCTCACTCTTGCTCAGGCTTGTCTCAAACTCCTGAACTCAAAGGATGCACTAGCCTCGGCCTCCCAGGGTGCTAGGATTACAGGTGTGAGCTACCGTGCCCAGCCTATTCAATATAATTTTAAAATAAATTTTTAAAACTGCCACAAAGCTTGGACAATGTATACATGTTTTCAAAAGGCATTAGTCAATCTTCAAAAACCAATACTCAAGCTATGAAGAGACATTTGATTTCAACTGCAGCTATATAACTAATCAGCAATCAATGTAACTTTTTTTTTTTGAGACAGAGTCTTGCTCTATCACCCAGGCTATAGTGCAGTACAGTGGCGTGATCATAGTTCACAGCAACCTCAAACTCCTGGGCTTAAGCGATCCTCCCGCCTCAGCCTTCCAAGTAGATGGGACTGCAGGCTGCCCTACCACCCTCCCCCTTCCCCTCAGCTAATTTTTTTTCTATTTTTAATAGAGACAGGGTCTCATTCTTGCTCAGGCTGGTCTCAAACTCCTGACCTCAAATAATCCTCCCACCTCAGCTTCCCAGAGTGCTAGGATTACAGGCATGAGACACCACACATTCCTGGCCAGCAATATAACTCTTCAAAAACACTACTTTACCACCCTGCACCACAGTGTTCCTACTGGGAAAAAAGGAATAATATTTATCCTACCTAGACTATAGACTTCCCTCCCAAAAGTACATTAAGGTACATTACAGCTGGGCAGGGTGCCTTGTGGCTATAGTACCTTCCACTTGGGAGGCTTGCTTGAGCCCAGGAGTTCAAGACTAGCCTTGGGTGACACAGTGAGTCCCTCATCTCAAAAATAAATTCTTTTTAAGCTTTATACATTCACGAGACACTCTGCAATTCAGGATGCTGCAAATCACCAATAAAACAATAAATTACTAGGGGGGAGATGGGGCAAGGGCAATATACGTAATCTTAACATTTGTACCCCCATAATATGATGAAATAAAAAAATAATAAAATAATAAAATAAAAAAACAATAAATTACTATATGATACTGCAGAAGTGGAAAGTACAGAAGTTTATGTTGAATATATCCTATGCCAGGGCAAACCTGAGAATTGTTTATTTTGACTAAACTTTTTTTTTTTTGAGACAGTCTCACTTTGTTGCTCAGGCTAGAGTGAGTGCCGTGGCATCAGTCTAGCTCACAGCAACCTCAAACTCCTGGGCTCAAGCAATCCTGCTGCCTCAGCCTCCCAAGTAGCTGGGACTACAGGCATGCGCCACCATGCCCGGCTAATTTTTTCTATATATATTAGTTAGCCAATTAATTTCTTTCTATTTAGAGTAGAGGCGGGGTGTCGCTCTTGCTCAGGCTAGTTTTGAACTCCTGACCTCGAGCAATCTGCCCACCTCGACCTCCCAGAGTGCTAGGATTACAGGCGTGAGCCACCACGCCCAGCCTTGACTAAACTCTTGATACTCTCTTCCTTTCTTATAAAAGTGAATGTGCCAATAATAAATTCTATGTAAGTGAAGGTTCTAATTAGTTTAGGTATTACTATAAAATAAATGCAGCCCCTAGTAACTCACAATTTGTACAGGAAGTAAACCAATTACCCAAGACTCAACAAAGCCAAAGAGGAACTAAGACAATCATCCTCAGAATCTTACCCTATGATCTTATTCTTATACGAACATCTCTATTAAAAAACATTCCCTTTTTCTATTTAGAAATGCTATTTCCTATTTTCTACCTCTCAAAAATAAAATATTAAGGAATGCTCTACTTTTTAAAATTTCCCAATTTAATCCCTACCAATGTTAATATCAATTAATTTAGCAACACTTTAAGTGTCACACTCCTGGCAGAAATTCAGAACTTTGAAGGAGGAGTTTACAGATCACAAAAGCCTTTGCTCCTCTAAAGGACAGAGGGATACAGTAAATACTTTGCCTGTAACATCAGCTTCACTTACACATCCTAAAATGACTGTGATCTGCCAGACCCCTAGGATTTTAGCACAGCTGGGGAAAAGGTTTCATAACCTGAACATGTTAACAAGGACAATATTCCCACTAAAGGCCAGGCGCGGTGGCTCACACCTGTAATCCTAGCACTTTGGGAGGCCGAGGGGGGCAGATTGCTCGAGGTCAGGAGTTCAAAACCAGCCTGAGCAAGAGCAAGACCCCGTCTCTACTATAAATAGAAAGAAATTAATTGTCCAACTAATATATATATAGAAAAAAGTAGCCGAGCATGGTGGTGCATGCCTGTAGTCCCAGCTACTCAGGAGGCTGAGGCAGCAAGATTGCTTGAGCCCAGGAGTTGGAGGTTGCTGTGTGCTAGGCTGACGCCACGGCACTCCTCTAGTCTGGGCAACAAAGTGAGACTCTGTCTCAAAAAAAAAAAAATATTCCCACTAAAGCAATATCCTAAATGGACAGAACAAAAGCAATATAGGAAACCTGGTGAAAGGAATGAGGGCTTAAGAAGCAGTTGTTAGTCATTTCCAGGGGAAAATTTAAATACACAAAGAAAATAGGTCCACCAGATTCAGTGAGAGGCCGGAAGCAGCCACTGATATAAAAAAGATGAGAACCAAGATAAAGGGCACTTCAGGCTCCACCAGGGGTCTCACCATGACTTAAAAAGATGATGGGCCAGGTGGGGTGGCTCGCACCTATAATCCCAGCACTCTGGGAGGCCGAGGCAGGCGGATGGTTTGAGCTCAGGAGTTTGAAACCAGCCTGAGCAAGAGCAAGACCCCATCTCTACCAAAAATAGAAAAAGTTAGCCAGGTGAGGTGTTGCGCACCTGTAGTCCCAGCTACTTGGGAGACTGAAACAGTAGTATCATTTGAGCCTAAGAGCTGGAGGTTGCAGTGAGCTCTGATGACACCACTGTACTCTAGCCTCAGCAAAAGAATGAGACTCTGCCTCAAAAAAAAAAAGCATGGGTAAATAAATTCTTAAGTATTTATATAACAGAGCACTAAACAATGAAATGAACAAACTACCCATAACTGCAGCAACATGGATGAATCTTCACTGATTTATGTAGATCTACCAAATAAATTTCAAGATATTAAAATATCACATCTGTAAATATTACCACTGATCTCTATATCACAGTGGCCTCCAAAAATTCTCCAAAATACTAATTTTTGCTGCAAAGGAAAATATTTATCATTGGCAATAAATATTATCCGTTGTTTTCCTTGAAAGGAAGGACTCCTTCATATATTTTTTTAGTCTGAATAACCAGTTTGTCAGTCATTGTTTCAAGTGAAAAAACTGGCTAGTTCAGTTTGCAACTCAAACAACTGCCCAGGTGCTTTTCCTAGAGATAACCATCATACTTCAGTACACAGTAGAATTGCTTTACTCGTAATTCCCTTCTTTTTTTTTTTTTTTTTTTTTTTGAGACAGAGTCTCGCTTTGTTGTCCAGGCTAGAGTGAGTGCCGTGGCGTCAGGCTAGCTCACAGCAACCTCAAACTCCTGGGCTCGAGCGATCCTTCTGCCTCAGTCTCCTGAGTAGCTGAGACTACAGGCATGCGCCACCATGCCCGGCTAATTTTTTATATACATATCAGTTGGCCAATTAATTTCTTTCTATTTATAGTAGAGACGGGGTCTCGCTCTTGCTCAGGCTGGTTTTGAACTCCTGACCTTGAGCAATCCGCCCGCCTCGGCCTCCCAGAGAGCTAGGATTACAGGCGTGAGTCACCACGCCCGGCCTCGTAATTCCCTTCTTATCCCACAAAATATTAAAAAGACATATACACAAGGATCAAGATTTAATAAAATTATTAGTTTTTGTGGCTTCATCAAACACATTCTTTAGTGAAAACTAGGGTTTTGTTTTTGTTTTTTTTTTTTTACTGTGAGAGCTTGGCATAAAGAATATAGTGGTAACTTAGTACCGTTAGGTGCCACGGCCTTGATTCATGCTAAGATGCCTGCTTTACTTTTGCACCGTTCGTGCAAATAACAACACAGGCAAATAGATCTTCATACTGTATAAATATGAAAATAGTTTTAACCTCTCAGCCCCAGAAGGGGTGTCAGGGACACCTTGGGAACTACACTGTTCTATCACAGTTTCCTAGAAACAGGATTACTAGGTCATTGGCCAGCACATTCCAAATTCTACACCAAAGCTCTCCAAAAAGTCTGTACCAATTTTTCCTGTCTAAAGCTGCATGATCACCACTAGTTAAAAAGTAAATAATTCGGCCAGCCAGGCGTGGTGGCTCTCGCCTGTAATCCTAGCACTCTGGGAGGCTGAGGCGGGCGGATTGCTCAAGGTCAGGAGTTCGAAACCAGCCTGAGCAAGAGTGAGACCTCGTCTCTACTATAAATAAAAAGAAATTAATTGGCCAACTAATATATATAGAAAAAATTAGCTGGGTATGGTGGTGCATGCCTGTAGTCCCAGCTACTCGGGAGGCTGAGGCAGGAGGATCACTTGAGCCCAGGAGTTTGAGGTTGCTGTTAGCTATGCTGATGCCATGGCACTCACTCTAGCCTGGGCAACAAAGTGAGACTCTGTCTCAAAAAAAAAATCAAAAAAAAAAAAAGTAAATAATTCACTTTTTAAATCCTGAATTTGGGAAGTATCATAACATGTTATCATATTTGCCTGCCTAAAACCAATGCTAAAGACAGAACTAATGTTTCAAAGCAAAGTAAAATCCAGTTACCCGTATTTATTGAGATGAGGTAAGTATTTTTCTGTAGGAAAGTAAAACTTCACCTGTCAAATGGAAGTTCATCAAACAGAGGCCTTTGTCTATTGCAGTCACCCATACTTTAGAGGTTATTTGTGATTAAATTTCAAAGTATATGCCACTTGCACATATCATACATTTGCTTATAAGGTGGGTGGGCTCAATTGATATTTACAGCGGTTCCCAACCTTTTTGGCATCAGGGACCGGTTTCATGGAAGATAATTTTTCCATGGACGGGGAGTGAGGGTGTGGGGGAACTGGGGAAAGGTGGAGCTCAGGTGGTGATGCATGGCCTGAGTCCTAGAGTCCTAACAGGCCACAGACTGGTACTGGGCCATAGCCTAGGCGTTGGGGACTGCAGTTTTAATAGAAAGGATGCAGTCTGAAATATGTCATACTGCAACAGTACAAACAGACCCTAATTAATTGGTTATAGACATCAGTCTAAGCTGACCCTTAGCTTTAATTTCACCTAGAACTACTGAAAGTGAACAATATAATATGTACTGTCAGCACTCAGATGCCAAACATGTTCATAAAAATGTCAAAGACAACCTTTAATGCCCCAAATGTCATTCTAAACAGGGAGAGAGGAGGAAAGCTGCACCAATGAGGAAAGGATTAATCGTTATGGAAGGTAAAATATCTACAAGTTGTATATCCTCAACTCATGAGGAATGCTGCTTCCCCACCTGATTTTTCCCACAGAGCTCCAGAGTATCTTCAAGTACTACTTATGATCGAAAAGGTCAAGAATATTAGTGTCAACCAGAATATGTAGCTCTTAACCTTTTGGGGAGCACAAACCACTTCGAAAATATGATAACAGCTCTGTGTAGACAAAGTAGTAAACGATCCATGCAGGTTAGGAAAAGAGCCCATGACTTCAGTTAGAGGAGAATCATAGAATGATGGATTGTAAGAAAGCACTTATGTCCATCTGCCTCAGGAAACTAGGCCCTGGACAGTAAAATGGCTTGTCCAAGGTCAATAGTGACTTAGAAGCGGAATCAGACTAGAAATGAGCAACTTGGACAGATTCTGAATAAAGTCATACAGAGTCACAAAGTAACTTTTTCTTATATCAAGTTCCACCAGAAACTAAGAGATAACTACAGTAATAAAAGTCTTAAGTAGAATTGGAAGTAACTGACACAAGTACTGTTTCTCAAAAGTTCCTTGATGGCCTAAGCTGCAGGCATAAGGAAAAACACAACTAGAAACCCTGAAAAGCACTCACCATGTTCCACAAAAACATTGCAGTGTGGACCCCCATGCCTCGATGATTCCTTCTTCCCTGCTCCTTTGATAAAATGCAGGGCAGGCAAACTTGGCCTTCTTTGGTCCCCAAGAACTTTTCCAGGCTGCTGCCCCATAAAGTAACGATAGACACCCCTTTCCAGAAGAGGGTTCAAGATCTTCCAGAAGGTCAGTTAGCTTAGAAGGAAAACAGTATGTGGGATTTCACATTCACTGCATCTCCACAACTCAGTAATTGAGGTCAATCACAAAAAGATATCTTCCACAATAAAAGCAGTTTTTTTTTTTTTAGGTTGACACATGTAAACAGGAGTTCCAATTATTTTCCCAGTATATCAACTTGAAGCAATATAATTGCAATGCTACCCCAAAAAGTTTCCTGGTTTGGCTGAATAACAATTCCTTTTCAAGAAGAAAATCTTAAACAGAAATATTCACAGGGACGCTGCAAAGTGTCCACAACACTAAAGTCATTTCGATCCCACGCATAAAGGAAACGTCAATCGTCTTTGGATGCTCCTCCAGAACTTTTCCTGTGGAAGTCACCAACCCCCTATCTTAGTTTCTTCATCTTCCGACAAATTTCCTGCTGAACTAGCTGCCGCTCTGGCTTCTCTACTCTGCTCTCCGGAAAAGGACACGGGTCACCCAGATTTCAGCGAGGGCTTGCCCTCGACTCTGACGAAAAGGAATGCATTGCCAGCAACTTTTAAGTCCGCTTTTTAAAAGGCCTGTGAAACCAATCCAGACTTTTCCTTTGCATTGAAGTTTTTGGCTGAGCTGAGACTAAAGGCGCCGTAGGTGACATTGGAAAAAGTCAGGGCATTAGAGGCTCGGCAGGAGCAACCTGGGGGAGGGGGAGGCCACCTGACAGCAGGGAGGGAATTTGAATGGGGGGCTCCGTGGCCAAACTTGGGGCCGGGATCCCGGACAAGGGGTAGCTCTGAGCTAAGAGGAAGGCTTCCGGAAGGGGCACGGGCGGCTTACTCGGGGGGCGACGCTCCCCCACGCCTCAGGAAACGGAGGTGTCCCAGGTCTGGGGGAAACGGAGACTACCCCCAGTGTCCCAGAGCCGGCGGTGCCGTAAGGGACGAAAGAGTCTCGTGGGCCCGAAGGCGGAAGGCGGGCGCAGGGGAGGAGGCCCGGTCGCCTCAGCTGCCCCGAGCCCCAGGGTCTCTGCCCGAGACACCCCCTCCCCCGGCCCCGGACGCTGCCACCACCACCGCCGCCAAGCAGTCACATCCCCCGGGCTCCGCCGAGTGACCAAGACTGCCCTCGCTGGTAGGGGCCGTGGACAACGGAAGGGCTCCTCAGCTGCAGGACCCGGGAACCGGCTCTGGCTCCAGCGCTGCTCAGGGACAGACACCGACCCCCGCAGCCGCCATGATGGATTACGAGCCGCTCCACAACGAGGCCAGGCCCCGCCCTCGGCCCCGCCCCCGGCGACGTCCGGAGCCGGCCTCGCGGGTACCGGGATGGCCCTGGCGTCGATTTCCCGGGGCCCCTCCGCACCTCCTGGCCCTGCTCTCGCTGCCTGCGAGGACCCGGCCCGGCACGACCTTTTAAATGTGGCTTCTCTGAGAGCAAGGTGAGTGGTAAGGAAGCACCCGCCTCCACTGTACTGCCATTGGTCTCTGAGGATCCGGGTCAGGCTGCTCTCCTCCGTCCCATTGGCCGGTGAGCAGATTGGCTAGAGCTCCCAGCCAACCGGTTTCGGCGCAGCCCGCGGGACGCGCCGGGAGATGTGGTCCCACGGCGCCCGCGCGGAACAGCGCGCGTGCAGACTTCTTGCCCCTGCTCCGACCCCTGCGCCCCGGCCCCGCCCCCCGGAGCCGGTGGACTCTCCTCGGCCTCTAGTCCGGCTGGCCCGCGTCTCCCTGCGCCAGTAGTAAGACGGGGGAAGAGCCAAAGCAAGGGACAAACTGCGGATTGGATTTTCCTCGAACCGGAGCTGGATTCGTTCCTTAAGTCTCTGAGGACGTGCATTGAAGTTTTCGGCTGATCTGAGACTGAGGGCGCCGTAGGTGACATTGGAAAAAGCCAGGGCTTCAGAGGCTCGGCAGGAGCAACCTGGGAAAAGGGGAGGCCCGCTCCTGGAAACCGCGGTATTTGGTGCCTTTCACTCCCTTCAACCTCCAAAAAGCACAAATATTAGAACTAGCGAAGAAATATGCAGATGGGAAGCATCCGACGTATAGCTAATGAAGTCCATTGCTTGTTTCTTTGAGGTATCAGGAGGCTTACTCATCAAATAAACAGCATTTGGAGAGAGGCTGCGCCAGACACAATCATAGATGTTTGCGCTGGAATGAACCTTCAAGATTAAACATTCCACCGGTGAACACGTATTCACACAAAAACATTCTCTGTTAGCTGAGAAAATGCCCAAGTAGTTGGGTTTAGCAGGCCTGCAGAGCTAGCTAATGACCCGGACAGGCCAAACCCACACCTCTCATTAACTCTTCTTTTGCAACTAAAAAGCACCGTGGCCCCCTCTTCTTCACTGTCCACGTCTCCCCAGAGCGGTGCACCTGACCGGGATATGCCCGTTTCTAAGGGGATCCACTCTTCACCAAGCACTGTTTGCATTTTTCACAAACTGCATTATCTCATTTAATCCTCACTCTAGCCCAATGAGGTACGTAATATTATTCCCCACTATACAGATGGGGAAACATTCAGAGACGTGACTTACTCAAGGTCACTTGGCTAATATGTGACAAAGTCACAATTTCAACCCAGATTGGCCTTACTCCAAAACCCATGGTTTTCCCACTGTCCATAGAGTATCAAATAACTGTTGACCTAATGTTAGATAACTGATTTTTCAGAAGTTGCTGCTGCTATCATGGGAACCACAGCTGCATTATATATTGTACATTCAGCTATTATATTAAGTGTTTTATAAATAGTTTGGCTGGATTGAGATGGCGCTTATTTGCGATATTGGCTTCAAGGGAAGTTGTCACTTGGAGGTACTGAATATGAAGCATATGAAAATTTGTGCCCAGATTTAGAACTGGAATTTATAAATTCGGATGTTAATTGGTTTAGGTTTGTTCGCTATCACAAAATAAGCTAGCTGACAATCTCAATCCTGATCGGTAGTGTCATTCTTCAAACTTCAATGCCCTTATTCCCCTTTGATTATTACCCTGATTTTTCTTTTTATCTCCCTAATACACATTTCTTGAACTAACAATTCATTTAACAAGCATTTATTGAGCACCTGTGCCAAGCACTGTTCTAGGTACAGAGATACAGCAGTGAAGAAACTCATGCTTATTCTCATGGAGCATCCATGGAGGGACAGGCAGTAGCAAAATAAGCAACAATCCAAACAAAGATCAGTCTCAATGCTGGAAATTAGATTTCTGGATCCACACCTTTCACATCAGTCCAACCCATCCTCTAAAGCAGGAGCCCCCAACCCTTTTGGCATGACGGACCGGCTTTGTGGAAGACAAATTTTCCACGGACTGGGGGTGGGGGGCCATGGTCCCAAGATGACCCAAGCGCACCACATTTATGGTGCAGTCAAACCTCTCTGCCAATGACAATCTTCATTGCAGCCACTCCCCAGCCCCAACTTCACCCGGGATCATCAGGCACCACTCTTGCAAGGAGCGAACACCTAGATCCTGCATGCAGTGTCCGTGGTAGGCTGATCTGACAGGAGGCAGAGCTCAGGTGGTGATGCCAGTGATGGGGCAGCTGCAAACACAGATAAAGCCTCCTGCAAGGGCAGGGGGAGTGGGGGGACAGCAACAAGCCACGGTGCGGTCCTGTCCAGTCCAGGGACTGGGGACCACAGCTCTAAAGGACTGCTTTATGACAACTCTCTAGAGCTATTCCTGTTTCAAGGATAACCAAGTCACATTAATTCTTTGATTTCTTCACCTAGAAGTGCATGAGGTGTGAAGGTTACCATGAGGACCAAACTAGATCCTGGTTGGTGTCCCCAAAGCTTGAGACTGTGCTCCACGGTAGTCCCTACGGAGGTCAACTGCTTGTCTCTAATCTCCGCTTTCCACTTCCACCGTTTTCTAGTTTTAAGTGAGCCCCACATTGAGACTGAGACTGTAAAATTTTTTCTAGAGATGCACTATATTTTTTTTACTCCCTGTATAACACTGTAGAATGATACTTTTAGGACTTAAAAATTAGAATCCAAAGCCCAGCAAATGCCTGAGTCTTAAATAAATATTGCCAGATATTGAATAAGTCCCTTTAAGCTCATATAGTTTCATTAAAAGTGATTCAGTTCCAGTCTAAGTTTGTCCTAACTTTTATAAAGCAAAGCAATCCACCAAGTTGCTAAAGGGATTCAGTGTAAAAATTTCAGCTATTAATACATTTTTAAAAACATCTTTTAGAATTACACTTAACAAGGGCGCCCTCTAGTGGGCCGCTGAAAGTAGACAATCAAACGGTGCTTCCAGACCTTTAAATTATTCCACTTGGTAGGTAATCACCATTCAGCAGATGCTGAAAGAACAGCATAGGCTGGACCAATGAGAAGGACCAATAAACAAGCTTTCATACATATGGCCCTGGTTAAAACCAAACCTAGGACTCAGACTCCCATTCTTCCCAACATTCTCTTTTCTCAAGAGGCAAACAGGCTGGAAAATTTTCTCAAAAGTATGACAAGTGAACCAATCTATAGCTGCATCATAGCCCATCGAATATTCAATTGTTTGCAGACTTCTCAAAACACGTGTTACAACTTGAGATAGAAAAAGAAAATTCCTCAAAACAGGTGCTACAACTTTAGAAAAAAAGATTAAAAAGCTGGCTACTAAGTAATTTTATAAAAAGAAATAGCATTTAATGAAAAAAAGTCAAGATGTATTTCAGAACTTCAAATGCAGTGTTCGGTTACTACTACTGAAACTGTCCTAGGTTTAAATTTTACTAGGTGACTCAAGTAGTTAGGACCACTGTCAGAGGCATTTGTATCTCCTGAGCCCTCCTCCAACTGTACTCAGCTCCCAGAACACAAGAACAGAAACTAATCATGTTAACCCATTTATATATATCAAAAAATAGTGCACCACATATGTGAAATAAAATAGCACTTGCATGCAGTGCCCTTACAAAAGAATGTTTCCCAAAACCTAAATCAAGACACCACTTTTAGATAGTCAATGCAATGCACAGGAATTCTAATATTCCTCAGTGAGAGCTTCAGTATCTTTTTATGTTTTAACCCTGAATTATTCAATAGTTAATGCATTACTACTTCAGTGATAGGAGGAAAATAGCTTTGCTTTTCCCATCTCCATTTTCTGTTTTCACTCTTGTTTATCAGAGCATCCAAAAGTACATGGACCCAGAACATTCATTCAATTATTGATAATTCAGCTTCTTACAAGTCCCACTCCATGGCAGGACAGATAAAGGCAGCCTGGTGTGGACATATACCTATTGCTAAAAGGAATATGCAGTGAGAAACTGGATTCCAGCCAAGCAAAAGGCTGCTTGGCTAACTTTATTCTTCCATTTGACTGCTGGGCTAACTTTACCACCTGTATTCTTCACTGTCATACTTGTGCTTTGAGTGAGGTGGGGAATGGAGGCCAAAGCAGACCATCTGCAGGCCAGGGATGCTGTGCTTTCTACTGGGGCAATTTCATGGGGCACTGTGCCTTGTGAATGATGGTGAGGGGAAGACAAAAGCTTCTCCATATTATTCCAGGATGGGAGTCCATTCGGCTGCAACACTGTGCACTCTGAAAGACCTGAAACTACCCCCTTGTGCTGGGATCAGCCGGCAAGCCCAGGGGCTGGGGGCACTGTTCACCTTCCACTCAGGCTTTGTCTTAGGACAGGAGAAAGCAGGCCTGTGGGCTGGCAGCAGCCACAGCTGTCGATGCAGATGAAGTAATGACTTCTCAGGTCTTCACTGAGCACACATGGGGACCACACATTAGATTCTTTACTCCAGTGAGGTACGCCCAGTCCTGTCCAGGAGTATCTCCTTATCCTTCCTGTTCTAAAAGCCTCTGGCGTGTTTCCATCACAATTTCTTCCATTATTTCTGGCTTTAAGATGTCTTTGATCTGAAAAAGGAAAAAGGTATTTGTTCAAAAAAGAAACCAACGATAAGCAGACCACCAAGCCAACCCAAATGTAGAAACCAAGTGTTTTCAACATAAGCCTTTTGTATTCCTTTCATGTATCAGAAGCTAAGCGCTGCAAGACAGGATCTGCTAAACCCAGCTTAATACATCAGCAAGATTCTCTGGGATACAGCTGACAAGAACAAAGATATCACTCTGACATTCATCAAAAAGACAGCTGAAATTTGGGATGGGTAAGATGAAGACCAGAAGATCACATCATAAACTTGTGCCATCTGACTCCTCCAGCCCCCACCAAATCCTGAGATTGACACTAGACATTGAGAATACCGCAAGTATTTTGGGGAGAGCTCCACCAGACACTGATGAAGGCCGCCTTGCAGGCCAGTTCATACTAAAGGGCATGGTAATGAAAGCACCTGGGTGACATGCTTGCTGTCTCTAAGGAAACAGCAGCTCACAGATCAGTGAGGGAAGGGAAGCCTTGGTTTGAGTACCTGGTGTGGAAGGGATGCTTCATAGCAATACAGGATACTGGTATCATACAGCATCATCCTCTGGGTTACCAGTGAGACGATGCAGTTCCGAAGCCGGGATATCACCTCTCGATCGGCAAGGGAGACAGGCTAGGAGGGGGAGCAAAGCAGGAGGGAAGACATATAAAAGCAGGACCAAAATAGGTGACTGGTCACAGTAAATCACTGAAAGGAAATCATTTATGACTCATACAATATCCCTCTGGGACTCCAAACCAACCGAACAGCTGACTCCAAGGGAGATTACAAAGGATGGCCGCTGCAGCGGCTCTGTGGCTACTACCTTGCCACTTTGTTTCTGCAACAAAACTCAGACCAGTCACTGAGTTCATCTCTTTAGAGGAGAGAAGGCAATACAGTGTTCAAGAACATACCTCCATGGAAATTCAAACTAACTCAGACTACAGCAATAACATAGTTAAAAAACAGTGAACTCCACCTGCCACAAAAACACAGCAGAGACCGAGTGCCGCTCCATCCCACCGACAGTGGCATCGGTGTTTACGCACCTCCAGGTTTGCAGTGAAGCCCCCTGCATCCTCTTCTTTGTGTTCAGGCGTTGGGTAGATCCATATGAAGCCGTTGTTACCCAGGATCACTGAGGCGCCACATGGCAAGTCATGGAAGTGCGTCTTCTGCCGTTTCACCAGGGAGGGAGAAACCTGGACCAAAACACCCTGCCCTAGCTAAAGAAACACATAAATTAGGTCACTGTGAGATCATCAGTGAGAGGAATGAAACGTAGACTATACCTACAGTCCACTCCCTGCTGGGGGAGGGTCTGCAGCACGGAGGCCCGTGAAGGCCAGCAGCAGCAGGGCGTCCCTCTACTTCACGCACGTGAATGTGGTGGCTGCTGCCATGCCATCAAGGGAAGAGGTTTTTGTTCCATTCAGAAAACGAAGAGGGGCCGGGTGCGGTGGCTCACGCCTGTAACCCTAGCACTCTGGGAGGCTGAGGCGGGCAGATTGCTCGAGGTCAGGAATTTGAAACCAGCCTGAGCAAGAGTGAGACTCTGTCTCTACTATAAGTAGAAAGAAATTAATTGGCCAACTAAAAATATATAGAAAAAAATCAGCCGAGCATGGTGCCACAAGCCTGTAGTCCTAGCCACTCGGGAGGCTGAGGCAGGAGGACCACTTGAGCCCAGGAGTTTGAGGTTGCTGTGAGCTAGGCTGACACGGCACTCACTCTAGCCTGGGCAACAAAGCGAGACTCTGTCTCAAAAAAAAAAAAAAAAAAAAAAAAAAGAAAGAAAGAAAGAAAGAAAATGAAAAGGTTCACCCTGGTAAAGCTATGAGGTAAAGCTAGTGAATCCTAATTTGTTTTAGAAAGTGTGCCGTCCTTTAAAAAAATAGCCTCTGTTATGTAACCTCACAAGCAAAGCAGTGAAATTACATTTAGAATCTCACAGGACAAAGCAATCTTTGCCAGCAGTGACAGCCATTTAATTGAGTGGACGTTCATCCAAGGGCTGTTTCATCAGGCCGGGGGCTCCCTAGGTTCCAAGGATGACCTCTCGGCTGTGGCCCCAGTGCTGAGCTGCAGCGCCCCCTGGAGGGGACAGAGACAGCAGCACCTCAGAGCCCAGGGTCAGAGGGGCTCTCCTGCCACAAGTCGCCCCAGGAGAAAAAGGATAAAAGCTGTCCTTTACAGTGCTACTGACCCATGACCCTGTGAATCCCAACCTTCCTTCTGTGAAGTTCAGAGAACACGATCAGTTGGTGTGATGCCAGCCATCATTAGCGCCTAACTACTGGGGTTCTTTAGGTCAGAATTCCAGAGAACTCTAGGGATTTAGAAATGGACTTGATGTCTCGGTCAGCAAACAGGAACATCAAGAGCCAACTTACTTTTCCATACTTCAGGCTCCTCGTGTGCAGAGAGACGGCTCCGTCAGAGAACACTGCCTGGACCTCAGCCTGGCCAGGGTGGTAAAGGCACAAACGGCAGCCTGGGCCACCCACTCTCATGTTCCTGTGTCCCCCGGCCCCTGACCCCACGCCTCCGTCTTTTCCTCCCATCTCCCAACAGTCCAGCTCAACGACCTCAGACAGTTAAACAGACTCAGAGGACACCACTGTGGCCTCACCTCTCCCCTTCGTTGTCAGGAGTATCTCAATATGAACAACACCTTTTCTACTCCCTAGTATAAAAGTTAGCATCATTAGGAAAACTTGAGTCTGAACTAAAGCACAGGCCACCATAAGTTACAAGACCCAAAGAAATGACTTAGCAGCAGGTCTGAACAAGAGCTGAAGAATAAATCTGAGTTAAGGGCACAGAGAAAGGCTGCAGCAGAGCCCATGACACTTGATCAAGACTCAGATCCCTGCAAAGACTCCCCTGTCAGGCCCATTTCCCAGCCCTACTGAAAAGCCTCAAAGGCTGGAATGCAAAGTGCAGGATACACTGATAAGGTCCCCTTCCTGTAAGAAGCCTCTCATTGCAAGCTCATCTTCTGCAGATCTTCTCCTCTGAAATACACAAAGAAATAACCACATTACTTAAGTCAGAGCCTCAGAAAGACCTCTTCCGTTGCTTCTTTCCCTTTCACCTCCTTTGAGATCTTTGAAGCCAACCACAATACTCAAGCACTAAGAACCATGGGAAGAGTAGGCAGATCACAACTCTCCGTCTGGGGGGCCTTTCCACAGCTCCCTTTCTCCGTCCTCTTTCCCTCCCTCCTCTGGGTAACTTTCAAACTCTCCCAGTCTCCTCCAGCCAACTTTTCTACACTCACCTTCCGTGACAGCTGTGTGTCCCAGCAGGACCAGACTACCTCCTGCTTGGAATGTCTCTGCTCACACATCTCTCTACAGCTCAAACTCCCTGAATTTGTCATTTAAATTCTCTCCATCCTTCCAGGATCAACTCCAATGCCAGTTTTTCCTATGAGCTTCTCTGAAATCAATCATTCCTTTTGTACAACCACACACTTGTTTATTCTCCTACCAACAGGTTTTGGATCCGTTATCTCATATCCCCTGCAAGGGAACTCAGTCGTGCTTGGCATTCTCCAAAGAACCAGCACAGTGAGCCTCTCTGTAAATATATGCTGGCCTGAAAATAAAGGTGAACCATGGTATTCTACAGAAGGCTGGAGCTTAGTTGCTGCAGTTGTCTGGAATAACCAGATGCCTTTCAAGTCATGAAAAACTGGTATAAAGACATTTTTCAAGGAGTATCTTTACTGTGCAAAGCTGATGCATCCAGAAAAGGAAAATTTTTAGCACCAAGCATCTAAGAGTTTCTCTGCCCAATTTTCTTCTGGGATCCCATCCCATGGATGTTTCTGATCTTAATGTATGCCAATTGCTGCCTATCTGGGGACACCTGGGCCAGGTGAAAAATCTACGTACACATCCAGATAGTACACTTCCCGGCAAACAAACAGGAGTAAAAGGGGCAACCTTAGTGTGAAGCAAAGTTCTCTCATAGAGCAAAGGACCCCACAGGTCCCCTTAGCCAACTGGCCCTAATCCAGGGCCCAGCTGGAGCCCTTACCAGCTCTCCTCCAGGGAGGTTCATGGACGAGAGAAGCAAGACTGAATCCAGCCTGGAGTTGGTCTCCACCTTCCACCTCTTTTGTTGAACCTACAAACCAAAGAAGTTCCACACCTGGACACATGCTCCAGGGACAAAAGCTCACATCGTAAGTGACCAGTAATCCCAAATGTAACAAGCCAAATATTAACATCTGAGGTCACACAATAGCCAAATGCAATGAATGCCTTTTCCTTGTAACTACATATAGAATGACTACCCCATTCATTAAATCACCAGCTTGCCTTACTTTGTAAACACCCATCTGATACCAACTTTACCTCTGTGATTCTCCCCACTACAATGTCTCCCACTTCACCATTATATCTGAAAGATAAAACGAAAGGTCATCCATCAGTGAACGGACTTTCTTACGAGACCAAGCACGTCTGAGATTTCAGTTAAACAGGATAAGGGCCTTGATTAGGCACCACATTTAGCAAATTCATATAACTATACTATTTGGACTTATTTTTAGAAATTGTTAACTTCAAACATTCCTCCGTGTATAAAGTCTCCATGAATTATCCTTAAACAAATCATTATTCCAAGTAGTTTGTTTTGGCCAAAATTCCTATTTTGTTTGATTACATGACAATGAGAAGCATGGAGTGTTTTCCTGGATGAGTTCTGCACCAGCCAAAGGAGAAGGGAAATAGTTTGGAGACCCAAACCAGTCTACTTGCTATCTGTCTCCCCACCCACTGCCTGCCCATCTCAAGCCCCTCTGCGAGTTCCTCATCCCCGATTCTAGCGACGAAGCATTCGATACTGAGGCTCAGTACTCAGACCTTTTCGCTTTTTCACCCACACTCACCTCTTGGTGAGCTCATCCAATCTAATGGCTTTAAAAACCACCGATGACTGCATCACTCCCTTGAATTCCAGATTCAGCTGCTAGCTACCCAACATCACCACTCAGATGACTAATAAGCATTTTCAAATGTAACAAGCCCAAAACTAAACTTTTCAGCAGCCCCTTCCCCTCCTGGATAGCATACTGAGATAAGGGACAACTCATCCTCTCAGTAAATGGTGACTCTATCCCCCCTTGGAGCTACCCTTGGTTTCTCTCTCTCTCTTTCTCTCTCTCATGCTCCAGGACAAGTCCAGCAGCAAATCCTGCTGGCTCTACCCTTAAAATATATGCAGGACATAAAAGGCATCCTAATTGGAAAGGAAGAAGTAAAACTATCTCAGGTGACAGGGTCCTAAACATAGAAAAACCCAAAGAATACAAAATCCAACATCCTTTCATGATGAAAACACTCAGAAAACAAAATCTATGCAGAATCTAATCACTCCTCCCCACTTTCACTGCTGCCACCTTAATCCAAGTGACCATCACTTCAGATGATGAATATGGTCCCTAATACAACTCCCTAAGCCTGCCCCCAAACCCCTTCAATCTTCCCACAGCAGCCAGAGTGATTTTATTAAAACCTAAGTCAGATCATGTCCCTCCTCTGCTCCACCTCTTCCAAGTGGCTTCCCAGATTACACAAAGTAGAATCTAAAATGTTTATCATAGCTGCAAGGCAGGCCAACTATCCGCCCAACTCAGCTCTCTGCCTGTATCTGCTCTTTCCCCCTCACACATTGTGTTCCAACCCCACTGGCTTCCTTTCTGGGACCAACCTTTATTGAACATTTCTAGGTATCAGGCCCCGTATGAAGTGCTCTACGTGCACCATCTCACTGTTTTCTTTTCTTTCTTTTCTTTCTTTTTTTTTTTTTTTTTGAGACAGAGTCTCGCTTTGTTGCCCAGGCTAGAGTGAGTGCCGTGGTATCAGCCTAGCTCACAGCAACCTCAAACTCCTGGGCTCAAGCGATCCTTCTGCCACAGCCTCCTGAGTAGCTGGTACTACAGGCATGCGCCACCATGCCCAGCTAATTTTTTCTACTTTGGGTAGAGATGGGGTCTCGCTCTTGCTCAGGCTAGTCTAGAACTCCTGAACTCAAACAATCCGCCTGCCTCGGCCTCCCACAGTGCTAGGATTACAGGCATGAGCTACCAAGCCCAGCCATCTCATTGAATTCTAATGAAAATCCTATGAGATAGGCTATGCTATTATTCTTACTTGCAGAGGTGGTAACCAAGGCTTGGAGAGGTCAGGTAACATGGGGAAACCTTTGAGGCCCACACTGATCTATACCACCCTTCCTACAGTCATGTTCAAAATCACAGACCTACAGCAAGCTTGGGCAAGCAGGGGTGAGGATGGGAGGTAAAAGGAGGCAGAAAAAAACCTGGTTGTACAGCATGGAGGCTGCAAGAAAGAGAACACACATCTTTGTTCTCACCTTGTTTTCAAAGCTTTCACACAGATCAACTTGTTTACTCTCTCCACAGAGCCAGCCACCGATGCAATGAGCTTCTCTTCCCCCATATATGTTCCGTGGCCTCTGTTGCAAGATGAAGATACAAAGAAAAGATACCAGTGTAACACTTGAGGTGACCTCTCCTGTCAAGAACAATGTGTTCCTCAAACCTAAGGGGCTCCTCCTGCCATAAATCCTGGCTTTTGTGCTTGCTGGTCTCTCTGCCTGGACCATTCCTTCTCCAGAGAGCTACATGGATATCTCTCATGTTACTCAAGTCTGCTCAGGTGTCACATTCTCCAGCGGGCCTATCTAGACTATCCTACTTCAAAACAGTATCCCACCCCACTGCCAACACTCCCACCATATTCCCAACCACATTCCACTTACCTTGCTCCACTTTTTTTTCCCATTGCATTTACTGCCTAACATTTGGCATAACTTATCTCTTGCATTTATTGTTTATTATCTGTCTCTCCCTGTTAGAACTCCACCGGGACAGAGATTTTCACTTTGTTCACTGTTATACCTCAATTGCACAGAATATATGTTGAAAGCATGAATGAATCTTAAGATTTCCTAGGATCCAATAATCTTTAAGGAGATTAAAGGGCAATGCTGTAAATGCTGTACCCCATATATGTACATATGTACCCACCCCCCCAAAAAAGGCTGAAATACCACTAGCATTTATCTATGATGGTGAATATAATGGAGAACTCTGCTTCTTTTCTTATATTATTATCTCATTTACTCAATACCCTATCAAATATTATCATCACTATCTTTCAGATGAGGAAACTGACCTTAGAGAGGGACCCCGAATGCCTGACTCAGAGCCTGTCCTCTTAACTGCAAAACACCGTACTGTCCTTAGGTTTAAAGTTTGTATAATTCGGTGCATGTAACACAATACATGTTTGCCCTAAGCCCAATCAGTTACTGCTTCCAAAACCCAGCCCCTAGCTGGAAGATGACACTGAGGGAGAATCTGGAAGCCAGGTCAGGAACGCCCACTGTCCCCTTAGCTGAAAACTGGAAAGAGCCCTACTCCTAACCCTCCCGTTGTCCAGGTTTTCCACAAGGAAGGCTCAAAGATCTGGGCTTCAGGCAGAGGACCCCCAAATCACGGCCACCAGAGGTCAAGAGAGGAGGGCTTTAGGGGGTTGAGACAAACGCAGACGGGAACACAAGATGCAGAGAGTAAGAAGCACGATGCTCAGAAACGAGGCGACTGGGATGCTCAAGGGATGAGCCCTGGGTCCCGCCAGGAGTTAAAAGCAAGGGGCCAAAGTTCGGGTTTCGTGCAAACAGACCACGTGCACAGGGCCCTGCAGCCGCTCTCTGCGGCCCTGCGGCCCCCCAAGTCCCCACGTACCGCATGAAACCTGTGTCCGTAGTGATCGTGTCGCCCGGCACCACCAAGTGTTTCTTAGACTCGCGGCCCAGGCTCTCGCTAAGAGGCTTTCGAGCAACTGGAAGCCTCATCTCCATCGCCATCTTGGCGCCAATGACTTGCGCAGGCGCAGCTAGCCGCGATACTGGGCTCCGCAACTCCCAGCCGCGCTCGGAGGGGCGGGGCTTCAGAGCAGCAGCCAACAGGAACGCACGGTGTGGTGGCCATGTTGACTATTGGCAACCATTAGGTTAACCTGAAGGGAAGGAGGGAACCCAGTTGCCATGTTTACTATTGGCAAGGAAAAATCTGTGCAATAAAAACACCTTACATTGTGTATGTAGTGTGTGACTTTTTACTAAAACTATCTCGTACTCATCATCCCAATTATTGTTTACCAGAGTTAGAAATCATTGAGGAATGGACCTCTGAGTTTCTATCCAACTCTAAGCAGCTAAAATCTGATACTTTGTATGGGAGAGTTCAGGAGGATCAGCAGATGAGATCTACAGAAAATACTAGAACAGAAAGAAGAGCCCCTTTTCATACCGTTCCTAGTAGCCCCAGTATTCTACATCGTGCCACTCTGTGGGTGCTGGTTCATCACCTACCCATAAACAGTGTTCCAGATACTACTCACTTGGTTCTGTTCTTTAGTAAAGACCTCTTTTGGCTGAGCTGATTTACTCTTTCTTTGGAAAAAATTAGAAACCACCTAAGAAAACAGATTAAACCTTGCAAGACAGATATATTTTGTGGGGAGGCAAATGCACACATAATACAAAAATCTTCTCTTATGTTTACTCATACTGCCAATTGAGTGCTCTCTGTGTGCCAGGCGCTGTTTTAAAGACTCAGAGCACCAGGCGCCTGTAATCCTAGCACTCTGGGAGGCCGAGGCGGGCGGATTGTTCGAGGTCAGGAGTTCGAAACCAGCCTGAGCAAGAGCGACACCCCATCTCTACTATAAATAGAAAGAAATTAATTGGCCAACTAATATATATAGAAAAAATTAGCCGGGCATGGTGGCACATGCCAGTAGTCCCAGCCACTTGGGAGGCTGAGGCAGCAGAATTGCTTGAGCCCAGGAGTTTGAGGTTGCTGTGAGCAAGGCTGACACCACGGCACTCACTCTAGCCTGGGCAACAAAGCGAGACTCTGTCTCAAAAAAATAAATGAATAAAATAAATAAATTAATTAAAATATATAGAAAAAAAATTAGCCAGGCATGGTGGCACATGCCTGTAGTCCCAGCTTCTTGGGAGGCTGAGGCAGGAGGATCGCTTGAGCCCAGGAGATTGAGGTTGCTGTGAGCTAGGCTGATACCACGGCACTCTAGCCAGCAGGGGCAACAGAGTGAGACTCTGTCTCAAAAAAAAAAAAAAAAAAGACTCAGTGGTTGATACATAGATGTCTATGTGGCTTTTTCTGCAGCTCTGTTTAATAGGAGTGTTTCTCTTGTTCCTTTTCCCTGCTCCTACTACCCTCTCCCTCCCCTGGCCCTGCGTGGTTTACAGCATTCACAACAAACTCCATTTCAACCCCAGGGAATTGGAGATGATAATTTGCCACTCACAGGGCCTCTGAGCTTAAATGAAATAACCTGCATCATCCACCCATGTTGTGGCCAATAAATCAAGTCCGCTGCCTTCTGAAGATCCATCAGGCCAATAGTTTTATTCTTTTTTTTTTTTTTTTTTTGGAGACAGAGTTGTGCTTTGTTTCTCAGGCTAGAGTGAGTGCCATAGCATCAGCCTAGCTCACAGCAACCTCAAATTTCTGGGCTCAGCGATCCTGCTGCCTCAGCCTCCCGAGTAGCTGGGACTACAGGCATGCGCCACCATGCCCGGCTAATTTTTTCTATATATATTAGTTGGCCAATTAATTTCTTTCTATTTATAGTAGAGACAGGGTCTTGCTCTTGCTCAGGCTGGTTTCGAACTCCTGACCTCGAGCAATCCGCCCACCTCGGCCTCCCAGAGTGCTAGGATTACAGGCGTGAGCCACAGCGCCCGGCCCAATCGTTTTATAAATCTTCAAAAAGACAGCATTTCTTTCACTTAAGGCTCATGACTACGCTTGTCAGGAAAGCCAACCCTGCCAGACAGTCAATGACATAAATGCTGGTGCCCCACAGGTCATGGATAAGTGAGGGAGCCAGACCCTCGGCCTCCTCCTGGCCTGCCTGGCTAGAGCCAAGAAAGTGCAGCAGCACAGCTGTTGAGTCGGGCTGTGGCCATAAGAGGGCGATGATGTCCTTTGAGCCAGCATAGTGCAAGGCCCAGGGAGGGGCCCTAGACCAAGGGGGATAGTCCTGATCACCCAGTTTCATCCCAGGAGGGATGGACACAACTTTAACCCCACCCATTGCCACAGCCCTTACTTTCATGGAGCCTCTCACAAGGTTGGCATTGCCAATACCTATTTATAGAAGAGGAAACTGAGGCTCAAAAAGGACTAGAATTCACATAGTAAAAGGCTGCAAGGCCAGTGTTTGTTCCAACTGCATGTGCTTTACCCCAGAGCCTGCACCATTCACCAAACATTTCCTGAGTGCTTTGCTGGGTGCTTTACAAGCGTTATGTTATTTATCCCTTCTTTTTTCTTTTCTCTCTCTTTTTTTTTTTTTTTTTTTTTTTTGAGACAGAGTCTCACTCTGTTGCCTGGGCTAGAGTGCTGTGGCATCAGCCTAGCTCACAGCAACCTCAAACTCCTGGGCTCAAGTGATCCTCCTGTCTCAGCCTCCCGAGTAGCTGGGACTACAGGCATGCACCACCATGCCCGGCTAATTTTTTCTATACATTTTTAGTTGGCCAATTAATTTCTTTCTACTTTTAGTTTATTTCTTTCTACTTTTAGAGATGAGGTCTTGCTCTTGCTCAGGCTGGTCTGGAACTCCTGAGTTCAAAGGATGCGCTCGCCTCGGCCTCCCACAGTGCTAGGATTACAGGCATGAGCCACCTCACCCAGCCTTTATTCCTTTCTTTTAGCCCATCTTGGAGGTAGGCATTGCTGTCTCTGACAGTCATTTGGGACCACTGAGTCCCCAGAAGAGACCTGCCTCTGGGACTAGGCTCGAAGCCTGCAGACTGCCGGCCGCTGTTCCTTTCTGCATCACACTGGCCTCTTCGCCACACCCACACACGTGGGCACCTGGAAACAGAGCTGCACATCCCGTGGGGCTTGTTAAAAATATAAATTCCTGAGCTCAGATATAGGCAGTGAGGTTCTGCAAAGGGAGGGTGAAAGTGTGTTTTAATTCCCTGTGTGATTTCAGTGGCCAATCAGGTCTAACGTTTGCTGATTCCCCCCACATCTGTGCATCTCTACAACCACCACCCCAGGCTGATCAATGCCATTTCTACTAGGGTGACTGTAATAACCTCCTGGCTTGTCTCCCTAATTCTGTATTTGCCCCTCCTACCATCCAGTGTCCACATAGCAGCCAGAGGGAGCTTCTCAAAACAGATCAGATCAAATCACTTCCTTCCTTAAACACTTTTGGCAGCTTCTCTTTACACTGAGAATAAAATCCAAATTGATTTATCATGAGCCCTGCCTATCTCTGACCACACTCTCTTCCTAACCCACCGTGTTAGCCATTACACTGCAGCCAGACCCACTGGCCTCGCCTTGGTTTCACAGACACCAAGCTCATCACCAGCCCAGATGGTTTGCTTTGGGACCTTTCTATCTGGAATTCTCTTCTGCCAGGTCTTTGTGTGGCCAGCTCCTTCTCCTCGCTCATGTCCTGCACAAATATCACCTCCTCAGAGAAGACTTCCCTGGTTACCTTATCTGGAACAACCCTCCAGTCCCTTTTTTTTTCTTTTTTGTGACAGGGTCTCGCTCTGTCACCTGGGCTAGAATGCCATAGTGTTAGCCCAGCTCACAGCAACCTCAAACTCCTGGGCTTGAGCGATCCTTTTGCCTCAGCCTCCCAAGTAGCTTGGACTACAGGCACACACCACCAAGCCTGGCTAATTGTTTTTAATTTTTTTAAAATACTTTTAGTAGATACAGGGTCTTGCTTTTGCTCAGGCTGGTCTTGAACTCCTTATCTCAAGCGATCCTCCTGCCTCGGCCTCCCAGAGTGCTAGGATTACAGGTGTGAGCCACCGTGCCTGGTCCCCAGTCCCTTTTTCAATCACTTGATCCTGTTTTATTTCTTATTACTGAATGTTCCCTTTGTTTATTGCAGACTTCCCCAACGAAGACATGAGTGTTCTGAGACAGGGACTTTATCTGTTCTGTTCAATGTGCTTCAGTGCTTAGAACCAGGTCTAGCACATAAAAGGCAGCCATAATATGTTAGTTGAAAAATAAGATCTGTTTACAAAATATCCGTTTGCTCATCATCTGTGTTCCCCAGAGGATTTGAGCCCCACAAATACCCAAACTCTATTTTGTTCTAAACCTGTGCTTGTTACATGGTAGGCCCTTGTATCAACCATGTCTTTGATATTCTGAACCATGTCTTTGATATTCTGAACTCCGATGTGTTGACATCTGGGGCCCTGCTCACCCTGGAGGGACTGCCCAACCCAGGGTTGGGTTAACCAATTCTAGACATAGTGAACAACTCACCCAGGAGCTGCGCCTTTCAAATGCAAACCACTAATCCTGAACACACACACCCCAAACACCTCCTTTGCTAGGCTCTGCCACTCAGGGCCACTATCCACCTGCCCCGGTCTCCCAGGGCCAGATACCAGACAACTAGGTACAGCCCCTTTGCCCCAGAGCACACTGAACTTATCCAAGCTAAGCAATCTCAAACTGCTTACCCTGCCTCCCCCTTCCTGTCCCCTGGAAACCACAATAAAGGATCCTGCCCAGTTCTCCCCTCACTCCTTCCACCTCTGACCCACCCCAGAGCCTCCCTGTGTGCCCTGCCTCTTTCTTCGAGGAAACTGCGATTATAACAAAGTTCTCTCTTTACGAGAGTCATTTCCGTGTCAGCATGTCTTACAATACCTGATTAAAACAAATCCTAGTACCCTTAAAACAGTTCTCACTAAGGAACTGTTGAATTAATGAATGAACTTACTCAACGTGCATTGTCTGGGCACCAAGTGTGTGCTGTGGGTTCACAGAGCTGGGCCATTTGCTGCCCAGTCAGTCCTCAAGGTGCTACGGTGTTCAAAGATGGGGGGGGGTGAGGGAGGGGAGACAGAAAAGCCTGCGTGACAGGTGGCATTTGAGTGAGCCTTAAAGTAAGGGAACCATGGGCCCTTGGGAGTCGGGGTGGTGGACAGGGGAACTTCAAGTGAAAGTAACTGACAAGGAAATCTTGGAAAACATGAAAATAGAGGCAGCAGGGACTCCCTAGTCTGGAACTCTTGGCCTAATCCTCATCTACCCACTGGCTTCACCTTGTGTTCCATAAAAATGATAAAAGTAGCTGCATAAACTTTCTAAGCAGAGATGTGCACAAAGAGTTCTGCCTTAAGGATGCCCATCAAAGTACTGCTTCTCCTAAAAACATTAGAAATAGTCTTAACATCTATGGTCATTTTTAAGCATGTTCACAAATACTTTCATATTTCTCCAATTGAGAAGTAGGGTCTGTGCACCCCCCCACCCCCACCCCCACCCCGCACACACACACACCCTCCCCCGCCCTTGCATCCGGACAGGCTCGGGACTGCTTGGATGGACAGCATATGTCAGAAGCGCCTCTATGTGACTTCCAACGCTAGGTCAGAATAGACCATGCAAGTTCCACCTGGTTCTCTTGAAACACTTGCCTTTGAATCCCTGAGCTGACATGTAAGAAGTCTGACTGCCCCGAGGCAGCCATGTCGTGAGGAAGCAGTTGAGCATGACAACTAACCAGCCACTGTCCTTAACTTTCCCCACCTACACACAGACACACATCTCAGCCGGCCAGCTCCGAGGCAGGAAGGAAGCTGAAAGCTCAGGATATCTGCTTCTCTAGTTCAAGACATCCAAGGAAGTGGGTTTCAGAAAAGGTTGGGGGAATAGGGGTTAAACAGCTGCCTCAGGTGCCCCCTGGGGGAGGCCCAGTGGGCTGGGCGCTAGGAACATTTACAATCCTTCTAGTCCACCAAAGTCATCCATATATCAACCCATTTATTGAGCATTTATATGTGCCAGGCACTGAGCCAAGTGCTTTATTCATTTGTGTACATTATCCCATGTAATCATTATGACATCCTTAGGAACTTACCGTGCCACTTTCCATGTGAGGAATCTGGGGCACCAAGATGTTGATTGACTTGCTCAAGGTCACACAGCCAATGAATGGCAAAGTGGAGTTTCAAACCTAGACCATTGGCCGCTATCTAGAATCCTCTATTGCTGAAGGTCCTGGATGATGGAATAAGGCAAGGAAGAAACAAAACATCCCAGTCGGAATGGAAGAAGCAAAAGTATCTTTATTCACAGACAACGTGATCGTGTACACAGAAAGGCCTAAGGAATATGCAAAACGATACCGGAATGAGTAAGTAAGCTTTGCAAGGTTGAAGACCACAAAGGCAATGCACAGTGCCGGGCTGCACCTTGTCCCTGTGGGACATGCAGAAAGCCCTTTGGACGGACTCTGCAGGCTGCCCGGGAGGCGGTGATGCCTGTGGTCATGAACGTGGCTTCTGAGGTCAGACGCCTGAGGGGGAACCCAACCCCGCTCTGCCACTCACTGGTTGAGTGACACGGACAAATGATTTACTCTTTCTATGCCTCAGTTTTCTCCTACTTCAAATGGATATTAATTAAAAGAGCATGGGTGGGGGAGTATCAGCTTGTGGGTTTGTGGGGAGGGTTCCTGGAATGCATGTGTCTAAATCCCTAAGCCCAGGCCTGGCGCACAGAAACTGCTGAGGCAGCGTCTGCATGCCTTTGTCTTGGTGGGGGCTTCACTCCCAGGAAAGGGGCCCGAGGCCTCTGCTGGGAATGCAAGCAACGTAAGAGGTTGGGCTCTTCAGCCTCAGGCCTCCCTCCAACGTGCAAATTCCTTGGGACCATGATTCACATCTGCTCATCCTGCGACCCAGTGCAGCGCTGGCACATGCGGGGCAGCACCGCTTCTACGAAAGCAGGTCAGTGGGCAAATCAACGGCACCGCGCCTGCAGTTACAGATGGCTGCCACCAGGTGGGTTCTGGAGCCTGGGTTGTGACCCGCTAGCTGGGACTTCACAGAACAGAATGACCTATGGAGAGCAATTTAGATTTTTATTCAAAGGCCCCACTGACCTCTGAAGTCTGACTCCTGCAGGCTCTTCGTCAGAAAGCCAGCAGCCCTTGCTGCGAGGCTCGACACGTGGGCCACTGCACCCACTGGCATCTGGAGGGAAGGGGGCTCAAGACAGATTAGCTGTGGTCACAGGAACCAGAGGCCTGGGTGGTGGCTGCCATGGGAGGAGGGTAATGCAGGGACCACCAAAAGCACGGTGACCCTGACGGTGAGCTATCAAAGGGAAGGCAAGGGCCGGCGGGGGTGGTGGGGGCCTAGAACCGGGGGTGACTTTCCCCATTGGCCCCAGGGAGCAAACCACAGATTGGACCTGCAGGTGAACTCATCAGATGTACATCTCTGCTGTGCCCCCATCTGCCAGGACGCCAGATGGATCCCCCAAAGTATGGGGGTCCTTGGGAGTACACACCTGCCAGGAACATGCCCACCCAGGGCTTGGAAGAGCGACGCTGTCGTGGCTGGAATACACTGGAGCACAGGTATAAACTCACGCTCTGCGGCGTGCACACCTCTTCCTGGCCAGGAGGTCCTGGAGAGGAGAGCCGGGCCGGGCTCTGTGCAGACCGGGAAGCTCCCTGGCTGTGCCTTGATGGCCTTCCTGCTCCTTGGTCGGCTGTGAGGAGGGCATGGAAATGGGCGCCCAGACGACTTGGAAATTCTAGGTGTTGGGAGGGCACTTGGTGATCATCTTGGCCTGCCCTCGCTGGCTGCTTGAACCCTTCAAGAAGGCCATGAAAATGGAAAAAAGCAAAGATATTGGGGAAGTAACACAGTAGTCGGCTGACAACCAGGAGAAGTCTGCCCAGCCCTTTTTAAGATGTGCACTTGCTTTGCACACCAGCCCACCTCTTTGGGATCTGACATCCCATCCAGAGTCTCGGCACTTTCCATACCTCCTTGTCACGCAGACAAAAGTGTCCACCCGTTCAGATGCTAAATGATAAATGTTCCAAGTAATTTTTATTTTAGAATACAAGAGAGGTACAAATGTATTTACAGTTATACATATACAATGAAATAATATATATCGCAGTTTCGTAAATATCATTTTAGATAAATATTTACAAAGTTAAAGTGACCATCTCATGGAAGTAGAACACAGTTTCTTGAAAACTCTATACATTTTATACTTTTCATTAATATTATTATAGTTTCCTTATTTTACAAAAACGCCCTACAGGAATTCTGGTAAATGACTGCAAGGTGTGAGAGGCGACACCAGAGGGCGCGCACGGCCGCAGTTTGGGGAACTTGGGCAGGGACGAGGGTAAGTGGTTAAGTGTGGGCAGGCGCCACGGAACCCAGGATTGGGCACAGCTCGGAAGTCCTTTCCGGGCTGAGAAGCCAGCCTGGCCTCCCGGGCAGCGGCTCCAGTCTTGCCCTCCTCTTGCTGGGGGGTATGGGTTGGGAGCGGTTGGGGGAACCCGCTCCTTCCCAAACATGATGTCAGAGCTGAAGGAGAGGGGCCACTAGTCCAACTCCTTCATTTTACAAACGGGGAAACTGAGGCCCACAGAGGGGCAGGGTCTTGCCCCGGGTCCTACATTGGATTTCCGTCGTGCCTCCACTCTCAGCCTGCCTGGCACACCGCAAAGTACTCGTGCCTCATCCATGCCCAGGAGCCGGGCTGGGAGCACGGTGGCCGGAAGGGGAGAAGGGCCCGGGAAGCGCAGGGCTCTTCAGGACGCTTACCGCTGCCCCTGGGCCTCAGTGGTTCCCAAGTGTCCATGTCGCGTCCTTGACCCGGGACGCTTCAGGACACCAGTCCCAGCAGGCAGGGGGCGGCAGAGAAGGCGTCTCCTCCCCGCGCCCAGGCCACACTAGCACCGGGAGGTGTGCGCTCTCCATTCCGAACCACGGAGCTCTCCGCGGGGCACGTGGGGCTCTCCTCCCCCCGCTGAGGGCCCTCGGAGACCCTCAGACCTTTTTCTCCTGTCACCCCCGCGAGGGATGCCAGCCTGGGGGGCCGGCTCTTTAGAAGGATGGGGACTCCGGGGCGAGGCCGGACATGGGGACCCCCCAAGGGAGGCGGCTGAGCAGCCGCACCAACTGGCTGTCCTGTGGAAGGGACGTCACCGTCCGTGTCCTCCTCCGCGAAACGGGGCGGAGAGCGTTTGCCTGGGGGTCACTTCTGGGGCGCTCGCCGGCGCCGGGGCCGCGTGGGCCGGCAGGCAGAGGCCGGACGCCGGGGGCGCGCGCGGGGCCGGGCGCGGCGCGCGCTCACAGCACCATGGCCGGCAGGTGGTGCGCGGCGGCGGCGGCGGCGGCGAGCGCGGGCGCGTGCGGGTGCGGCGCGGGCAGCGCGGGCGAGTGCGCCTGCAGCGCGGCGCTGGGCGGCCGGTGGCGCGCGCTCTTCTGGTGGGCGCGCAGGCCGGCCAGCTGCGAGTAGGCGCTCTGGCACACCTGGCACTTGTAGGGGCGCTCGCCCGTGTGCAGGCGCACGTGGTTGCGCAGCGTGGACGACTGGCTGAAGCGGCGGTTGCAGAAGCGGCACACGAAGGGCTTGTCCAGCGTGTGGATGCGCATGTGCGAGCGCAGGTTGCTGCGCGAGTTGAAGCCGCGGTGGCAGATGACGCAGCGCATGCGGCCCGCGGTGCCCGCCGCCGAGTCCGCGGGGTGGAAGTCCTCTGGGCGCGGGCGAGGCCGAGGGGCAGGCGGGGAGGGGGAGAGAGGGCAGCCGCGTTAAAACCCGCGCCCCGCGGCCGGGCACCTGCGCCCCCCACGCGCCCCTCCCAGGGCCCGGCCGCCTCCGATCCCTGGGTGGCTCTGGGCGGACTGCCTGGGGGCGCGGGCAGACGGACCCCAGGGCCGCGAAGGGCCCCGGTCACTTAGGAGCTGGACTGCTCCCGATCGTGCCGTGAGACCTGGGGACTCGGCGACTCAGCCTCGCTGACCCTCAGCTTTCTCATCTGTAACGTGGAACCTAGTCCTACCTCACGGGCTGTACCCGATTGCCCGAGAAGATCAAACTGTCGTCTGTTTAAGGTTTACACTTCGCCTGCCTTAGCCCGTGTGCGAGCAGCAGCGCCTGGCTCACAGAAGCCTTCCATAAAGGGTGGGAACTATAATACCCCCCCCCCGCAAAGAAACCCGTTCCATTTATTCATACCACACGTTTACTGAGTGCCTACTCCGTACCAGGGACCTGCACCTCCATGTTCTCGTTTCTGAAATGGAGGTGACAATAGCATTGCCCCTATAATTCTGTTGCAAGGATCAGAGAAATTAAGGCTTGTAAAACAGCCGCAGAGCAAGGGTTCAATAAACTAGTTCAGGAGCCTCAGGTTAATCCTCTAAAAATAAGGATCATCAAATTTCATAGGGGGTTTATGAGGACCCAGTGGTCCATGATACCTGTCCAAGGTTTAGCCCAATTCTTGGCACAAAATAGGTCTTAAGCAAATGTTCCCTATCATGATGGGCAGTGTCACTCCAACACACGCTTATACTGAGCATCTACCCTGAGCCAGGCCCTGCACCAGGAGCCAGGGACAGGGCAAGAAAATGTACAAGTTGTCAGGGCTGAAAGGGAACTTAGAGATCATCTTGCATCACACCTTTCCTTTACAGATGAGGAAACTGAGGCACAGAGCTGTTCCCGAGATTGCACAGAACTCAGTCCAGGCTCTTGCTGTCCAGCCCCTATCTGCTCCCACCACACCACATTGCTTCTCTGGGTCTCCCCCTAAGACAGCCTATTAGGCCCCAAAATCAGGAGAACCGTCTTCCACCCATGCTTGGCCCAAGGGGGTGGCTCCAGGGTCATTGGCCTCCTTGGACCAGTAGGTCCCATCAGCTCAATGCTGCCAGAGGTTGAGCCAGGGTCCCCCATGTTCTCACTTTCTCCCCCCTCCCTGGGCTTCCCCCTCCGTGGGTCCCCGTGGCCCCATGGGGACCACCTACCATGCTTGTTCTTTTTCTGCTCCTCTTCTAGCCCTGGCACGCCAGGGATCCCTAGGAAGGTGTTGTGCGAGTTCCCATACCACACCAGCAGCTCCTGGTCAGGAGGGATCATCTGCAGGGAACAGGCAGGAGGAGGTCAGGGAGGCGGCAGCTGGGGGCAAGTCAGAGGTGCCTGCACGTCCCTTCACAGCCAGGAGACATGGGTCCAGTGTCAGCCCTGAGAAAGCCACACTTGGGCCGGTGTCCACGGAGCCGGCCCAGAGGCTGCACAGACACGGAAGGGAGTGTGTGGTGCCCTCCGCTGCCCAGGCCTTCTCGCCTTCTCTGTCCGAGCTCCGGCCACGCGAGAGCCCTCCGAGCCGGGGGCAACGGCACAGGAGGCTCGCAGCAAGCAGAGGCCACGGCAGACAGAAAGACTGAAAACCTTCCGTTTCTCACCCAGGGGGCCAGAGTCGGCCAGGCCTCAGCTGCAGGGCTGAGCCAGGTGCTTCTCAGGGGCGTGGGCTGTGGTACCTAGTTCCATCCTGCAGGGTAAGCTCTGGAAACATCTCTTCTCCAAAGCCCCCACAGGCGGCTCCACGCCCACGGGCTCCCCTGCCCGGCGCGAGGCTCTGCGTGACTCCGTGCGCGCGGCAGACGCCCGGTCTGACTGGCGTCTCCACCTCAGGAGATACCAGCCTTACACCCACGTCACCACGGCCTAGGTCTGTGACAAAGAACCCCAGAAGTGATGCTGGGGTTCCTCACTCTCAGGGGAGGACCTGCCCCAGGGAAATGGCGATGGCTGTGGCTCAGAGGGTTTTGCAGTGACCCTGCAGGCAGGGGGGAGGCCTGCCCTGGTCGGCACTGACCACAAACCCCACACACCCCAGGATATCCCCAGGGGCCCCCCAGGCCTTTAGTGAAAGCCAGTCACCCCTCCCCAGTGGGGGACCTTCAGGCCCTGGCCAGGCAGGGCAAACGAGAGAAGGGACAGCCCCGCACTCCCCCGAGGCCTGGCCCCCCCCCACCTGCTGGCTTTGGCACCTGCCCCTGGGGTGCCTCTCCAGCATGCCCAGAGAGTGGGCACCTGGACACCCCGAGGAACAGCTGCTTGGCTTTCCTGGTGGTCCTTTTTTAGTTGAAGCACCAAAGATCACGTGGGATTCCATTTAGGGGTGTCGAAGCCACCCCAGGGTAGGATCTCCCCATGACCTCCGTTTGGTTCTGGCCAGCAGGGGCCCGTGTCCACCACACCTCCCTTCCTCTGGTCAGAGCCGGGAAGGCCCTCTGACCACGGCAGCAAGCTCTGCTCGACCCTGAAAACAGGGAAGTTGGGAGAGAAGGAGTGGCAACAGGAAGGTGTGAGGGCACTTAGGGGACCGCCATCATCCTAAGCTCTGCCTGGAGCCACCACGTCCTTTCCAGCTGACCCCACGGCCCATGGGCATCACGGTGAGCCTCAGGGTCAGCAAGTGACGAGCAGCCAGCAGATAGTGCCACACCAACCTGCACTCACGGCGTATGTGCATACAATAACCAAGTGCAGCCCCTGAACCTGGGAAAATTGGGTGGTGCCTCAGAGAAAGTGGGCAGATTGGAATCTGGCACCACAGGAAAAGTCTGTGGCTTCTCGGGGGTCATTCACAGTCACGGCCGCTGCCCAGGAGGCCAGTGGGTCAGAGGTGGAGGCCCCCGCTGGAAAAGGGACAGAAAAGAAAGAGGTTTTGTGAACCCCTCAGAAAGTCAGATGATGGAACTAAAATATTTTTGATGAATTAATTATGAAGGAAGCTGCTCTACAAGATGGTGTAGCTGGGCCGTTGGTCACCAAGACCCTGCGTGACCTCAGGCAAGTCACTTTGCCGCTCCTCAAATGAAGGGCTTGGGGAACATGATCCCTGAGCTGTAAGTCACCTCTGGCATTGTCTTGCCCTGTGGCTGCAAGTCTCAAATGAAACCATTTATTTATTTTAAACTATTGAGTTATAAATTTCATTTATTTACTAGTTAATGGGACAGAGTTTCACTCCGTTGCACAGGGTAGGGTGCCGTGCCATCATCACAGCTCACTGCAATCTCCAACTCCTGGGCTCAAGAGATCCTCCTGCCTCAGCCTCCCGAGTAGCTGGGATTACAGGCATGTGCCACCATGCCCGGCTAATTTTTCTATTTTTAGTAGAGACGGGATCTCGCTCTTGCTCAGGCTGGTCTCAAATTCCCGAGCTCAAGCAATCCTCCCGCCTCGGCCTCCCAGAGTGCTGGGATGACCAGACAACATTCATATATCAAGGCAGTTCCACCTCGATCAGTGCCCACCCCCACCGACTGTCTGAACACGCCCCTCCAAGAGTTGGTACTGCAGAGGGCTCTGGCTCAGCCCTGGGGTCAGATGTGTCGGGGTCCACCTGGGCACCCCACCTGCTGAGCAAATGACCTTGGGCAAGTTGCCTCATGTCACAGGGCCCCAGTCTCCTCTGGCCTGAGTGATTGTCAAGGTTCAGCGGGGCCACGTGCATAAAGCGCTTGCATAATGGAGATGTGGAAGTGCTGGTTATTACCCCCCACCCCCAGCTCGCCAACCTCTCAGAGAAGCTGGCAGCGCTCCCTAGCGCATTGAGTCCCTGCGGGAGTCCCCAGCGAGCCTGAGCCTGCGGTGTGGCAGAGGCCGCTGGCACCGCTGCAGCCCAGGAGCTTTGCTTTTGGTGCTCAACGAGAGCGCAGGCTAGACCCAGGTGAATGCCCAAGGACACCAGCCCCACACCAGTGCCACTGCTTCCTGGCTCCGTGTCCCCCGGGAGAGGAGCCCACTCCTCCAGCACAGATGTGGGGACAGGAGGCTCTGCAGTCCCCCACCTGACGTGCCCTGAGCCTCATCTTCACCTCCAGACTCGAGGCCTGGGAATCTTATCCTAAGCCAACACCAGCCTTTTAATTTTGATTGCAAATAACAACTATCATTAAATATACACAAATAAATATAACAATAATAATAATAAAGTGATGCTGGTGAATGAGGATTGGAGCCAGATCATTTTTGATTATACAAATCTTGAATATTATTATCCAAAATGATTATTTGCAATATTATTTTTCAAATAAGAGCTTTGATGGTAACTGCTTCAGCATGAGAGAGTCATATATTTATTAACACATCTTTTAAATGTACTAAAATTAAGTTTTCTAATAATTTAAAAATTAAAACAGCAATGCAGCCACCTGGACAAAGGTGGGAACCTGTATGAAGGGGCATAATGAGAATAACTCTCCCACTCTGGGTGCTAGCTACTGCCGCTGGTTTTCTGTAGGTCTTTCCCTACGAGGGTTTGTCATTTTGAGATGATTAAAAACTGCTGACTCAAGGCTTGTGGACAGCAGCACGATGGGGTCTACATGATGCTTCTGGTTTTAAAAAATAATAATAATGAGCACATATTACTTCCATACACACACAAAACAAAGCAAAATTTTTAAGCAAGAAAATCTATTAAGAAGAACATCCCGAGATTGAGAATCACACACCATCCCCAGAAGCCACCAGCGCAGGGGAAGCAGCCTCTCCTGCCCGGAGCTGAGGCGGGGAACTGGTGTCTCCCGGCCCTTCAGAGCCCAGGCTGGCCTCTGCCTGCTGCCAGGCACCCTTCATCCAATGAACTCCTACGATCACACACAGGAAACCCAGGAACCTGCAGCTTCCTCCCTGAGATGCTGGAATTATAAGGCAGAGGCTCCTGGGGCCCCAGCCGGCCTGCCTGGGTGCGAAGGCCACAGCCACTGGCCTCTGCGGGAGCTCCAAGCCCCAGCTGGGGCTCGCCACCAGGGCTGCACAACCAGAATCAGCCCAGCCAGTCACTCACTTTTCCGGGGAGCACAGGCTGGCTCAGGACACACAACAACAAAGCAATTTCCCAAAGGAACGGAGTCCCAGTACCATAGAATCCATATCACCAAGACTCTGCCCCAGTCTGGCTGACACATTACAACGTGTGCCTCTTAACCGCCCCTGCCAGCCCAGCAGCTTTGTCCTGCCCCACTTGCTGAATTTTTACTATAAATTGGAACTGAGGTTTGGGGGTTGTTTTTCCCAATATAAATTCATGCTCCACCATTGAACACGCTCCCAGGAGGCTCCCAGTCCCTCCCCCTCCCCTCATGTGCTGAAGCCCTGGTGTAGAAGGATCCGGTGTCATCTGGACAGACATCAATTGCCATTGTACCACAGATGTCCCGACACACCAATTAATAGAGTTCCAGCAAATAGATATTGGCCAGGGAGGCCACAAGGCATGGTGACCCAGCGCTCCAGCTCTGGGACCAGACGGGCCTGGGTTCAAGTCACAGCTCACCAACCCTCACCTCCTCCAAACTCAGTCTCATTGTCATTAAAATAGGGACGTAACAGAAGGCACCTCTCAGGACCCAGCAGACTCTATTTTTTTAAGGTGCTAAGACCCTTTAAAAAATCCTTTTAAGGCCAGGCACCATGGCTCACGCCTGTAATCCTAGCACTCTGGGAGGCCGAGGCAGGCGGATTGTTCCAGGTCAGGAGTTCGAAACCAGCCTGAGCAAGAGCGAGACCCCGTCTCTACTATAAATAGAAAGAAATTAGTTGGCCAACTAATATATATAGAAAAAATTAGCCAGGCATGGTGGTGCATGCCTGTAGTCCCAGCTACTCGGGAGGCTGAGGCAGGAGGATAGCTTGAGCCTAGGAGTTTGAGGTTGCTGTGAGCTAGGCTGATGCCACGGCACTCTAGCCTGGGCAACAAAGTGAGACTCCGTCTCAAAAAAACCCTTTTATTCCTTCAACACTAGTGCCCACATGCTATGTGCTAGGCACTTTCTAGAAATGTCATTTTAGGCACCTGAGGGTATAGTAAATTCCGTGACTAAGTAAGGCAGGAGACTGCCCAGGGATAAGATGTCAGGAGGTCCACCAGCCCCAAATCCTGCCTGGGGGTTCTGCACTGACCGCCAGGCCCTGGAACCCCATTGTCTTCCTCTCTGTTATTTCGTATTTGTGGAAAAGCTTAGAGCAGCAATAGTATATTATGTTTATTGAATAAAGATGTTTCTTCCCAGTTTTTGGCAAGTAATGAGTTACTGTTGTGAAATATAAATAGCAGTTCTGAGTGGCAGGAAGATTAAGAAAACAGATCACGGTGAAGGTCCCTCTCCTTGGCTAACTCACACACATGCACAGAACAAGCAGCCGATTTATTCCAGAGACATCCAGGGAGTGGCCGGGGTGGGCAACAATGGGCTCTGGTCTAGCCCAGGAGGGCTGTTCGGGCCCTGGGCTTCGGCCTTGCCTAGGTGACAGCCACGGACACCCAGATGAATGAATGACCCGGTAAGTAGAATCCAACACTGGGACAAAATGGTTTGAGAAAATTGCCACCGTAAAAAAATGAGTCCAGCTTTACTTGTTAAAAGTAACATGATGGTATTTTGTGTTTGTCATTCACTCAAACTGTCCCTTCTTAGTAGGCTTGCTAACTCTATAAAAGCATTAACAGCCACATCGGTGGATCTATCTATCTGATATATATGACAGGATGTGTGTATATACACACATACTCCCACACGTCCACATGGCTCCTGGTCCTCTTTTATCAGCTTGTAGCAAATGTACATGACCCTTTTTTTTTTTGAGACAGAGTCTCTCTTTGTTGCCCAGACTAGAGTGAGTGCCGTGGCGTCAGCCTACCGCACAGCAACCTCAAACTCCTGGGCTCAAGCGATCCTCCTGCCTCAGCCTCCCGAGTAGCTGGGACTACAGGCATGCGCCACCATGCCCGGCTGATTTTTTTTATATATATTAGTTGGCCAATTAATTTCTTTCTATTTATAGTAGAGACGGGGTCTTGCTCTTGCTCGGGCTGGTTTCAAACTCCTGACCTCAAGCAATCCGCCTGCCTCGGCCTCCCAGAGTGCTAGGATTATAGGCGTGAGCCCCCGCGCCGGCCTGACCCTTTTTTCCTAATCACATAGACTCAGAGCCCTCTCTGGAGACACCCTCTGCCGCCTCGCCCTCCAACTCTGAATTTCTGCGTAAACATCTATCGAAATTTCCCGACTCTGCCTTTCAGCCAGCGTGACCCGCACAGCAAGATGAAACTCAGGCCCCCTAGTCAGCCCCAGCCAGGAGCCCTCCTGCCAAAGCGACGTAGGCACTCCTGGCCTGTCTCCTATGCCCTGTGCCTGTGTGGGAGGGACAGGATCTGTGTCAGGGTGGCCGCAAGGGTGTATGAATGTAAGGATGTGTGCAAGGCGAGGCGGTGAGGGTGCGGGAGCATGCTCTCTGCTAGAAGTGGGGGTCACCTGTACCGGAAGCTGATTCTAGGATGGGGTGGTCCAGCCACATGGTCACAGGAGCCACCTCTGTCCCCAGCCTGGGCTGCCTTCAGCCCTGCTCCCTGCCCCACCGCTGTCTCACCTCGCTGGAACCCTCGTCAAGGAACCGCTCAGCTCTGCCTTACCCTCCACCCGCTCGCTGGTCCTCCAAGGACCACGCCAGCTGGGACCCAGGCAAGGCGTCCTGTGGTCAGCCCTGTGGCAGGTTATTCAGAGACAACCCGAGCTGGGTCCCTGGAGGTCTTAGAAAGGCCTGGAGGCTCTGAGCCCCAGGGAGAAAGAGGAGCATGGACTAATGCCAGGGGTTCTCTGTCTCTGCGGGGCTCCTCCAGATCCCCCCAAAACACTCAGCCAGGCCTCAGCCCCAGCCCTAGAGCCTGTGCTTCTCCCCACACGGGAGTGGGGAAGTTTGGTGGGAACAACTTCTCTCCCCCCCCCACCTGTGTGCGGGGGTCCGGGGCAGCTTCCCTTACTCCTGGGCCAGATTTCCTGCCAAGGGACACTGTCCAGGGAGGGCCCCGACAGTGTGGCCTCAGCAACCTCTGCTCAGCTTGCTTGGCACTGTTGGCCCTGCCCAGACACCTGCAGCTTTTCCGCCTCTGCCAAGCTCCTCGCCACCAGTGGCACCTGCGCTGCCCCTCCCTGGGCACCTTCCCTGGCTCAGCCCTCAGCCCCTTCCAAGGCCGCACCCCGCACCCCCAGGACACACCAATACGCCATGGGAAGTGACATTTACCTGTCTGCCAACTGCCCTTTCTCTCTCCTCTGAGGAGGCTCACCCCCCCCCCAAAAAAGTGCCCTGCCCGAGCTCCTGAGCCTGCCTGCCACCAGGGGAGACCCCGTTTTCTTGTCTGCCAACTATAAATAATCACGAATCCTTCTGTTCATGACGATTTAGTATAATTCATAGCCAGCGTCAGGGAGAGCCTGGCACAGAGGGAACTGCTGCTGAGACTAGAGCCATGACCCCAAGTCACTGGGGCCCATACATGCAGAATGAGGGGCGCCCTAGCCGGAGCAGACACATGCCCTCCCTCCCGCCCAGCGCACTCCCTGCGCCGCCTTCCTCACCTTGCTTTCTGTATCTTTACGACCCCAGGACACCCCCAGCCAATATCCAGGGACCTCCCCAGTGAGGTGCATACACTTTGAAGTGCTGTTCTTTCTGACTGCCACAGAAAGCTTCCATGGACCGCATGTTCCCAGAGACCATGCCGAGTGGGCCTCGGCCACGGCCCGTGTCAATTCCCCTCTGTCCGCCGTGGTCCCGGGACACAGCTGCCCTGCACACTCCCCGCCCCTGGATGCCCTGCTGGCTCCTACACAGCACACACACACACACACACACACACACGCACCTCGATGGCCTTGTAGAAGATGCTGGTGCCAATCTGGACCACCTCCAGGTTCTGCTCCTGCTCGTTGCGGGCGCACTTGATGTAGGTCATCCAGCTTCGGTGGTCCTCCTGGCTGGCGTCGATGAAGTAGCGCACCGTGCCGTCCTCATTGAACACCTGTGCGCAGGTGGAGCAAGCACCAGGTGAGGCAGGGCTGTGCCACGTGTGCGGTCTGCCGGCCGCCTCCGCACACTCTGTCTCCTTCCCCACGACAGCCCCAGCAAGTGGATAAAGCTATTCCCAGCTGTTTTCCAGCTGAGGAGAGGGAGGCTCAGGGAGGCTCAGCGACTTGCCTGAGGCTAGCCAGCTAGAAGTGGCCAACAGGGAGTCAGCCTCCAGGACCCTGGGATGACCATGATGTGCTCCTGCTGCCATGTGCTCCCCACCCCCAAGAAGTGTCTCCTAGGGTCCCTGACCAAAGTGGCCTCCAGCCCTCTTGGAGGAGGCATCCATGCTCCCCAGGCAGGCAGGAGCACCAGCAGGGACCTCAGACGGAAACAGGAGTCTGGAGAGGGAACGCTGGCTCGCTGGTGGCACCCCAACCTGGCCTAAGCTCCTTCATGGGAGCTGTCACGGGCACTTAGAGGTCAAACTTCCCAACCAACTTCCTGATCCACCAAGGACTAGAGGTGGTAACCAACCCCTGGCCCAGGCGTCCAGAGGAGGGAGCCGGTGAGGTGAGGAGAGGCCTCTGGGCCACCCCGTTCCCTGCCTCCTGCTCTTGTGACCAGCTGCAGGGTTTGTTTCTCGCTTTGGCCCCTCCAGGGTCTGCCAGTTGAGGGGAAGCAGGAGCAGGAAAGAGATTAGGAAGGAGAGGGCGCACCCGTCTGGCCTCAGTGGGTTTCCAGTTCTGCAGGTGAGAGCTGCAGGAGGAGGAAGCTCTGCAGGAGTGGCTTTGACCCAAGGGCAGCCCTCCCTGGCACCTGGCACTGGGGGTGGGGATTGGGGTCAGAAGGCCTGAGATAGAAGCCTCTGAGCTTCAGTTTCCTTCTGTGAACTGGGAACATAACTCCCAGGCTGCTGAGATCAGCCTGGAGCTGACTAAATGCGAGTTCAGAGTTCAGCGATGGATGACCGCTTTGCATGCCATTCTGCCTGGAGCGAGAGCTGTTGCTGAGAAGCCGGGGTCTCCACCGCTCTCCACTGCCCCCACACCTCACTGCAGGCTAGTATGGCCTTGGGGGTTCCCCTTGCTGCTTCCAGGGGAGGGGGGAGATGTAGGTGGCTGGGAGTTCGCTCCCAGGGATGGCTCTCTAGCTCTGGTGGAGACCCTGGGCAAGTGAGGACCCTGGGCAAGTGACGTGGCTGCTCTGGGTCTCAGTCCCCTCATCTGCCAAGTGAAGCCAACAGCAACCCAGCTGTCTACGGTTGTCTGGAGGAAGGAGGGTCACGTTCCTCCTGAGGACAGTTTTCACAGCCCAGTTTGGGGAAGAGCCTCCAGGCAAGGTGAGCCCCAGGGATGGGGCAGCTTAGAGTCTCGCCACTGGGTGCGTCTGGGCCGGAGCACCAGCAGCTCCCAGCGAGAACAGAAGCGGCAGCAGCCGGGGTGCCCGTGCCACCCGTCGCCTGTAGCCCGCGCCCCTAGCCAGCCCCTGCGCCCCTTGCCCGCAGCCCTCGTGTACCTCCCACATGAGATTGTTGTTCTTGCAGATGTCCACGTGCTCCGGGGCGATTACCCGGCCAGTGAAGGGGCCCATCTCAGTGCCCGCCTTGATCCACGTCTTGGAGAAGATGCCGAGGCCCTCGCCGGGGATGGAACTCTGCGCGATGATCACCTCCGCCGGCAGCACCAGGCTGGATAGCTTCTGCACCTCTGCGCGTGGGGACAGAGGAACCGGTCAGAGCCGGAGGCAGAGGAGGCCTTGCCCTTCCCCACCAGGCAGGGACTCCGGCCCGGGTCCTGGCCAGCCTGGAGAACTCAAGCCGGCCCATCTCAGAGAAGTCATGGGGTGGAGGTGGGTGCGGGGGGACAAGTGCGGAGTCCCAGAGATCAGCACTGGGGCTCATTTTTAGGACCAGGTTTTAGTTCCTCCAGTAATTCTCTTTCGCCTTCCGCGCTGAAAAAGTTTAAGAACTAGGGAGCCATCTGCAGCGCCTGGTTTTACAGATGGGGAAACTGAGGCCGCGTTCAATCCGGGCCTCGTTCGCATAGTGCTGTTCTAGGCGCTGGGGCCGGTCACTCGGCGCGCGCTGTGCGTCCGGCACAGGGCGCCTGTGGAGGAGTCCGGGCGCGGCCAGCGCGCGGCGGCGGACGTGCTAAAGAAACACTCGCAGCAGCGGGCCGGCTCCGCTCACCCTGTGACCCCCGGTGGGCCCGGGGCCCTTTCTGCTCCCCAGGCTCCGGGGTGCCAGGGAGGGTGGCGCCCGGGATCACAGGAGCCCTGAAGTCGCCTCTCTGGGCGGCGAAGAGCCCCGGCGGCCCCCAGCCCCGAGGGTCCCCCGGCCGGGCCTCCGCGCCGCGGTGGGAGCAGCCAGGCGCACAGGGGCGGCCTCCGTGTCTTACAAGGTTCCCCTCTAAGCTACCTGGGAAAATACCCGGCGAGCGGGCCGGCTGAAAGGGGGGGTTAAACGGTGTCCATTGCGGCGCAGCCGGCAATTTGTCACGCTGTTAAAGTGATCGCATTCATTCGGCTCCATTCGAAAGAAATTGCTAATTCTAAATTCATTAGCCCTGGAAGAATGCTGTAGCAGTAAATTGTAGCTCAATGCGGAGGGGACTTGTTTAAAAGGGGCCGAGGAATTCCCCTTACAAAAAGGGGGGATTAGATGGTTGACATAGCGTGAATGGAGTGGAATTAGTCTTCACGGTAAATTAAGAGAGGAACAGAAACCGTGAAGGGGAAGAGAGGGCGACGCGCAGAGATGCCAGCGCCGGGGAAAGATATTGTTTGCGGGTTGATGAATGAGGAATAAGAACTTGAGACATCTTAAAGAAAAGAAACTTTTCTCGCTCTCTCTTTCTGTCCCTCGCTCTCTCCGCGGCTTTCTCTCCCGGCCCGCCTCCCGCCCCCACCCCAACCCCCGCTGCCTTTTAAAGTTCTTGGTTTAAGTGGGAACTTTCGCGGGTCAAGCCCAAGTTAACTAAATGAATTTAAAACCCCTTCTTTTTGAGTCAACTGCTATTACACGCCTAGTAAGGCTTTAAAACGCCGGGAACCCGCCAGCTCCAAGGGGGGAGAAGAAGGCAGGGGATGGCGGGGGCGGCGGGGCCCGACGGCCGGGTCGCCGGGATCCGGTCCTCCAGCCGCGTGGGGTGTGGAGCTGCCCCGCGCCCCACCTCGGCTTGGGTGCTCGGGGAAACTGAGGCGCGCGGAGCTTCGGGAGCGCCCGGGTTGGCAGGAGCAGCAGCGAGGCCCAGGAATCCCCGCCGCTTGCAGTGCGTCGCTGGGCCGGGAATTGGGGGTCGCCGGGAGGAGGGGACAGGCCCGCCCGACGGCGCGACTCACCGCCGGAGAAGGACTGCGCCAGCACCTCGGCAGTGAAGGCCGTCTTGGGGCTGGCGTGGTGGCTCTTGTCCTCGAAGAGCTGCTCGCCCAACACGTTGCGCCAGCGGCCGTACAGGAAGCTGTGCAGGATGTCGGAGGTGATGACCTCGGCCAACGCCAGCCCCGGAGCCTTCAGCCCCGTCTTGAGCACCAGGGCCTCAGCCGGGAGCACGGAGCCCATCATGGGCGGCCCGGGGCTCGCCGGCGCTGGAGGACGGCCGGCCGGGCGACTGGGGAGGTGGGCGGGCGAGAGGGAGCCGAGGAACGAGAAGAGACGACTGCGATGGAGGAGAAAAAGGAAGAGGAGCAGGGGGAGGACGGAGAGGAGGCAGCCGCAGGAGGGAGCGGGAGGAGGGGGGTGACTGGGAGGAAGATGAACGAGGGGGAGCGAGGCCGAGAGGAAAGAGATGGAGAAATCTGCAGAGATGGCAGAGGCGGCGCGGAGGGTGGAGAGACGCGGGTGGAGGCAGAGGCGGTGCAGGGGTGCGGGGTGGGTGGGAGGCGGGCGGCTGCGGAGAAACCGTGGCGAAGGCCTCTCAGACGCGCGTTCGCCTCTCGCACACCCGGTCGGGACCGTCTTCCCCTTGGCAAAAATCTCAGCGCCTTTATAGGAGCCGCAGTGACCCTCCTAATTGGTTATTAATGACCCCCTGACGTCGGAGGACAGACTTGTTGTACCCGGCCGGCTCGAGGAGCCTCCGCCGCGAGAGCGAGGGGCGGGGGCGCGCGGACCGCTCGGAACAGTCCCCCTCCGCTCCTCCCTCCCTCCCGGGCCCTTCCTTCCCCCTCCTCTCCCCGCTTCTCTCCCCGTGGGAAGCGCCGGGCAGGGAGGGAGGCTCAGCCGGCTGTGAGGAGAGGAGGGGACGGAGCAGGGGAGGGGGCGCGGCGAGGCACGCCGGGACTCCAGGGACCGGACTGGGCAAGAGGGGACGCCTGGTTTCGGGCCCGCGGGCCTCGCGCTCACCTCCGATCCCAGGCCTGCTCCACACTCACCATCTTGGCCCGGCCCGATGTTCACCTTCCCGCCGCTGGCCTCCCAGACCAGGGCCCGCGCTCCCTGCCCTCCCTGCCCTGCGCTCCTCCGGCTGCGGTAGTCGCCCGGGAGGCCGCGCTCCCGCTCCAGCTCCCGCCCTGCCGATCCCCGGCGTAGACGGCGCCGCGGAAGCCGGCGCTTCGCTTCAAACGGGCCTCGCCAACCTGCTCGCTGTGCGCGGCCGCCTGCCAAACTCGTCCTGGTGCGGAGAGGGCTGCGGAGGCCGGGCCGCCGTCGGGGCTGGGCCAGGCGGGGGACAGCTTCGTGGGCGGCCAGCCTACGGGCTCTGCCCGGGCTAGGGCCCGGGTCAGAACGGCGGACTGGAATCCACACTGGCAGCCAGTCTCCCCGCAAAGGTTTCCTGCGGGATGCAAGGGGGTCGAAAGGGGTCCTCGGCCCCCGCCTGGATGGGAGCGGGCGTGCCCAAGAGCGAACTCCCTCGGAAACTGCAGACAGTCCGCGACAGGCAGGCCACGGGGCAGGCTCGGCTTGCCGCTTGGGCCTCCGGCTCTTCGCGGAGCTGCAACCTAGGAAAGCGCACTGCGCTGCGCTCGGGCACTCCTTCCTTCTTGCCTCTCAGCTCTCTTTTTTTCTCTTCCGACCTCCCTTCTCTCCCTTCCTTCCTCTCCCCTCCTCCCCCAACTCACCCTACCAGCAGACTTTCTGCGCGGTGTTCCGAGGCACCTCGCGGCAGCCCAGCGCGGTCCCTTTCCGGAAACCGGGAGCTGCTGAGCCGGGCGGGAAGGCCACCGACTGCTTCCTGCAGGCTTTGCCGCCTCCCAGGGTTAGTCACAAGCCTCCTGCTCCAGCCCCAACACAACCGGTGAGGGGGCATGGAACACCTGCCCCGCTTGCTGAAGTTCTGGCCCCCACTCCTGCAATTTCGGATGGCGGGTGGAGGTGTCCTGGACCCTCCGGGCATGGGTCGGGCTCACATGTGAGGTCTCCGCTGGACGGTGGAAACGCCCCAGTCCTTTTCCACAATGTCAGGAATTGAGTGGGAGAACAGAGACCTGTCCAAAGGCCCCTTGGCCAACAGCCCCCTCCACTGCCCTCACACCTGGCAGCTGTGGGCCCCAGGCCACTGCAATGGTCTCCAGCGTCCCTCGGTCTACTTTCGGATGGAAAGGGAGGAAGGCAGGCATAGCAGGCCTTCAGACCCGAGCTCCAGTGGCCTGGAGCAGGAGCCAGGGAAGGATGCACCCGGCAAAAGGCAGAAGCGCTGGGCACCTCGCCAGCAGAGGGCAGCGCTGGGGAAGGGGAGTGCAGACGGTGGGTTAGGGTCTCAGAACCTCCACTCCCTTCCCGAGGCTGCCAGAGGGTCAGAGTGTGCACGGCTCAGGACAGGGGAGTCTCACCGTGCTTAGTTAGGCCTTGGCTTCTAGGAAGACTAGACCATGGAGAGGAGAATGTGGCGGCGTGGAACAGACGAGTTGGGGAGCGCTGCCAGAGGGCTCGAGTTCAGCTTCTGAGCCCCCAAAGCTAACTCAGCTCCTCCAGGAAACCAAAGGGGGATGAGGACTGCTGAGAGTCCTTGGGATGCCCAGCTTCTCTCTGGGCCTCAGTGTCCCCATCTGTACAACGGTTTGGCTTGGGCTTGGTCTCTCTTTGGGTCAGGTCACTTCCCCTCCAAACCCGGAGGATTTTGCCCATTCCTGGGCTGCACCCCACTGAGAGAAGCTCTCGGGTGCGTGCGTGCCTCCGTCCTGGCGCTCAGGGTTTGCGTCCTGGACCTCAGCTTGGGGTCAGAGCGTGCAAGGACAGAGCGCTCAAACCGCAGCCGGGGAGCCCCATTCTTTCCCTGGGGACCCGCAAACCCCGGGAGGAATGCTGAAGGTGGAGCCCTAAACAGCCTCCCAGCTGGTGAGCCCACGGCCCCCAGGCGTCTCCACCGGGCGCTGGCTCGCACTTTGTGCTTCTGGCCTAGCCACACACCCACCTGGACGCGCACCGGGAAAGGGGGCCCTGCAGGTAGCGCACAGCCTCAGTGCCCACTGGAGAGCAACACCCTGCGCCCGCATCTCCCCGCGTGGAGATTTCGAGGGGAAACATTCCGGGGTTTCCTGGCGGATGAACCGTGTCATTTTCCGCGGGGCCCGGGAGCGGAGTGTGCCCGCGCCGAAGCCCCCTCCCCTCTGCCCGGCCGGCCCGAGCTCGCGGGCGCCGCCCCCCTCGCGCCCGCTGGCCGCCGCTCCGCGATCTCTTTAATATTCATGGGCGTTAATAGAGAGGCCCCCAGTATATCGGCCCATTGTGGGCGGCTCGTAGGGCTTGAATAGGCCCCGGCCCCCTTTCTTCGCGCGGCTTCCCGAGGGGCCGGGCCAGGAGTGAATGGCCCCGCTTCCCGCTCCGCGCCCCCTCCCCCTTTCAGGGAGAACATCTTTATCCCCGCCGCCGCCGCCGCCGCCGCCCGGGCCCCATTCACGCGGCCCCGGCTCCGAGCGGAACGAATCAATCGGCCGCGGCTCTTCGGAGGTCATCCTCGCCGCCCGGGTTCCTCCTTCCCTCTGAGTCCACGGGAGTGGAGAGAGGGAGGCAGTGACAGGCGGCGGACCCACGGACTGTGGGACATTGAAGGCGGGCTGGAGGACAAGGGCAGGGGACGACCTGGAGGGGCGGCCGGGCCAGGGAGCGCCGAGAGAGGGGCTCAGGGCCCCGCCACTGCCCTGGGCCGGCTGATTTCTGCTTGTCCGGCTCGGAGGGGAGCACCGAGGGGGCGGGGGCCACGTCCCAAGCCCAGGGGTCTGTCCTGCCTCCGCTCAAGGCACTAACGCGCTCCCCTTGGGCCGGGAGGTGGCAGCCGCTAGACCCCAGGCCTCTCTGGCCCCGCGGCCCAGCCCGCAGGGCGCTTTCGTTCCGGTCCTCCGTGCGCGGGGCTCAGCTCGCCGACGGCCGGGCCGGGCCGCGCGCCTCAGCGGAGCGCTGGAGGGGAGGCCGGGTTCGCAGCGCCCGCGCCCTCGCTCGGCCGCCCGGGCCCGGGCGCAGGGGGCGTGAGTCGGTCAGGCGGGGCCACGGCGCGCGGGTCCCCGCCCCGCCCGCCGCGCCGGCCCTCGGAGGCGCAGAAAGAAGCCCATTGTCCGCCGAAAAATACATTTTTTGGGGCCCAGTGAAAGCCCGTCTTTCTTTTGAACTTTAGAAGAAAGTCTCCTGCTCTCGCCCCTCGGAGGGAGAGATTTGTCCCTCCTCCCGGGGGCTCCGCGCGCCTCCTCCTCCCGAAACATCTGCCGAGGGAAAATCCACCCTGGAGGGCAGATCGCGCTCGCTTTAAGCCTGGCGAACTCATTAAAAAGATATTAGCGGCGGGGGCAGTTCCCGCGCAGGTATCGATCGGCCGGGATGAGCCCGAGGAAGAAAAGGCGAAGAATGTGGCCGCGCGGCGCCCGGGACCCCCACCCCAGTCCCCAGCCCCTGCCCCTGCGCCCAGCCCCGCGGTGGGAGCGGGGCCCGCGCCGCCTGGCGCTGCCCGCGCGCCCCGGCCCTCCCACGTCCGGGCACAGCCCTCCCGCGCCTCCGCCCTGCCCGCCGCGCCGCGGCCGGGCGTCCCCCGCGCCGGTTGCGTCTGCTCCCTGCGCGGCCCTCGCCGGCCCGCCGCCGTCGCGCTCGCCCCGCCGCGGCGCTCTCCTGCCCCGCGCCCTCCGCCGGCGCTGCGGCCCCTCTGCCTTTCCCACACCCTCTCCGCTTACTCCTCCCACGCCTCTCCCGCTCTCTGAGTCTCAATCTTTCTTGTCCCCATTCCCGCCGTGGCCCAGGAAATTTCTTCCTCGCGTGGGGCCCATGTGTCGGTTCAGGGGCGAGGGCGGCCGCGCCGGCACGTACAAAGGCGCGACGGGCTGCCCAGGCGGCATGGAGGGCGCGGCCGCAGAAATGGTTTCAATAGACCTGACTCGGGGCCGGGCCTGCCCAGCGCAGCGGCGGCTGCGGTGCGGTGAATAGGGACAGCGGCCCCCTCTCTCGCCCCCACCCCTGCCCAATCTAATTAGCCTCCAAAGCTCTGGAGAGACAAAGGCGCGCCCCGGGGCGCCCACGTCGAGCGTTTCAGCGCGGAGCCGGCGCCTAGGCCGGCAGGTGACTGGCACGCGAGTCTCCCTGGGCGCCCCGTGGGGTGGCCCCTCCCCTGAGCCTCCGGACCCCGCCCGCCCGTCACCCACACCCTGGCGGCCCCCAGTCTCGTTGCCAACGGCGCAGCGCCGGTGGATCAAGGCGGCCTGAGGAGGGAACAGACGCTGGGGACACCAGGAGAGACGCCGCGATGGGGGAGACAGACACAGGCTTCTGGAGGCAGAGGGAGCAGATGGAGGGAGACTGAGGCAAAGAAAGGCCTGGAGGGATCCAGATGAAAGCGACAGTCAGAGACGTGGACATACAGAGACGCCAAGACGAGGGGAGGGAGGGAGCAGAGGCAGAGAGCGCAGGGATTCCAAAGGAGCCCAGGCGGGGAGACACTTTCCAGAGTCAGATGGCCAACAGGGAGGAATGCGGGTGCTTCAGACACAGAGGCTGGGGCTTGAGGGGAAAAGGGGTTCCTGTCCCCGGGAAAAACAGCAAGGAGGGATTAAGAGAAGGGGGTTGGGTGGGGCAGGTGGGAGGTGAGGAGGGTTCGAGGAAGTGGCTGCCCTCCCTGTGGTCTTTCCCTAGCCCCTCTGGCCTGGGCCGCTCACCCTCACCAGCTGCCTGTCCCTCCTGTGGTTCCAGGGGCAGTGGGAAGGGGCCCTTCTCGGCCCACTGGCACCCCTTCCTCCACCAGAGCCCCTTCCTGCCCCACACTCAGCCTGCCGGCCTCCTCCATGGCCTCCCCTGCTCCGACCTCCTGCCCCCCAGACCCTTGCCCCTGCCCTGCCTGTCATCCCCGGGGCCACCCTCCCCACGGCAGCCCCCAGAGCAGGAGGGGTTGGCACAGGGGCTGTGCCCTAACTGCTGCTCCTGGACACCACCTGCTCCCGTGCACACCACCCCGCCTCACTGAACAAATACTTCCTGAGCACCCACTGTGTGGCAGGTCCCATACAAGGCCCCAGGGCACCACTGTGACTACAGCAGACCCTGTCCACATCTTTTGAGACCAGTCTCCGGGAGGGTGTGCCCTGGTGGGGCCAGAACTTCTCCTAGGCCACCCTGGTGGCTCCAGACCTCTCTGGACAGCTCTTTCTGAGGGCTTTTATCCAAGTGGCTTTTACCTTTTCTGTAAAGTGGGACCAATAACCACACCTGTCTCCTAAAGCCGGAGCTGGCTGAGCTCACACTCGGGTTGCAGTGAATGCGGAAGAGACACTTGTGGCTGTCGTGCCTATTTTTATCTCTTCCCCAAAGACCACTCCCATGTGTATGGGTGCTCTGGGGCCATCAAGAAATACCAGGGCTCCAGAGACCTGCAGGTGTGGGCCCAAGCCTGGCTCCAGCGGACAGGCTAGGAGCCAAGGCACCCACATCCTCTATCTGAGCCTCAGTTTGTTCATCGGCAAAATGGGGATAACAGTAGAGCCTGCACTGGGAGGGCTGTTGTAAGGGATAAAAGACACAATGCACGAAAAGCTCATAGCATAGGTTAGAGGATGTACTTGATATATGAAACTTATTAGCAACTTCATTCATTTAAAAATAACACATGGCCATGCTTGAAATTTTGGGAAATAGGGAAAGTACAAAAGTGAGTACCAAATGTCACCTACAAAGGGGCTTTGAAAGCAGAACCATGTGCTGAGAAAGCTGACCAGGCTGCCCAGGAGGCTGGATCCACACCTTACAAAGAGAGGTTGGCATGAAAAACAACAGCAAAATAAGTAACGTTTGCTGGGCACTCTTACCAGGTGTTCTTCTAGGTGCTTCACATGGATTGTGTCAATCTGTCCTCACCGCTGCACAGAGTTGTCCCTATAGTCTTCTCCAACGCCTAGAAGGGGAAACTGAGCTGTAGACAGAGAAGTTCAGTGTCTCAGCCAGGAACAGTGGCCCTGACCTCCACGGCTGCTGTCCTGTCCTGTCAAGGGGTCTATTTCCCCACATAACAGCGCAGAGGTAGATGCGTGTCTGCAGGACCCGGCTCAGCAGCTCAGGGATGTGAGTCTTGAGAGCCCCTCTGAGCTCATGGTTGCCAGGTGGCGGCTGCAGCCCTGCCATCACATCAGAGGCCAGAAGGAGAAAGGGCAGAGTTTCACGGACATGCCCACGGTCACACACAGTGGGCAAAGAGCAGAGCTGGGACTCAAATCCAGGCAGCCTGACTCCAGGGCTGAGGCCTTAAGCACAGCCTGCTGGCTAGGACTGCCCACGCCGGACAAGCAGTGACTCAGGGGGACCCGTGCACTGTCTGCCGACCCAAAAGGCTGTTCCAGGGGGCAGGGGGGCAGCTGTCACTTACTGCGCAGGAACTAGGCATGAGGTGTGCACAGGAGAACTCTGGGGTCCCTCTGACCCATCTCAGGACTGGGAGCTCATTGAGGGAGGGGACCTTGTCTGAATCTCTCTTAGTCTTCGGGGCCAGCAGCCTGGCACACGCAAATGCTCAGCCAGCGACCAACGCCAGGGCAGAGGCAACCATGATGGTATGAACAGGCTCGGGAAGGTCAGTGAGGCCTCTGGCCTCGCTGGCCTCCTCTGGATGGCATGAGGAAGCCTCTGCATGTGAGCAAGATGATTCCATTGTTCTAGAAGGTTCGGCACCTGCTTGCACAGCCAACAGCCAGGACAGCCCAGATCCTCAGAACCTGGGGGCCCAGTCAGGACGTGGGGCGAGGTGCTGAAGCCCTGTCACAAATGCACTGACCCCAGTAGACACGAGCACACGGGACATGTCCTCAGACCTGAGACCCAGAGCCGGAGAGGCGCTGCAGTGGGCTGGGCCTGCTCCAGGCCCCTTTCCCTCCCCTTATCCCCACCCAGGGCCTCAGTTTCCCCGTCCTCTGCCTCCAGCCTCCAGCCCACCTACACTATGAGCTGCCTCTCCCAGGACCACAGCACTTGTCACTGTCATTGCTCTAGTTCCCAAACTGTCAGCAGCAGCAAGAATAAAGTGCCAATGGCTGCTGCTCCCAACAGCTCCTTTTGGCTCCTGTGCCAAACACCATGTCCGGGACACACACAGGAGACTAGGGACAACGTACAGCAACTCTGTGAGAAATGGCCCAATGTTCACCCCCGTTTTACTAAGGGGAAACTGAGGCCTCAGCAAGAGTCACAAATGCCCTGTAAGCCTGTGCCCCACCCCTGCTGCCCTCTGCCAGCACTGGCTCTTTACAGCCCGGACAACAAAAGCCCCAGGGTGCCCCACAGGCTGGAGGTAGAGCCTGGGACATCTGAAGCCCTGAGTTTGGGGAAGGGGAGGGACAGGAGGGCCTTGGCGGGCCCAGCCCACTGCAGTGCACTTGGATCCATCAGGGAACCGAGTGTGCAGGGCAAAGCACCCCCAGGGCTGGAGAGACAGGAGAAGCCACAGAGTCACGGTGACATCCACTGGCCTGGAGCGGAAGCCCCGGAGCCCTAGCTGGCGGGAAAAGTCACACGGCGACTCGGACAACTGCTGGAGGCTGCGTGTGGACTGCATCGTGGTGAGAAAGTCCGGGGGTCTCCAGTCTAGGGGGTGCCCCACACTTTCCCGGGTTTCCCTCCAGGAACCCCACCTGGTTCTAGCTGAGAAAGACCCTGTAGGTGCCGGTGGGGGATGGGTAGAGAATTTTCCGGAAACACCCAGAAGCTTCTCCATAACCAAGCCTGGGCTCCAGGGGAAAGACTTTCCCAGAGCCCATCCCAGCCGGGGAAGGGACTCGTCTCCCTGCAGCCCCTACAGCCTTCCTGCCCCACCTAAGGTAAAGAACACACACACGCACACACACACACACACACACACACACACACGCACACGCACATGCACACGCACACGCGGTCTGCAGGGCCAGGCGGAGGGAGTTAGGCTGGGAAGTTCCCTGAGCCAGAGGAGGCAGCAGGAGGCCGGGGGACAAGGAACGGCCCTGTAGGGACCCTTGGGAAGGTCACAGCCCCAAGACCCAGGCCCAGGACTCAGACAGAGGCTCCCCATCCCCCACACCACACCCCAGGCTGCCAGCTCGCGGAGGCCCACAGTCGAAAGAGCTGGAGACTCTCCCGGAGGAGGAAACAAGGACAAGGACCCCAGAGAACGTGGAGCCACAGCGAACGCTAAACAGCGCCCGGCTCCTCGAGGGACTGAAACACAGCCGCCCACGGAGGCCTCTGGAGGGGCTCCGCCACCCGCGCCGCCCGGCTGCTTTTCAGCAGAAGCGGCAAGACCGGCCAACAGGCTCGGAAAGCACGACCCGAAGAGACAATGACCAGAATGAGACTCAGAGAGGGCAGACGCCCGAGCCACCAGACAGGGAACCGAAATGGCCGTGGCTAACACCGGGAGGGCTCTAGAGAGAGGGCGGGCAGCTGGCGAGAAGGCGGGCAACCAGGCGACGGCGACTCCAGGGAAGGATGGAAGGAAATGCTGGAACCAAACACTGTAAAACAGGCGAAGACCGCCTCGGCAGAGACCCGGCCCAGCTGAGGAAAGATTCCGTGAGCTTGAAGATCCGAGAATAGAAACTTCCCAAACCTAAGGGCGGAGAGAAAAAAGAAAGGCGTAGCGGGTGTGTCATCGAATACCAGAAGGACATGAGAGATGGAGCAGAAGACATATTTGAAGTAATGGTGGCTGAGAGTTTTCAAAAATTGGCCAGGTATACAAGGGCACACGCTTGCAGTCCCAGCTACTCGGGAGGCTGAGGCAGGAGGATCGCTTGAGCCCAGGAGTTGAAGGCTGCCGTGAGCTACGATTGCGCCTGTGAACAGCCACGGCACCCCAGCCCGGGCAACGTGGCAAAACTCTGCCTCTTAAAAAAAAAAAAAATTAATGACAGGCAGCAAACCACAGATCCGGGAAGCTCAGAGAACATCAAGCAGGATAAAAAGCAAGACAAAACAAACCACCAAAAATCCTCCAAATCTAAACAAACCAGAAAGACACACAAAACAAAAAAATCCCGACAAAAACCAAACACACACACACAGAAACCACACCCTGGCACAACACGGCATTTAAATAGCAACAGACCTGCAAGATCACATTTACGGAATCTATGCCACAGTCGGTGGCCGCAGTGAGGCTGTTCGCTGACGGCAGATTCCAAACAGGTGGATTTGGGATGACGGTGTCACGTGAGCCTCAGCAGCCAAGTTATTTGTGCATCGGTTGCACAGGGTGGGTCTGATCCCCTTGCAGACAAATAAGCAGGTGTCTGTCAAGGGTGACAGTTTTTGAACTGCTCACCTTGTTGTCTTGGATATTCTTTAATAAAACGGATTTGGAAGATTCAAAGACGTGTAGGAGGAACTTTTTGTGTCAAAGTTGAACTGCTAACTAACCACTGCTGAATATAAACGCATGCTTCTCCTAGACAGGCCCTTAGTGGCTTCACCTGAGCCCCCCAGGGCTGAGAACAGTGCCTTAAATGCCGCCGGTGCCAGCAGTGTTAGTTGTGGGTTTTAGCTGCACAAATGACCGCTGGCCGTGGGGAGATGACCTACTTGCTGGACCCTTGTCTGGCGTCTGAGCGTGGAATTCAGCAGTGAACTGAGAAATGAACTTTCAGGTGCAATTTTGCCAGAGCAGCTGCCCGAAGGCTTGAATTCAAAGACTGGGCCAGAGATAGAACGTTCCTCATCGGGATGTGCACAGCGATGGCATCATACCCACACGGAAATGAGTGAAGGAGTAGCACAAGTTGACATGTGACAGGTCTTCATGGGTTAAATATGGTATAAATTACAGACCAATAGCTTGCATGAATGTACACTCAATGATCCTAAACAAACAAAATCAAACCAATTATTATATAAAAAGGATAGATGATACCTCATGACTGTTACGAGGAATCCTGTTTATTCTAGGAATGCAAGGCTGGTTTAATGTTTGAAAAGTCAATCAATGTAAGTCACTAAATTAAAGTGAAAAAGGAGACAAATCACACGATGATCTCTATCAATGCCGTAAAGAGCATTTGAAAAATTCAACACCTATTCATGATAAACTCTCCACAGACTAGAAGCAGAAGGGGAACTTCCTCATCTGATAAAAGGTATGTACAACAAACACACGGCAAACAAAATTAATGGTGACTTTTTGAAAGCATTCCCACTGAGACTACAAACAACAGGGGAAAAAAGCCACTCTCACAGTCTCCTATCAACAATGTCCTGAAGGTCTTGGCTGGTGCAATAAAGCCATAAAAAGAACAAATGGCATAATGATTGGGAAGGAAAAAACACCACCACCATTAGTCATAAATGACATACAAAAAAAGAACCTACAAGCTATTGGAATTAACAAGTGAATTTAAGCAAGGCTATTAGAATCAAGGTCAATATGTAAAAAGAAATTGTATTTCTATAACTAGCAACAAAAAAATTAAAAATGAAATTAAAAGTATCTTTTTGAGACAGAGTCTCACTCTGTTGTCCAGGCTAGAGTGCTGTGGCGTCATCGTAGCTCACAGCAACCTGAAACTCCTGGGCTCTAGTGCACACGCTACCACATCCAGCTAATTTTTTCTATTTTTCAGTAGAGACAGGATCTCGCTTTTGCTCAGGCTGGTCTCCAACTCCTGAGCTCAAGTGATCCTCTCTCCTCGGCCTCCCAGAATGCTAAGATTACAGGCATGAACCACTGTGCCTAGCCAAAAATATAATTTTCAATACAGCAAAACATCAAAACTACAGGAATAAATGGAATGAAAGATGTGTAGCACCTCTACACTGAAAAGTACTAAAATTTATGGAGAAAAGCTGGGCGCGGTGGCTCACGCCTGTAATCCTAGCTCTCTGGGAGGCTGAGACGGGCGGATTGCTCAAAGTCAGGAGTTCGAAACTAGCCTGAGCAAGAGCAAGACCCCGTCTCTACTATAAATAGAAAGAAATTAATTGGCCAACTAATATATATAGAAAAAATTAGCCGGGCATGGTGGCACATGCCTGTAGTCCCAGCTACTCGGGAGACTGAGGCAGGAGGATCGCTTGAGCCCAGGAGTTTGAGGTTGCTGTGAGCTAGGCTGACGCCATGGCACTCACTCTAGCCTGGGCAACAAGTGAGACTCTGTCTCAAAAAAAAAAAAAAAAAAAAAAAATTTATGGAGAAAAATGAAAGAACTAAACAAAGGAAGGGATACACCATGATGAGGGACTGGGAAACTCAATGCTGTTAGGTTGTCAACTCTTTCCAAATTGATCTGTAGATTCAATGCAATCCCAATTAAGATCCCAGCAAGTTTTAAACATTTTTTTGTGGGGGCCAGGGGATTGATAAGCTAATTCTAAAATTTGTATAGAAATGCAAAGGGCTGAGCGTAGACAAGGCAATCTTGAAGAATAACAAAACCGAGGGACTTGCTATACATAAAGGTTCAGTAATCAAGACGGTTTTGAATTGGCACAGGATAGACGCACATTGATAAAACGAGAATGCAGCATATAATCTATTTGCATGCATGGTGATTTTTAAAAAGTTATAATCAAAAACGTTTAAATACGTTGAATACTTAATGTATTTACAGAAATCTGAAGCAAACAACTGTGGAACTCCTGACCCCAGCCTCATACAATTTGGAAACCACTGATGTGGCCTAATACCGAGGAAGGGAAACTGAAATCAAGAGAGGTGACTTATTCAAGTCACACAGCCAAGTCCCAGTTGGGGCAAAAGCCAGGTCTCTGGGCTCTACAGTTGATTGTCCTCTCCCTTTGACTGAAGAAGAGGCAGGGCCGGGGAAGAACCTTTCAAATACGCACTGGGACAGGTGACCTAGTGATGACAGCAGTACCAAGTACAAAGCCATTGCCCCCTTCCTGTCACTGCCCAGCCTTCATCATCCTCTTTCTCTCAAGCACAGAGCTGCAGCCTAGAGCGGCTGGCCGTGCCCAGAGAGTGGGAGGCACGTGGCTCTCTGGGGCTTGCTGTGACCTGGGCAGAATGGCTGGCAGCGAGTGACAGTCCCTGGAGCTGGGGGCCACGGCAACTGCTCCTCAGGGGAAGTGATGATCAGAGAATCTGATACAAGAGGGAGAGACCACAAGGATCGGACCTTTTCAATGTGCATGAAATGGGATTTCCTTCAATGTCATCTTGTGGGCCAGAACGGAGCAGCCTGACCCACCCATCGTCTGGCCCAAGATGCCACCCACACGTGTCACAAGCACGGCCCTGTGTATGGGCTCCTGGCTTCTCTCAGAGTTGTCTCACCCGGCCCTTAGGGGTTGCTCCTCCCCAGCAGCTCAGCTGATGTGACTCCGGGGGACCCCAGTGAGCTGGCCCTGGGGTTGTGCTGTCTTGGGGAGCCCAGGAAAAGCTAGCGGGTCAGTGCTGAGGCCAACATGCTTCTCACGTCACGGGCTGTCCCTGGCACCCATTGTGGAGCAGAAAAAGCCACCAAGGCAGCCAGAAGTCCTGGACTCCATCCTTCCTAGTAGTTGCTGTTCTTAGTGCTCACTGTGCGCTAAGTGCCAGGTGCTGTCCGCATGCGCTGCTGAGCCCTGCCTGGCCCTGCGAGCCACACCTGGCAGGAGGAAAGGGGCGGTTTGGTCACATGGCTGTTAAGGGCTGGAGGCGGGCTTAGACCCAGGTGCAAGCACCCACACAGCCAACCTACACCCCACTGCCCCAGGTGGGCTGGGGCCCCTCGGCGCCCTGACAGCCAGGTCAGCTGTCCCTTGCACTCAGGCCTGGCTCTGGCCCCTGTGGGCGTCGGACTGAGATCTGAGGCCTGGCTGTGCCTCCGGCAGGAACGTGCTCAAACCTGTTTCCTCACCAGAAAGTGAGATGCAGTGAATTCTACTCATCTGTGCCAGTGATGTTGCGTGACGTCTCTGCAGATCCCAAGTCAGCAAACACTGAAACACAGGGGAGGCTCCTGTGAGCCAGCGTCTACACCAATCCATACACAATCTTTTTTTTTTTTTTTTTGAGACAGAGTCTCACTCTGTTGCCCGGGCTAGAGTGCCGTGGCATCAGCCTAGCTCACAGCAACCTCAAACTCCTGGGCTCAAGCGATCCTCCTGCCTCAGCCTCCTGAGTAGCTGGGACTACAGGCATGCGCCACCATGCCCGGCTAATTTTTTTTTTTTTTTTGAGACAGAGTCTCACTTTGTTGCCCAGGCTAGAGTGCCGTGGCGTCAGCCTTGCTCACAGCAACCTCAAACTCCTGGGCTCAAGCAATCCTGCTGCCTCAGCCTCCCGAGTAGCTGGGACTACAGGCATGTGCCACCATGCCCGGCTAATTTTTTTCTATATATATTAGTCGGCCAATTAATTTCTTTTTATTTATAGTAGAGATGGGGTCTCGCTCTTGCTCAGGCTGGTTTTGAACTCCTGAGCTCAAACGATCCACCCGCCTCGGCCTCCCAGAGACCTAGGATTACAGGCGTGAGCCACCGCACCCGGCCTAATTTTTTTTTCTATATATTTTTAGTTGGGCAATTAATTTCTTTCTAACTTTTAGTAGAGACAGAGTCTCGATCTTGCTCAGGCTGGTTTTGAACTCCTGACCTTGAGCGATCTGCCTGCCTCAGCCTCCCAAAGTGCTAGGATTACAGGCGTGAGCCACCGCACCGGCCACAATCCTTTTTTTTTTTTTTAAGAGACAGGGTCTCACTCTGTTGCCCAGGCTGTGCTGTGGTCATAGCTCACTGTAACTTTGAACTCCTGGGCTCAATCGATCCTCTTGCCTCAGCCTCCTGAGTCACTGGGACTATAGGTGTGTGTCACTGTGCCCGGCAAATTAAAAACAATTTATTTTAGGGTTGGGGTCTCTCTATATTGCTCAGGATGGACTTGAATTCCTGGCCTCAAACGATCCTCCGGCCTGAGCCTCCTGAGTAGCTGGAACTACAGGCCTGCACCACTGTGCATGGGCCTGCCTCCATAATCTTGTTTTATGTGTTTCTGTGTAAAGATGCCTATATATATATATATATATATATATATACATATATATGTAATGTTCATTAACATAGAACTCACCGCCAACAGCAGTGTAACTCAGGCCGGAACGAAGCTTCTCTGACATGTCCTGTCTCCGCCCGGCACTGCACAGCCTTCTTGTGCTTAGGCACGAACACTAGACAGTCCTTCAGCTCTGTGCTCGGGGCTCACCTTAAAGAGAGAAACTGTCATTACAAAAGCACAAAAATGGAAAAAATGTGGCACTGAGTAGATTGCAAGCAGAGCACGGGTTTCCAGCGTAAGAGCTGAGACAAGAAGGCAGAGGGTCGCTGTGTTCCACCTCAGCTAGGGACATGTGCATCAGGCAACTCGAATTTCTCACCATTAATGATCGCAAAGGCACTCAAGTACAGATTTTGGGGTTGCGAATACATTTTCGTGAGTAGCGAGTCTGCAAACGGGGAATGGAGAAAGGCGATTGACTGCAACACACTGCCAGGGCCCATGGTTGGCGCTCGGCACTACCCTCTAAGACGGTCTCCTCGTCCCGTCAACTGCCCACTTGCTGGCGAGTGCACAGGACCGCGAGTCCCCCGCCGGCAGCGGCCCTGCTCTCCACAGAAGCCCAGGTGGGGTGCAGCGTGGACGTGGCGCAGCACCAGCCCCTCCGAGCTTGTGTGGACAAGGGCAGGTGGCAGCCCGGACGCTGAGCCCTCATCTGGGAAGTGGAGAGAGCTGTCTCCTCTGCCTCCCAGGTGTGCAGACCACCATCAAAGGAGATGTCTGGAGAGGCCGGGAGACAAAGGACAGCAAAGATGACCGCTGTTTCGGGAATGCTGAGGGCTATCTTCCCTTCCTCTTCCACCCACACAAGACACAGACCCAGGGCCAGCAGCCCCTGCGGAATTGAGTGGCAAGCCACTTTCTGGCCATTAATCTCCAAGCGCCTATCAGGCCCATTTGCTCTAGCCCATCTCAAAACCCCCAGCTGGGCCCCGCTGGACCAGAAGTGGGGCCTGGGAGGCAGCAGTGTCGGGGCCACTGAGAGGCGGCGGCTCCGTGGTGTCCCATGTTCTCCTGGACCAGGCCCTGCACCATGCTGCCTGGGCCCAGCCGACCCTGCTGTGGGGGTGCAGGACGTCATGGGTGGTCGCCACTTGAGAGGGACCCTAGAAATGCACAGCCTCCCACCTGCTGAGAGGCCAGGAGTAGCGATGGAGGCACGTTAGCCTGAGAACTCCCCGCTCCCAGCCCCAACTTCTGGGTGGGGCTGGGATCAGCTCACCAGGGTCCTTGAATCGCCAACTGGGCGGCTGGCAGACACCCAGGGTGTGCGTGTGCTGGTGGGCGGGGGTGGGGCAAGCGTTCTGAAGACAGACTGGGCACGCGCCCGTCCCTGCCCCCTCCCCCCCAGGCTGCCCTTTCCGTGATGACCAAGCAGCTTTTTTAATGGAATACAACCGCTGAACTTGGTACATTTCAAGCACTTTAGCCTTCCAGGACACCAGACTGCTGATGAAAACCATCTTCCTCGGGCGCCATGTTAATGAGAGGCCAAATTTCATATGCTTGCAAACTTTCCCCCCCGCCCCCGCCTCTTGCTGCACTGCACCCCCTCCCCCCCAATAAAAGATTGCATCAGAGAGAAAGAAAGAGAGATTTCCATAATTTATAGTATGGGCATTTCACTGGGGACAAGCGCTAATCTGTACTTACCGATACATTTAAGAAAATGCATCCTCCCACAAGCCTGCACCATTTATGACTCTTGGCACAAACCGCAATGCTCAGTCTTCAATTAAGGGACACCTTAGGGTTCATTATCACACAATCGCTCCCTGTGAACCATGCCAAATGCTGTTTTGGCACAGAGCTTGGAAGATGAATTAGAAGGAAGTCTTCTCTGTAATGCCCTCTCCGAAGTCCCATTACCGTCATCGGCCCTGCGCCCTCCTCCCGCCAGCCCCTCCCCCTTCTTTCCAAGTGCCTTTTACTATTCAATTTCTCAACGTCAAACTCGATTCTCTAGAGGTGTAGTTAAAGATGCCACATCTCCTTTTTGTCTTCCGGCTCTCAACAGGCCTGGAATGGCCGCAGATGGGCTGCTCTCCACACCCCTTTTCAGCCTAAAGGAGCTGCCGCAGATGCTTTTTTTCCCCCACCTCTCAGAGCCTGGGGTAGAGAAAAGACAGGGGCCAGGACTGGAAAGGCACACGCCAGCTCGGGTCCCACGGGTCTCCAACAGGGACCTCAGCAGGACCCTGTGCTGAGACACAACTCCCACAAGAGGGCAAAGGGAGGCTGGCACACTCAGTGCCAGCAGACAACCGTGTCCAAAGCCAGTCGCTCTGACCAGTGGGAAAGGAAAGGAGGACCAAAAGCAGAGTCAAGGGCTGATCTTAATGTCCCACACTGCTGCCACGTGTCCTGAATCCACAGGACCCTCTATGACTTAGCCCTATGGGGAAGGACACCTCCTTTGTTTCTTTAATGAAAACACCAACACAAAATGAGTACCTGGGCTGGCACTTCCCAGCTCTCTTGGAAACCCAGGGCGTACCAGGGGCATGGGGCTGAAAGAGTTAAGTGCCACCAGAGCCACAGGTGAGCAGAGGCCAGGGAGGAGAGGGTGACAGGCAGCAGCAGCAGGGAAACCCTACCAAGCCTTGGTGGGTAACCTGATTTCTCAGGTGAGGGAGTGTGCACGGGCAGGGAAGGGCCAGGGCGGGGAAGGGGATGCGGGGAGAGAGGCCTGATTTGGTGCGCACCCTTTGATGCATCTTCCAATCTTCCAGCTCTGCTCACGGATGACAGTGAGAGAAACTCCACTGACTGACTTCTTGGTGTCACCACCACTTAGAGACGCTTAGATGTGACAGGGAAATGGGGCTGAGCGTAAGTAACCAAAGCTCTCAAGTCAAGCTGTCAAATTATACAATGTCATTAAAATAAAATTAGCTTAACGAAGTAGCAAGACATCTAGGCTTGGCACCATCTAAGTCGGCTAGCCTAGCTGAGACATCAGGAGGATCCTCTTCCCGGTTCAGGCGCAGCGGCAGGGGCAGAGGCGGGGACAAGGGGACAAGCGAATGGAGCGCACACAGGCTGAAAATACTCTGCCCACAAGACGCCTTGTGGAAATTTTATTATATAGAGTGTAAAATGAATTGTCAGTCAAATAAAAAGAACACTTTTAAAACAACATGCATAACATTTTCCAATTGCCTTTTTTAATAGTTAGACATTTCAAGCATTATAAGAAAAATACAGAGCAAAAACCAGGAATTGTAACTTCAGTACATTTTAAACGGAATGTCCCTCAGGTCAATTAAAAATGCGAGAAAAAAATAGCTTCAATTCCGTTTTTTCCTTTAAAAATACACGTTATCTGTACAACATACACTACAGTAAACATTGAAAACCATATTATCCCTTTTATTAAATCAAAATTATTTAATTCATACTGTGGTTAATACTAGATTTATTTATTCATCTAGTTAATTTGACAAATATTAAGAAAATATTTAAAAGGAAAAAGCAAAAAACACCTTGGAATTAAAAAATAGTTACTACATTTTTATACGGTTTAATGTTCCACAGTGTTTGTTAAAAGTTATATTGAATTTCTTAATATTAAAAATAACAGTATTTATATTTCTGAGAGAATAGAGAAAGGTTTTTTGTTTTGTTTTTAAAACAAGCTTGGAGGTCTTAGATACACAGTTGCAACTGGTAATGGAGACATGAAAAAACGTATGCTAAACACATGAACACATTTTTATATTACCCCTTTAGAACTCTAGAAATTATACAAACCCTATAAAATTCCCCCCTCCCAATCCCTGTTGGACAGCAATACAATTATCTGTCTCAATTCAGAATTCACATAATTAATTACAATACATAATAGTTCAGTTTTTTAAAAAATGCAATAAAACCAGACAGCCAAGATACAAGAAATTAGAAGTAAAACATTTAATGAATTTACACATTTAAGAATACTTAAATACTGTTTAAAAATTTTAAAAAAGAATTTGTTACATACTACCTAAGACTTCCAAGCCACTTTCTGTTGCAACAGAAAAAACTGTAAATAAAAAGGACACAAAACGAAACGAAACAAAACAAAAAACACCATGTTGAAATGTCACTGCTCTGAGGCACGTTCTGGTGCCTGAATTTGCAGGTATTGCTCCAAAAAGAATCCCAGAGCTTACACAAGTAACAAATAAAAATAATGAAGCAAAAATGATCAGCAATTTTTAGTAACTAATTTCCCCGATTTTTAGAAAAATTCTGTTAATCTAAATATAGTGTTTCACAGAACAAAATAAAGGTTCTTCATCAAAAGGTTTGCAAATCTAAAAACCTGTTACAAATAGGTTTTCTTTCACAATGATTCGAGAGGAGAGGCGAGGCCAGCTGAGAGCACACTGTTCTACTGCTCCTGCGGGAGGAAGGGGAAGGAGTTAGTCTGTGGCGGCAAATTCTCAAGTCCGAGAGCGTGTCGGTGGGGAGGTGGCAGGTCACCCTCTCCCTCTAGCTCCTCAGCAGGCGCCAACACACAGAAGTCTAAGTAAGAACCGTCCCCAGGGCTCACGTGAGGGGATCCAGCCGGGACAAAACCTCTCTTGAAGAGGTGGTCCCAGGGCCTCTCTGCCCGCCAGAGACGCTGGGCAGGGCAAGGGGTGCGCATGAGTGGTTCCTCTCGGTTACCACCGGCCCTGCCGCGGTTCCCCAGGACTAGACGACAACTTGGCAGTGAGATGCCCAATCAGCTCTGAGTCCAGGGCTGGAGGTAACTGGCACGTTCTCCACAGGGACCCGACTGGCATCGGGTCACCTGAAATATGCTCTGGGGGAACATTTGGCCCTCCTCCCTTCTTTAATAAGAAATCCACTTTTGGCTTCTGGACAGAGCCCTCCCGGTTTCTGTGAGGACGGAGCCGGCGCTCACCCCGCCCGGCCTGCGGGGCGGAGATGCACCCCTTGCTGCCCAGGATGAGGCTGGTGGCCTGGCCACTCTGCCCTCACTGGGAACAGCAGCTGCACGTGCCCCAAACAGTCCCTACTTGTGGTGCCAGACTTGCTGTCTTCTAAGCCTCTCATTTACAATTAGGGAAACTGAGGCCCAGAGGAAGAAGGACTACTCAGCACTGAGGTCTGGTACATAGATTTGAGGGAAGATCAGACACTTCCTTGTGGGCTGCACAACCAACTCTCCGCCCACTTGGCCCAAACCCTCTGTCCCTGGAGCAAGGAGGGGAAGTCAGCGCTGCGGCTGGGGCTCTCACAGATGGTGAGGAGTGGTCCCTCCTCGGCCCAGCACTTTCTCCCTGGGGTAGGAAACACAGAGAGCTGGAGTGGGGGCTTGGGGTGGGCAGGGAGCAGCAGCAGCGCAGGGCAGGCTACAGACCTGGCTGTGGGCCTGAGCCTGGCCTAGTGTCTGCCCGTAGAAGGCCACCTGCTGCCTGTAGTACTCGGCCCAGGCCATGGTGTAGTCCGGTGGGGAGCTGGCCTGAGGGGCGGTGCTGGCGGCATGACCTGATTGATGAAGGAAGAAACACAGGTTAACGGCAGTGGGGATGCACTGAGGTGTGTATGGGGTTCCTTCCCAAAGGCCCTGGGTGTCTGCTTTCCCCCGGACGCTGGAAGGTAAGGCCACGTGCGAGGCCACCACCTGGGAACACCGGTGGTAGTACACAGTGCAGTCTGGCGCCACTGAAGTGCCGTTGCCCTTTTGTTGCCTGTCACTGCTATGTCCCACGTGAAGACAAACCTTTGCATCCGTCTTCTCTCACAAAGCACATTCCCTGCACCTGTCTGCCTGCCCCATCAGCGCCCAGTGCCCGACGATGGAGGGCCGGGGGTAAGAACGGAAGGGCTTAATCTGGGTGCCTGTGTTGGCGTCCAAATCCCTTGAGGAGCTTGAAACACAGACTGGTTTGTCTGGGAACCTGGATTTGGGAGGTCTCTGGCACACCTGGCCTGAGCTTTCACCAGGCTCCCCACAGGTCAGGGGACCCCAACACCCCCATCCTCAGCCCCAGCGATGATTCCAACACAAGGGCGAATGTTTCTCTGGCGGCCTCTGACCTGAGCCTTTCCAGCCAGCAGGTAACATCTCAGATTAGGCACAGGAAACATCCCTGTGAACACCCAGATGCCCTGGTCTAGTCGTTCTGGCACATACGAGTTCAGTGTGAGTTTTAAATGATCCACCATAGGTTTTGTTTTTCATTGTTAGATCCCCTCTCTCCCACTCGTAGAGATGGATTTTAATTTATGATTCAGTTAAATGGGCTTAGGAAGAAAAACTGACGACCCAGCACCTGCTCCAACTTTAGGCTTCTGTCCCTGAGTTTTGCTATCTTTCCTCTCTCCTGCCCTGAAACTGCCCCAAAGAGACGGCAGCACCGAGACAGACAACAGGACACTCTGGCGGTCCGTGTCCGGGCCCGGCAGCACCCAATAAGAATCATTCAGTTCCAAAGGGGACAGCCAGGGCCAGAAATGAGTGTGCACTTCCAGGTGCCACGCCCACCTCTAGGTCCTCTGAGTCCAGCAGGAAGAGACCAGAGAAGAGGAGGGTACGGCAGGCCTCTGCCAGGCAGAAATGCAGCACCACAGCCACTGACTACGCCCAGGCTCCTCTGACAGAGACAGACAGACAGACAGACAGACAGACAGACAGGCAGGCAGGCAGGCAGGCAGGAACGGAGGCGGCGGACAAAGCAAATATTGAGGTCATGGCACTTGGGGAAGGCATTAAAGGAAAAAAGACGACAGCAAGCCACGGACAATTAAGCCTCCAGGCTTGAGGGGACTCTGTCACTGGGGACCTGCTTGTCAGAAAGGCCATCGCACTCACTCTGTTTTTTGTAATAGTCTTCCCAGGCCTTGCTGTAGTCGGGCTGGCTGCTCTGCGGCTGGCTCTGCTGGCCTGTGCGGAGAACACAAAAGCAGTCAGGCCTGCCTGGTTTCCTCACCTCGGCACCTCAGCTCCCGGCCTGCAGCTGCAGGCCCTGCTCTGCGCTCACTCCTGGCCACACATGCTCCACAAGCCCCAGAAGGCGGCAGCGGGCTGGCCATGGGAGGTTACGGAACCCACAGTGGCACCTGATCTCCATCTAGACTCAGGCCTCTCCGGGGTGGGAGAAGAGAAGAGGGAAACAGAGTGTTCAGCACCTCCATTCTGTGCAGAATCCGGGCTGCATCCTCTGCCACGCTGGCAGTGGACTGGGGTCAGGGGAACGGAGCAGCAGTGCCTTGCCCAGGGGAGCAAGAGAGGATTAAAGGACTTGACCACGGCAACAGGTCAGGACCTTCCTTTCTGTGAGGTCAGGGCTAGCTCAAGTGTCCACCTGCCATGGCCCACAAAGACCCCCTTCAACGTCCCTGCTGCTGTGAGAACCACAGTTCAAAGCAGGCAGGATAGCCGGGCGTGGTGGCTCACGCCTGTAATCCTAGCACTTTGGGAGGCTGAGGCGGGCGGATTGCTCAAGGTCAGGAGTTCGAAACCAGCCTGAGCGAGACCCCGTCTAACCAAAAATAGAAATAAATTAATTGACCAACTAAAAATATATATACAAAAAATTAGCTGGGCATGGTGGCGCATGCCTGTAGTCCCAGCTACTCGGGAGGCTGAGGCAGTAGGATCGCTGAGCCCCGGAGTTTGAGGTTGCTGTGAGCCAGGCTGACGCCATGGCACTCACTCTAGCCTGGGCAACAAAGTGAGACTCTGTCCCCAAAAAAAAAAAAAAAAAAAAAAAAGCAGGCAGGATGAGCCCCTACACTCACAGCAGAACGTTTCTCTGCTAGTGAGTCCACTGCAGACTGAGGAGCACAAGAAGTGTGAAAGGGGCTGGAGAGAAGGTGGAAGATGCCCTGTTCTTCCTCCCACAGGGACAGGACAACAGAGACGGGAGGAGTGAGGAATGCAGGCAGTAAAAATTTCCTCAGACACAGAGGAGCGGGCAAGCAGGACTGCTTCCCAGCAAGATCTCACTGACCAAAACCAATTCCCAAATCCTCCTAATAGAATAAACAAATAGACTGGTCTCGATGGCTCACACCTGTAACCTCAGCACTTTCGGAGGCCAAGAAGAGGATCCGCTTGAGGCCAGGAGTTCAAGACCAGCCTGGGCAATCTAGGGAGACCCTATCTCTAAAAAAAAAAAAACATAATAATTAAAAAAAATTAGCCAGGTGTGGTGGTACACGCCTGTAGTCCCAGCTACTCGGGAGGCTGAGGTAGGAGGATTGCTTGAGCCCAGGAATTTGAGGTTGCTGTGTGCTATGACTGCCCACTGCACTCTAGCCTGGGTGGTAGAGGGAGAACCTGTCTCTTGAAAAAAAAAAAAGAAAGAAAGAAAGAAAGAAAGAAAGAAAGAAAGAAAACCCAACCAAAAAACAAAATAAGCCAAGCTCAACAACACGAGATGAAAGCTCTCAAACAGCGGCAAGATAACCAGGCTTCCTTGTGTAGAAGTTTTTTTTTTTTTTTTTTTTTACTCATCCCACAGGCCTTTGCCTTAGCCAGTCTGCCCGGCCCCGACGCCAGCAGGGTCGCCTCTGAAAACCACGGCCCGAGCCGTTTCTCCTGCAGGGGAAGGACATATCCCTTCTCAGGCCTCAACGTCTCCAGGGTCTGGGGTGCCCTCAGATGCAAAGGGCATGCGACACCCGGGCACCGTGGGACCGCCTCCCACTGCGAGGGGAGCAGACGGAGTCGGCAAGGGAGTCAGAAATGGAGAACAAAACATGACCAGGCTCCAGGACAAACAAGCACTGGGGACACGGGATCTAGATGGTGTGCTGGTGTTTCCTGTCGAGTCCTCTACAATGTCTGAAATGTTTCATAATAAAATATTGGGGGGAAAAGGGAAAAAAACCTACAACCATTTCAGCGCTTGCAAAAGTACTTTAGAAATCAAACCCAAACTCTTCGTTTAACATGTGACCAAAGTAGAGCCCCAGAAAAGGGAGAGGCGTGGCGGTGCCCAAGGCCACACGGCACTGGCCTCCAGACTAGCTCAAGGGAGAAGCGGAAGAACAGCCGAGAGCAGATGTCGTCCCTTGCGAGCGAGGCCACCACCCTGCTCCCGGAAGGCCCTCCACACACAAACAGATGGAGCCTTCAGAGGGGTTAGAAGAACCCGATTTTACTCAGGTAAGGGCTTGGTTTTGTTTAGGCTGGGCACGCACGGTGGGCCACGCCACGACAAAAGCCAAGAACGATTGCTGGCGTGGCAGGGGCAGAGTGGGCGGCGGCTATGACTCCTCCCGGGACCTGCTCCTTCAAAGCCAGTTTCCCTGGGGAGTGGTGCTCAGCAGAACTGATTCTCCACTGCTTGCTCCCCGACAAGTTTCAGGAGACAAGACCACTCACTCCTTGCTAAGAAGATGCTGGGGAGATGAGAGGAAGGAGGTCACCTGCGGCTGGAGGGGTGGGAAGGGTCCCCGGACGCAGAGCTCTGGGCCGCGAGCCAGTCGCCCTCAGAGCAGGAGGGAGGGCAGGGGAGGAGAGGCACCAAGCCAACCACACCTGTGGCCCACCCGCTTGTGGGGACAAAAGCACAGGTGCCCACAGATCTGAGAAGGCCGGGTGGGCCAAGGGAGCGCCAACTGCAAGTCCCCACCCAGGGGAGGCTTGAACCATTCCCTTTGCAAGCCCTCCCTGTGCTTGCAGGCGCCTTGGTACAGGCCTGCTGGTGGCTCCCAGTGCCCCAGGAGGCTCCCTGACCTCTCTGGGAGGGGCATCCTGGGCCTGCCGGCCAAGCGCCACAGCCTCCGGGAGCCCCAGCCTTTCTAGAGAGCGTGCACAATCCCCTCACCCCACAGTCACTTACTTGGGACCTGCTGTGTGGGCTGCTGCCATGCCTGGTAGGTGCTGCCCCAGCCCTGGGTCAAAAAGGCTGGAGGACCACTGTGGATGACAGAAGAGTCATTCGTTCCAGTGTGGGCCATGTCCCCCCATCGCCCCCTCTTCACGGCTTACCTCCCTCACCCCAGCCAAGCGCCATGGCCCCTGGCCCCCTTGTGTGGGCAGCACCCGAGTGATGACCCTAGTGCTGTCTGCCCCCTGGCTGGAGTAAGAGCAGGTCACCTACCTCACAGGGGCACTGTGGGGGTTCCCATTCACTTTAGCAGCCATGTTTGGGAAGCAGCCTGAGCTCCTCGAGGGAAAGGTGCTGTAACGAGGGACAGCCATAAACCACACAGGCTCTGCAAAACTGCCCTCCCGCCCAGGTGGCAAGCTCCCCTTGGGGACACTGGCAGTGACTGGGAGGCCCTCTGCCCTCTGGGGAGGGGCAAGTCAGTTAGTCCTGCCCATACCCTAGAACTTCAGGCCGTGGCCAGCACGCCCTAGAACAGCCGAGCAGGAGGAAAGGAGGCCCTCTTGGGAGCAGATGGATTCGCCCAAGCAAGACTGGCAGCAAACGACTCACTTTTGATGAGGTGCGGCAGGCTGGCTGAAGGGACTCTGTCCAAAGGCTCCAGGTGCTCCGAGACTGGTCCCCTGTGGTGGGCACAGAGGAAGCTCTCACCTCCTGTTGGCTGCACCTCTGTCCTCTGCCCAGACCCACCCCGAGGCAAACCCCAGCTTTTGAGGAGACGGAGTCAAGTGAAATAGAGACACCTACGGCACTCACACTAGCCTTCCTTCCCCACAGTGGCCTTCGCTTGCGGAAATGGCTTCGAGTGACCAATACCACACACAGCCGATACTGGCACAACCACAATTGCCCTGGCATGTCACACTGAGGGTAGGGACCAACCTGCTCGACTCTCCCGTCAACTTAGGCTGGCCCAAGGCTCTCTCTGCCATTCTACGTCCCCAATGAGGTGAGCAGTGGCCCATCTGTCCTCCATCAACACTCCCTTTCTTTATCTGCTTTGAGGTGCCTGAAACTAAAGCCAGAGTCAATGAAAACTGCCTGCGGGGCTGGCCGCCAGACAATGCAGCGCAGTCCGGGGGCAGTGCTGGGGGAGGCCGCCTCAGTGCTCATCTAAGCCTGCAGAGGACGGGGCTCTGGGGACTGAGCTGTGGTGGCCATGGGAGTTCTGCCCAAGGCTTCCTTCATTGCTTCTGGGCCTGGCCCTGGCATTCCCTGGGTCTCCGACCTTCCCCTTGGCAAAGAAGGAAGGGGCTGCCCCCATGTGACGTGTGGACCCAAAGGCACAGGAAGCACAAGGTTCTGGGGAATAACAGGTACCTTGGACATCCAAAAGAAAACCCAGCTATTATCAAGCTAGGTGGGAAAGAACCTGGTACGTACACCAACTTTCTCATCTATGAGATGCCTGGCCACCTCGATCTGCTGAGGAACGCCCCTGATGGTGAATATTCGCAGGTTGGGGTCGGTGTTGGGCGGGGGGTTCCGCTGAAGCTCCACATGTGCTCCTGACTGCTGATTTATGCTTTTGATGTTCTCACCCCCTGCAGGCAGAAGAAGGGAGACAGGAGAATGAATGGCAACTGCAGCAACCCAGAGGCTTCCTTCTGAAGAGGGTACAAGGGTATTTTCTGCACATTAGCACTTGCCCTGACAGTAGAGAAGTACTTTCTATTTACTTTATAATGGTTCTAACAAAATACAGTACTCTCTATTTGCAAAATCAGCTGTTTGGAGCCAGGCTAAGGCCACAGATACCATTTGGCACCTGCATGTAGAGGCCCCAAGTGGCCCAGGAACAAGGTAGGGGGCCGAGGCCTGCTGTCTGCATACAACAGAGTTCACCGCTAGGAGGCCTCCTGCAGTCCTCCTACTCCAGCCAGGCAGAGGCACTGTGCCCTTCTCAGTGCAAGAATGGCGACCCAACGGCCCCGCCATGGCACAACGGGGGCCTTCAGCCTGGGCGTGCGCCTCTACATTGCCTGCCTCCCTCCCTCCACAGGTCAAAGGCATGGCCACAGGCTCCAACAATGCCTGGACCCCACTCGGGCCTTTAATATCTCATCCTGTCACTCCTCAAGTTCTCACCTCCTCCATGGTGGGGATGGGTCTAGACAGAGGCAGTCCAAGCATGGGGGTCACAGAGGCTTGGGTGAAGAGGGACTAATGAAAATTTAGTTGGACTCTTTGAAAAACCTGTGAGAGTCCCAGTCTCTTAATGAAATCTGCATGACAAAAGGCTCACCAGTATAACAATAGTTGGATTCTTCTTTTGAAATTCCACAGAACTTATAGAACAGATCTGCTCCTCAATAGGGGTGGGAGGTGGCATGGGAGGTATGGTTAAAATGAGCCAGAATACAAGGAAAACTTAATGGCACAGAGTTCTGCAAAACTGGGAAAAGACAATCTACATCTGTTGAAAATCAGGGCAGCAGGGAGCCCCACAAGCAAAAGTAGGGCCTGAGGGCCAGAGTCTGCCACCTCCCCTGCCCACAGCCAGAACTGACCCCGAGTGACAGGTGCCACTTCACTGTGACAGTCTACAATTCTCCACACACTCCAGCCTTCCTTCCACTTCACTGCTGTAAAGCCACGTCTGAACAGCCTGCTAAGCGACAGGGAGGGGACACTAAGGGCAGAGGCAAGCTGCGGCCTGACAGGACCCTCAGCACCACAAACATGGAGCCTCAGGCTGGCAGTCCTTCCCGGGACTGCAGGAGCAGCCCTCACGCTGCAGGGAGGACACCAGGACACTGATGACGTGTGGCTAAATAAAGCTTTAGGTAAACGTCTGCTTGGGAAGGAGGTCAGTTAAGTTTAGGGTGGCGGAAAATCTCAACAAGATAATCTTATGTCCGTGACTTTCTTAAAGTACTCCTAGTGCTTCAGAAAAGCAGCCCTAATGTCTTCTAACCCAGCCAGGCCTACTTGTCTTGGGGACGCACGGGCCAGTGTGAGCAGCTGTGTGTGGCCTCCAGGCAGGCCCAAGCCCCTGCTGGACCTTTCGCCAGGCCCTTACTCAGAAGTCATGGATTCCATCTTCTTTGAACCTAAAAAAGCACGCAGCTTGGCTCCTGGGCAAAGGTTTTGGGGGAGCAATGAAGAGGAAAGATTAGGTGGAGGCCGTTTCCACAGGCCTACCTGGGACCCAAGGGATCCTACCAGCCGCCACCAAGACACCACTTGGTCTGGAGGCCGGAGTGCGAGAGGCCAGACGGCCAGGCCTCCAGCCCTCCCCATTGGGCCAGGGACCAGCAGCCCCAGAGAGCCCTGACCAGGGCCTTCGGAGCATGCTAATAAGGTGAGGAGGCGCCACAAAACTGCATGGGGCCGGAAGGAGTTAATTTAAGTTCATCTTTCTTTAAAATGAGGTCACCAGCTTGGCACATGGTGGCTGTCTATAGACTCATTCAGCAGTCCGTTCCATTCTTCCACCTGACGGGGGGCAGAAGCGACCCACCAGCGGCCCCCGGCTGGACGTGAAATCGTAAAGCAATTAATCAAACAGCCTAAAAGGCCTGGCTGACAAGAGCCGGCCAGCCTCGCTCTCTGCCAGTGCTGCCGTGTTTATCATGGAAATCCGGCAGGGGCCCGGGGAGGCCTGCGTCTGTCCAGAGCTGGAGCTGGGGACAGCAGGGGCTGGCTGCGTGGGGCCCTCTCCTCACCCAGGCACCAGGCCCAAGGGAGAGAGATGCCACACACCAGTCCCGAGGGTGCATGTGCGTGTGTGTCGGGGGTGACACAGACAGACCCTCCCTATGTCCAGTGAAATGTCTACCAGGTTTCCCTAGGCTGTTATTTGAACACAGGGATAAGCAGCAGTCGCTGCTTTGTTCTTTCGTGATTGTCTCTAGTGACTGTCCTCTAGGAGTCACTCAGGATGACTTTGTGGAGGGCAAGTTACAAGGAGCTGTTCTGTGAGCACCAGCCTGTGCCACGAGGACCTGCCACAGTGAGGACAGCAAGGCCAGGTCAGGGCTGGAGGAGACGCACATGCAAATGAAACCTCGCTGTTCAAAAGGCCAAGAAACCTAGGTCTACCTAATCCTCAACCGACAGGTGTCAAATGGACTCAGTGCAGTCAGATGGGCAGGCTGGGTGTACTTTGCGAGGCCAGCAGGACCCACGCGGCACACGACAGGTACGTCCCTCCAGAAACGTAAAACAATCTCCAGTGCTCCAACCAGCCCCCAGTGGCTAATAATCTAAAAGATGACATGGATACAGGAGACACACATTCTGACAGAGCACAAAACCCACGCTGGCCACAAGCAGGGACGAGTGCAGCTCCCGACAGGTAACCTGAGGGTGAGGACTCCCACCCACCCCAGTTCCTGCGCGCTGGGGTGAGGACACTCCCAAGTCACGCTCCCTGCAATGTGAGCTGCGATCAAACCGCTAAGAGGTATTTGGTGATCAAAGAAATTTGAGAAACTCTGGGGAAAAGACTATTTATTTCCTCCATATGCTGTCGAATACATAACAAAGGCAAATATAAAACCCGAAGACAAATGGGAATCTGCCGTTGGCAGTGAGGGGTGGCTCAGAGCCCCCTTGGAGCTATGCCCCGCTGGGGGAAGGGCCGCGAAGCCAGCCGTGCCCCTGCTCTTAGCCGCCTTCCTTGCTTCCAAGGCCGGCCGAGATGGCTCAGCACCGATGGCCCAGAAACCTGCCCGTTCTCTCTTGTTTCTCACTGAACGACGGGAAGGAGCTACATTAGCCATTAGTGAGGGTTTCTACCTAATGTTCTCTAAAATGCCTAGAAACAACTAACAAATCGATTTTTATTTCCCTCAACAGGGTGTCTGTTATTCACGGTGAATGTGCTGAAAGGACAAAACTATCTCACATGTCGTGTCAATAAAGACCAAATGCCCAAAACCCGTGAGGGAAAGAGGGACGCATGGTCAGAAAGCACCTTCATGCGGACTGGGTCTTAACTGTCCCCTCAGATCCCTGGAGGTGAGCTAATGACCAGTCGGTCAATCTACAGAGGTGCTGAGCCCCGTCTTGCGCAGGACATCCTTTCAGCAATCTGAGCTGCTTCAATAGGCTGCGGTCTTACTTCTCGTCTATTCACACTCAGTAATGAAAAATTTGCCTTCCCCTACCCACGACAGGCCCCCAGCGAGCTCAGAGAAGACCCACACAAAGCGGGGCTCAGCAAAACGCAGCTGCTGCCAGCCTTGGCAGCCTCAGCAAAGAGCCTTCACCTCAAGCTCCACGACCTGCCTCCCCCCAAGCACAAGGCTGGCGGGGGATGTGAAACTCCAGCATTTGCCTCTTACCTTTGCCTATAACGAGGCCACACTTATCTGCAGGCACCGTGTATGTTATCTCTTGGACGCCACCAGGGGTTCCCACGCTCCAGTCACCTCGGCCGCGGCCTCTTCCTCTGGCTACGGCCAGGCCTCCGAAACCATCTCTTTCCTGGGAAGGAAGCAAGCCTCTAGTGGTGATCTCTGCCACTGCTGCAGCACCGCCCATCTTCTCCAAGGAGCAGGGTAAGTGACAGGATGTAATCAATGTCACACATGAGAACCGAGCACCGTTCCACATTTCAGATTCTGAAGCACTCTTTCAAACCAGAATTAACACAATCACAGGTGCGTTCGAGGAAGTCGTGTGCAGATAAATCCATGTGGTTACATAAACAGTACAAATAAACCCAACTAAAACAGGCAGCCAGGTATAAACCCCAGGTCTGAAGCCCAATGGCCCTTTGCCTAGAGTTTTAATTACTGGGCCCTAATCTACAGGCATCAAGGGTTGGTTTTTCCTTAAAGAGAAGGCTGCTCTTTCCTGTGGCTGACACATGCTGGGCCAGATGTGAGGTACTAATGAGCGCTGGGCACTTGAAAGTGACAGGCGTGACAATGTGCCTGCCCCTCCCCGACCAGGCTGCAGGGAAGACCAATCCAGTCACTGCTCTGAGCCACCATACCTGGCAATCCCCAAGCAAAAAGGATTGTAAGAAAAACTGGTTGTCCTGGCCCCAAGAAAAGGCAGAGATATGTTCAAGAGTGATCACTCAGGGATGCTTCAGAAGGGAGGGACAGAGGCTGGAGGCAGCAAGTGCTGCCATCCGTGGTCAGGGGCCGGAGAAGTCTCCACATCTTTCTCACACTGCTCGCCTAGCACACAATAAAGCCTAAATCTAACACCTAACAGAGGACGATTCCTTTCATTCAGAGGGTAACAAATTTCATTCCAGCCTCTGTTCTGAGTCACTTTAGAGCTCCAGTATTTAAAATCTTTTAAATATCGAGGGCAAACTTGGTCTGGCCAAGAGCCATTTCATGGAAGGGATAAGCTGAACAGGTTTTCAACACAGTAAAGAAATGTTTGTCAAAACCTCCTCCTGTCGATTAAGAGTAAACTGAACATTTACCCAGAATCTGAACCAGCAGAAAGCTGAGATAACTGAAGTGCTTTTTTCCCTGCACTCTCCTTTTATGAGAGACAACTGACAAGTAAACAAGGCAATTTTAGGGATTTATGTTAAAACATACAAACACACGTATATATGCGTGCGCACATAGCCAATTTTTTATGGATCTTGAGGACAAGGCTCTTTCTCAAACATCTTAGAGCCTCTGCAGCACTGTTCATAAACTCTTACTATAAAAAATGATGTCAGAAATCATTTAGTGGCTTTTCCAAACTTATACAATCCTAAGAATTGCCTGGACTCTAGTTAAAACCTAAGATCTTCCAATGGATATTCTGATTCAGTAGATCTGGGATGGGCCTACAAACTTGCAGTCTTAGTGAGCACCCGCAGACAGCTCTGTGGGGAGCGCGTCCTGGTGCCATCCTCTGGAAGCTTGTCCAGGGTCGCATGGCTACTGGCAGAGCTGGGACTACAATTTCCAATCTAGCGCTTCTATTCTTTAGCTCTGCTCAGCCTCAAGTTTTTCTTAGTGCCACATGCTCAGAGGACACTGCCAATCCATCATCAGTTACAGAGGCTCCCCAAGGCAAGTCACAATGGGGGCAGGTAGAATTTTCGGTGCTCAAAAGGAGATGCTAACAATGTTGTGCAGCTGCTCACATTCCAAAGATGTGCAGGAAATCAAGTACATGCAGACAACCTTAGGACTTGAGGGTTCTGAAGTGCTTCCTAACACTAAGATTAGATTTCATTTAATATAGTTTTATATTATAATAAGTATACTGAATTGTTTGAAACGTGGCAATCTGCCTGGTATTTACCCAAATAGTTTAAACTGGTTAGAAACTCACTGTGTGAAGACAATCTGGATTCTGGAATAATACAGGGAGAAGAGTAATAAACTAGTAGGAAAAAGAGGTAGATGTAGAGAAGCCACTGGTTTCCAGTGTGATCTGAGAGGGGTCACTGCTCTGTGGTGCTGCCTTGAGAGCCCATGTAGCACTTTCTGTACCCAGTGTAGCACTATAGCCTGTGTAGCACTTTCTACTTTTTTGGGCGAGAGATCTGAACTCCAGAGAGCTGGACCCACCTGGGCTGTAAGAATCAGCTCATTGATGATGTGTGCTGCATGCTGACACCGATCTGGAGGGCCCATGACCTGTGCAGCTCTCTCTGGACTGATCCCATCATCTGCAGAACCAGGTGAGAGGTGGGATTAGGAAAAAGCCCGACATTACAAGGAAACAAAGGTCAACGTGATTCATAACCAATATTCTTACCAGCAGTACCAAAAGAGGAAGTAATAATATCACCAGCTCCAGGGACTCTTTTGGAGTGGTTTGACTGATAAAGAAATGTGTATGATTACATCTTTTTGTACGTTCTAGGTCAATATTCATTTCTTATATAATTACAGCCATCTAAAAAGATATTATTAAACAAATAAAACAAAACTTGAATTAAAAAAGCCAGAGAAAACAGAGTAAATGGCGATAATTTCCAGAATTTAGCCCATCATAGCTTTCTTGACTTCAGACAATGTAAAAAATTCTGCTCATAAAGGTAAATGTATACAATTTTAAAAATAGGCTTTATTCTAAGATATATATGTCCCTTTCTGGGTGGTTTTAAATGATTTCCAATTTTATAAAATCAAAATAATGGATGGCATTATTTTTTCGAAGGCTTTACTTGGCAAAATTCAAAAGCTGAAAATGCTATGCTTTTTACTAGTTCAAGAAAAAGGCCTGGAAACCATTCTGGAGAAAGGTGACTGAGCTAACATACATCCAAAGAGAGACATGAGGGCAGGAGAAGAAATTTAGATTGGTAATCTAGTAGCAGAAAGTTGCAAAGAAGAGAAACAAAGAGATCATAAACATGAGCTAATAACAATGTTAAGTGTTTTATAAATCTTCGTGGTACTAAAGATTTTTGAAAATAATCAAAACCAACCTGGTTTAAACTGAATCCTCACACCGGCATCATTCTGGATCTTTTTGATCATTTCCCCGTTTCTTCCTATAACAATCCCAACAGCAAACCTAGGCACGGACACCTAGGCACAGAGACAGCAAACCTCATCAGAGCTTTTTGTAAAGCTATCTTTTTTTAAAGGATTTTTTTTTTCTTCTTTTTTTGAGATAGAGTCTCACTCTGTCACCTGGGCTAGAGTGCCATGGTGTCAGCCTAGCTCACAGCAACCTCAAACTCCTGGGTGCAAGCAATCCTCCTGCCTCAGCCTCCTGGGTAGCTGGGACTACAGGCATGTGCCACTACACCTGGCTAATTTTTCTATTTTTAGTAAAGACGGGGTCTCATTCTTGTTCAGGCTAGTCTTGAACTCCTGACCTCAAGCAATCCTCCTGCCTCAGCCTCCCAGAGTGCTAGAATTACAGGCATGAGATACCACACCTGGCCAAGGACAGATTTTTTAAAATAGACAACTTGGTTTTTATTACAGTTCATTCCTGGAGGTGACATAATAAAGCATTTTTTTCCTTTATGCAATTGTAGTAGACAATTGCATTCTTGACCATTAAATGAATCCAATACGTCTGAGATTTGACCAAAATAGTTATAAAAATGAAGTAAAAATAAACCTTATAGACAGGTAAAAGATTAAAAATGGTAACTTTACCTTCCAAAGTCCATGAAATTAGCATAAATCTATCATATACATTGATTATACTAGTGGTTCTTTAAAATGTTTTTTCCATTTTTAAAAATTGTGGTAAAATATACATAATATTTATAGTTTAACCATTTGTAAGTATACAATTCAGTGGCACTAAATCATTCACAATGCTGTGTAACCATCTACACCCAAAATGTTTTTAGCACCCCAACAGTTCTGTATCCATTAAAGAGTAACTTCTCTTTCTCCCAGCATCTGATAACTTCTACTCTACTTTCTGTCTGTATGAATTCGCTTGTTCTAAGTACCCCTGGTAAGTGGAATCACACCGTTTGTTCTTCTATACCTGGCTCACTGTACTAAGCATATTGACTGCATGTTGCAGTACATACCAAAATTTCACTCTTAAGGATAGATTATGATCCCATTTCAACCTCATCAATAAAACAGGCCGCCAAGTTTGATACAATCACAACACAGATTGCCAAGAAAACCTGGACTTTGGTCTTCACCTAGGCAGCAGGCTAACCTTTAAAGAAAAAATTTGAAAATAGGGGGAACAGCCCCCATGCTCTGAAATGTTCCCTCAGTGTGGGCTGAATCTGTCCCAGTCTGTCCTCACGCTCACCCTGGGAGGTCAGCACATTCTAAAGGTTTCCTGGTTGAGACAGAAGTTAAATAACTTGCTCAGGTTAAAGAGCTAATAGAAATGTGACCTACAACTTGAACCCTAATCATCTGCCTACTAACCTGTAATTTAAGCATACCTCTATACTGCCTCCGCCCATTCGGGAGTTGAAATCACCACGTACACCTCGAAAGTCAGCCTGGTCTTTTTCCCGGATGATTTCCAGTACCATTTCTCTTGCTTGCTGTATAAACACAAATAAAAGGCATTATGGGAAAAAAATCCTAAAAAAAGACATGGTACTGGGTGAAATTTCAAGATCAAATCTTCCCACATGTGCTTAAAGATTCAGAAGGTGCTCAGCTGTGGGAGAACTCACTTGTTACTTATGGGGCATGGGAAAGGCTGCCACTGAGGGATATTTATATCAAATCTTAAATGATTTCTTCACACTGCCTGTCGCACATGGGAGTGTCTTGATGTCACTTCTTTCTAGCAGGGAGGGTGGTCTGAGAACTCCCACTGGGGTAGGTCCACAAGAGAGAGGTCCACTGTAGGTCCACTACTTTGCCAAGGCTGCACGTCACAGAGGCACTCCAGAGAAGTAAAGAGAAAAGACAAGCCAGCGAATGGGAACATAGCTCTGCTCTGACACTCAGAATTCTTATTTCTGCAACCGACTGGCAAGACTTGCTCAAGGATCTGACTGCACATGAGGCAGATTCAGCTGTCCTCTCCCAAAAGAAAGCACCTTGTCCAGTCTACCCTTGCATGCTGGCCAGCCCACAGCTGTACCAGCCTCCCAGGAGTCTGCACTGAAGACCTACTGTACCTAACAACTCAAGGTAATGTGGGAACAGATTGAATCCTGGGTCTGGGAAAAACAAAACCAACCCTGAAGAGCAATTAAAGTCTTAGGACATTTGGAGAAATGTGAGTATGGACTGGATATTAGACAATGTTATGACATTAGTTAGTTTTCTTAGGCCTGATTATTCTTAGGAGACACATGCTAAAGGATTTAGGGGTAGAAAGTTGTAACATCTGCCACTCACAAATAGTGAAGAAAAAAACACATGTGTGCACACACACGGCAAAATGTTAGGTGGAGGATATATATACAGGTGCTCATTATACTATCTTTTTAACTTTTCTGGATGTTCAAAGTTTTTCATAACAAAAAGTTGGGGAGAGGAAAAAAACCAACAATTTACCCCAAATATGACAGACTGCTTCTGTCAAGTAAATGTAGAATATACATAGTTTTTAAATTAAAATACTAAAAATTGTAAGTAAAAATTATTTTCCTGCAAATTTATGAAATATCAATGACACACTTTTTGCTTGTGGTTTTTTTTTTCCTACAAAAGACAACCTCTCACTATAGCCTGGGCAATAAAGTGAGACTCTGTCTCAAAAAAAAAAGACAACCTCAAAGGCTGCCATGGAAAAGACGGGGGTGGGGTGGGGTGGGTGGGTGTGGGTGCACTCTGTGCCCCACCCAGCCTTCCCAGGTTTGGAGTGTGATGCCATGGAGACCATGAGCTGGACCGCACGAGCTAAGTAAGGCAGGATGAGATGCAATCTGATTTTTAAAAAGCCTACACTGAAAGAAGGGTGGAAGCTTTGGGGGAGGCAGGCACACGAGGGACCCTGGCTTGAAGGAAGTAAAGGATCTGGGACACGATCATGTCTACTATTGCCCTCAATCCTGTTCTAAAACTATTATTTTACAGGTGTACCTTATCAGTTTAGCCGAATGATAGGGTTCAGACTTGGGGGAAATATTTTACCAGAGACTGGTAATCTTCACTGGACCAGAAACTAATGCTCCCAGAGAGGACTGGCTGTTGGTGGTGGTTTGGCTCACCAAGATGCGTCACCCTGGAGCTACTCTGAATGCAGCAATGGCAAAGCAGGCTGCAGGTGGCAGATAAAAATGCATTTCTATCTCACTGAGGACAGACATAATCCTACATACCCACAGCCCACTTGCATTCTGGTATCAGCAAGAGTTAGAAGGGTAGGACCACTCCAGGGCATTGAAAACTAAGCCCCTTACTGCTTTCAGCCAGTAGGGCTGTCTTCCCTGGGAGCTCAGGCCACAGGACGCCTGCTGTGAGGCCCCACATACACTTGTGTGGTTCTGGCACCAATGTGCACCTCCAACCCAGCTGAAGGGCTTGCAAAATGGGCCGAGAGAGAGAACAAGCAAATTAAAGCCAAATGGAGGCAGCATCTAAGCTGGCCACAGGTCAGCAAATCAAAATTGCACCTGATCAGCACTATCCAACAAAACCTTCTGCACCAATGGAAATGCTCTGTCCAAAACAATCACCACCAACCTCATGCTCATTGTTGAGCACCTACGTATGGCCAGTAAAAATGAGGCATTTTTATTTAATTTAAATAGCCACATGTAGCTAGTAGCTCCAGTTTTGAGCAGCACAACCCTAGATTCTTCTCATCACCAAACTTCATGCAGGGTAACAGCTTACCTTAATAAAGGAACATCAGTTTTACAATTACTTGAGTAAGATAAAGACTCTAGGTTATCACCAAGTGACAGCCCCACATCCAGGACTCCTCCAATCCATGGTTTCTGTCCTACCTGTACTTTGAATGGGTCCCCAGTAATGCGAAGAGGCTTGTCTGCTCCTGTGGGCAACGGGCCATCCTGGATCATAACCATCTTCACACCTGTCCGCTCCTGTGGGGAACACATCAGCAGGGCTCTCACTGTCATGAGTGAGAACACGGACAGCACAGGCGGCTAGACTGGGACATGCCCACAGTAAGCCCACGTGCTACCCGTCACCAGGCACTGCTGACCCTGACCATGAAGGTGGCTTCTGTGAAGGCAGACATACATGCCATGCGGATCACATCCAAATGGGATACATAAAACCATCTCCCCAACAGTCTTCTTTCCTCTTTTTCTAGCGCTTAGAATACCTAAGCATTAATGAGCTACACACTGAGCTAAGGATTCTAACATTATTTGATTAAAACTTTTGAAGAACTATGATGAAGTGTCACCATCTCCCCATTTCACAAATAAAGAGGGCTCTGAGAGTATGCTGCCCAAGGATCCAGAGCTGGGATCCCAAATCCTAAGCTCTTAGATTCTACACTAGGATGCCGTCCTCATAACAAGGATCTGAGGACTGGGTTATGAGAGCACACAAGGCAAGTCACAACCCCTTATTTGCAACTGCAAAAGCCCTACAGCTACTAAAATAAGAGTTTGTTCATAACTATTTGGCAGCAGAACTGAACTCATGTAAGTATATTTCTAGTCTTTCTGTCATTAAGTCTGACTACGGTTGTGTTTAGCTATAGAAATATGCATTTGATTTCAGGGTGCAGTCCTAGAACTTGCTGGGAGTATGAAATTCTGAAACATGTTTGGCCCTAAGTGTCTCAGATGAGGGCTTCTGTTCATGTAGCACTAAGTAACAGGCTCTATATAAAAAAATAGAAGAATGAATATTATTTTAGCTTCATTACAACAGTGAGGCCAGCACTTACCCTTTTTTACAGACAAGGACCCTGAGCCTTCGAAAAGTGACTGAGCATATTTATGATGACTCAGCTCATGCGTGGGAGTGCTGAGTCAGAGCCCGACGCCAGACACTACTTTGCTGTGAGCTGCTGTCCTCTGATGTAAGAAGCAGCTCACAGCGCTTCATCGCCACAGTGGTTGCAGAAAGTTCACGGGGACTCCTGCCAAGGCACACCTGCCCAGTACTTGGCATCAGGCCTGGTCTCAGTACATGTTCGGAATCTATCTATCCAACGCAGGAAGGAAGCCTCTCCTGGCTGGCCATGGAACCACGTGGGCAGAGGTTCAGACGGAGCCTCAGCACCACGGTGTGCAAAGCACGGCCCAGCTAGGGCAGGCCCACCCTGACCAAACCCCCAGACCGGGCAGCCACTCTGCTCTGCGCCGTTCCAGTCTCACGCACCTGCAACTGCTTTATTGTCTCCCCTCCTTTGCCGATGACCAGACCCACTTTAGACGCAGGAATAAGAATCTCCTGGATTGTGCTGTTGCCGTCTATGTCATTATGAAAGCCAGGTCCATTCCGACAGCGGTCCACAATCTGCCCCAGGAGCCGTTTGGCTTGTCTTTGGGAGGGAAAAGAACCATGAGAGAATCAGCATTAAACAAATGCTCTGAGTGCACAAGAAAGGGAAACAGCAGCAGGGGAAAGCCTGAAGGAGTCAAGGCAGCCCTCCATCCAGCTCCAGCTCCTGCCCCCACAGCCCGGGAGGTCTCTGTGCCATCCGCCAAGCTACTAGGCTGGAATTTAAAAACAACACAACACGATACCAGCATTCCAACACGGAGCCTCGATGAACAGGCTGCTGCCAGACACGATCCCTTTCAAGTCTGCCTCTGCTCACGCTTGTGTCTCTACAAACGTGTTGTCTCCAGTTACAGTGACAGCCGCTCTGGTAGCAGAGACCACATTTTATCCCTTAGCATCTCTCTCTGCTCCCCAATCCAGCATAAACCTTCTCACAGAGTACACGCTCAACACATGTTTGTTAAATATGGGCAGGAAAGAGAGAGCAATGAGAAAGTAGGGAAGCAAGAAAGCAAGGGTTAGTACTCGCCGGGACTCCCACCCTCCAGGGTTCTTCTCCACAGCCAACAACACTGCTCTGTGGCTTCTAAGCTAAGGCTGCGAACCACCAGTTTGGTTTCAAGAGGTGGGAAAAGGGGGAGGCAGTGTCAGATGCAGCTGTGCACTCAGACACCTGCTTTGTGCTTTTCATGTCAGCAACGTCGGGACCCTGTATTTCATGTGTCATGCTATTCATGCTGATTTACTTGGTGGTGAAGGAGGGAAACTGCAATGTTGTTACGGCACAACCTGGACCACCAAGGTCATCTGTTGGGCCACTTTCCTTTTCTGCACCAGAATCTCCTCTGGTTGTTATCTGCAGTACTTATTCTCTGTATCACCACACACAATCTATTTTTTGGTTCCTCTAATAGAGAAGAACTCAGCTACTAAACAGGCTGGCTGTACAGCTCACTGAAGAAAATGAAACAGTTTCCTCCTGAAGTTATGATCCCAGCGTCTCCAGTCCTTGGGTAGACACAAAGCAGGAATGGTTAGAAGAGTAGGAAGAAAGAAAAGAAAGGTAGGAAACGGATGTTGACTTTTGTAGTCTTGCGTCTTTGTGTACAGAATCAGCTTCATGTATCTTCTCGGTTATAGCAGCTTTTTAATATTTTGCTTGTGTACTAGATTAACCTGTGTTGGAAGAAAACTGCCTTGACTCCAGCAATACCATCCAGCTTGCCCTATAATGTACACCTGCCAGCAATATTTATTCTGGTTCACTGCTTGCAATGTTATAGCAGAACAAGAGAATTTAAACTCATCTAGACTCCCTGAGAAATGGAAACAATAAAACAACCCTACCTATTGAGCCAGACATAATCTTAGCACCCTGTTCCCAAATGCAACGCTACTCTGTAGAATGAAAAAGGAAAGTGAGCAACCAGACTAAGTCAGTATGCCCCTTTCCAGAGGGCCTGCATCTGGCACAAGGCTCTGAGCATGCGTGTACCAGGGTAGAAAAGCAATGCTGGTCTGAAGGCTGTTGCAAAGGCCCCAAAAGGCAAGACATCTTCTTGCTGGTCCAGACAGCCCTCTAAATTGAGCCAAGGCCATGAAGATTCTATTCATTTAGTTCACAAATATCAGAAGGGTTATGGGATCAGCCCCAGGCCAAAAACCCGGATACCCAGTAGGTACCAGTAGTTCACAGATAGACTTATTAATCCAGACCTGCTCAGGTAAAGGAGGTGTTAACAAGGAAGAAGCTATTTAGAGCATTCAGGTGGAGTGAATGTACTCTTTAAGACCTTGGTTTATGAAGATGTTATGACAGCTATGACAAATTCTGTAGGGTTTGGAAAAAAGGGGACACTCTGTGTATTTAAGGTAACAGAAAAAGTCCCCTGGTATAACAACCTCCCAGACTTTCTTCCTATAGAAGCATCTGCTTGTGTGGCCAGACTGCAGCATAGATCGACAGTGTTCAATAACAGTTTTGCCCTTCCATTTCTCCCCATGTGGGGAAGGAGGAAGAAGAGTGAAAGGAAAAAGTAAATAAAATAAACTTACTCAATACTTTCTGGGGTTCCGGTAAGTACACAGGGCCTCTCTGGAATCCCAGAACTCTCTATAAGAAGAATCAAGAAGACGAGGTGTGTTGGTGAGCACCAGGCAGCCGTGTGCCTTTGCCTCTGTGTACAGATTCTCTCTGGAGCGGGCTCCTACACTAGCCCCAAAGAAGCCCAGTCCCCAGAAAAAGACAGTTTGCTTCTGACTGTAGATAGACTATTAAGCTGGTAGTTGCACCCCCTGTTCTCAAAGTGGAAACGAGTCTGGCAGGGGAAGCGGGAAGGTCTGCGAGTGGTCCTCACTACCCGGATTCCGCTTCACTCTGACCCACTCACGTGCTAGGAACTGCCTGAGTTCCCTTTATCGTGCTGTTCTCCAGTTTCTCCATATATGGAGTAGTGTAATGGTCATTTGCACACAGCAAAAAGCCAGGTACACTGGTAAGGAATTTCATGATATGCACATTAGGATCATGACCAGTTACTGCACGAATATCCTAAGAGATCAGTGACATCTATGTGGAACTGGTTCTGGGCCATTTGACAAGAAAGGAAAATCTTACTTTCCAACACCACACATGATGCTTTGCTTTGTTCCTAAAAAAATTGCTTCTTAGCATTCCTCAAAAGTCATTCCTCAAAAAAATGAAAGAGAAATAGCTAACAGTAGTTACTGCCTTCAAGACACTATAATAAGTATCTTTTTAAATGATAAAACATTTCTCTAGTCAAATGTCCTTCAAACCTGTTACTCCACAATGAAAAGAGGTTGAGCTCAAATTAGACAACAAAACCAAAAAGAAAATAAAAATTATTCTTCAATCTCTTTCTCTAACGTATGGTCAAAATAGACTCAGCTCAGAAAGGTCCTGAAATGTGTTTAACACGTGCTAATTTTGTCAGAACCCCAGATGTCCTCTTTCCACACAGGGAAGGGATGGTCTAATCCAGGGGAATTGGCATGCAGTCCCTAAGAGTGACCCCAAAGCCCTAGGACTCCTGCAGGCATAACATTCTGGTGCAGAAAACTCAGGTCTTAGAGCAGGTGTTTGGGAAGGGGCCACACCTGGCCACAAAACTGCAGGAGAGTATACCCTAAAAGCCAGATTGGAGGCTGTGTTTCTTGGCCCACTTTTGCTCTGATCATTCTGGTTCTCATTTGGGAGTTCAACTCCAGAAGTGCAAAGAAAACACCAATCGCATATACTTACCCAAGCCCCTAAACTTCTAAGCAAGAGGCAAAGCTACTGAATGAATCTGGGAAATTTTGCAAAATATTATTTTCTATTAAATTGAGATCTATAAAAAAAAGAAGCCCTTACCTGAAGCAATCTGAATTTTGCAACCAGATTCTGCTTGAATCCGTGAAATCTGCTCACCTCCCCTGCCGATAACTGAAACAAATTGAACAAGGTCAGAATACGCCCCCCATCCCCTATTTAACCATGTACAAATGACCTAATTAATTCAACAAACCATTATACTTGGCTCACAGAACAACAAATTAAGATGGCCTCAGTGAGCCCATCTCAACTCTTTGGGCATTACAGCAGCAAAATTCTACGTGCAACATAGCAGACAGGCATAGGGTCTCCCAGCTAAAGCGAGGAGAGGTGGAGGGCTGGGGAGGGGGGAGATCCACAGCCCAAAGCTCTGGTTTCTCCCTCAGTCTAGAGAGAGAGCTGCAGGGAACACCACGTGAAAAACATTCTACTACAGGTGACACATGACAGAGATTAAAAGGGGGGGGGAAGGACAGCAATTAGGGGAAAAGTAGATGATGCAGGTACTTACTAAATCCAACCATTTTATCAGGCACTTTGAATTCCTCTGTTATTACTGCCCTAAAAACAAACAACATTTTGGAAAAAATGTAGAACACAGAATTTTGCAGCCATTATAAGTCCCCAAACTGCTCGTATTGGCAATGTTGTAGGACAAAAGCTTAAAATAAATCATGTCAATTTGGCCAACATACACAATCATCTACAAAGAGTGTCATTTAATGAACCCTTCGGTCAATCACTTCCGGAAGAGATTTGAGCCTCCCATCTCCTTATGTCAGAGAAAGAAACCTCTGGTTTTTCATTAAACCATCAACCCCTCTAATAACGGCCCTCTCTTCACACAGCTCCTCAGTGCTGCTCAACTTAGATCTTGTTAGGGTCTCTCCAACAAATAGGTCATTAATCCCAGGACACTTACAGAGCCTCTTGGGTTCTGGGAGATGTTTAGACTTCTAGTATGTGTCCTCTCTAGATGAAGAGATGCTCAACTTGCTGCAACACTCCTTGTTTCCCAATCTTTTTTATTGTTTTCTGGCCTCTCTCAAATTTATCTATGTCTTTTAAAGTGAGATGCTCCAAATGGAACCAGCAACCAACAGAGCCAAATCAGTGTTGACCAGGACAGAATAATGACTTCACTCACTCTTACAAGGTACTTCTGTTACATGCTATCCCATCCATTATGTGCTTTTTTTTTTTAAACAACCACTGTACTGGCTCTTTGAGACAAACCTTCATATTTACTATACAGTGTATTGTGGACAATATCCAATTTGCCCAACACCCCAGAAAGCAATTAAATCTGAACATTTACCTTAGGAGGAAGCTAAACGCAAGTAGTTGGGGGCGGGGGAGGCAAGCATTTTTAAACATCTCTCACACAGCTGGATTTTTTACCCATCATGGAAAGGATTGAATAAGTGCATGTTTTTAGGGAAAGTGCAGCACTTAGAAGAAATGCAGCAGCATAAATAGCACTTGCCACGGCATCACTGTGATGGGAGCGCAGTCTTCTCCTTGTGGGGCGTGCGTCCTCAGGCTCATGCATGAGGAGGGATTCTCTCTACCTATCGGGGTATATGTGGTCTCCCCCAAACCAGGCAACTCCCAGCTTCTTATCCGTAACTGCGGATGCTGATGCCAGGCCTCGCTGGTCTAACACATCCTGCAATAGATGCAGGGTCCCTGTCAGGGTGTGCGTCCCGATTCTGTGGGGAAGAGTGACAGCACTCACATGTGTGTTTGCCATGAGGTTGCTGCCCACATCCTGTGTAGCACCAGTTGTCTACTCTCAGAAAATGTTAGTTGGGAATTGACTAGAGCAGCTTCAACACTACTGTAATACAAAATGTCACAAAGCTCAGCCCTCAGAAACAATTTTAACAGACTCTGAGGAAGAAACATACCAAGACATACTGCTTTGGGATTCCTGGCAGAAAAGGTTCTATTCTAAATGCAAGGCTAAAACTTGTCTAATGCACAAAGTATAAATATTTTGAAAACTAAAATCCTGACTAATTATAGCTTAAAGCAAAAGTCAGCACTTGATATTAACAACCACCTCACTTAAATTGTTTTAATTCATTAACAAACAAAACAAAGCAAACAAACAGCAGCAAGGAAACCCAGGATAAGTCTTTTGGTTAACTAATGCATGGTGATTTCTAGAAACTCCCAAACATCTACACAGAATACAAAATGACAGAATTGTATCGCTGGTAGTGAAGGTTACTGGCTAATACGTTACAGTAACAGATAAACAGCACAAAATTTCATCTGGAAGAGAAACTGTGGCATAGAGTTTCCTGTGTATTTTTTTCCTTTTTGAAGGAACACACTGTGATCACAGATACCCTATCTTACAGACTGGACTTGGGAAAGCTCAGGTCTTCCTATCTTTCTAAATCCTCAACGTTTAACCAAAGGCTGTGAGAGGAAATGGGCAGAGAATCACCGGGGCACTTAGCCGAGGCTCAACGGTAAGTCCCTATCACCACGGCAGGGGTGGAACTCCGGCTTCTGCCTTCCCAGCCACTGGCTGCCTCCCACACTCCTTGAGCACCCAAAGCACTCCCTTGTGAGAGCCCAACACCTCACACTTTAGGACATTTTTTCTCAAGTGAAGGGGCTAAGGATTCATAAAACACAAGGAACATCATAAAACCAGGAAGAAAAATTTCACATTCTCTCCATTTAAAATAAATTACATCAGCAAAAAGAGCAACTCCAACATTCTAAAAGTCTTTTGAGTTATGAACAATAATGGATGATTTTTAATACCTTGTATCAGCTTATCCCTTGAGCTTATACTGTCTTGGAAAGGGCTAGCAAAAAACTTGAGTCTTAAAGAAATCTAGCCCATGGTTTTTCACATTCTCAACCTCTGACTTCCTAACACTCTAGTACAGATGGTGGATCAATAAACAATTAGAAATGATCAATAAATAATAAAACATAACCCACTGCTTACCTTTGATGTACCAAGGCCCCTAACTGGTTACCTACTGTGGCAAAGAGAAAGAGAAAAGAAAAATCAAAGCATTAGCACGGATAAACTAACTTCATCCTTATACGAGTTCTTACCATTTTGGGGGGTGGGGGGAAAGAAAGGCAGAAAGAAAGCAAACAGTAATTTAGGCTCAGTGGCTGAAATGAATGCGTTATATGATATGAAACAGGAGGGGACATCTTGATCAACACAGTCTCTAACCCAGTGTCCAGCTGAACACAGGATAAGAAATTGATCTGTGTGTCCACATGCTGAGAGGCCTGGGAGAAAATCCTGCTTGCCTAAATCCCTCTAACTTCCTACCTCCCTCCTGCTCTGGATCCAAACTCAATGCAAGGATGGAGAGGGTTCCTTCCCTGTCTTTTAAAAACAAATGAGAAGATTTAAACTCCTCAGAAGCATTGTTAAGGACTGCTCCACAGCAGCTGTATCACTAAGAACATGCACATATGTTCCTGCGGGCTACGGGGGAGGAGACCCCCCACGCCCCCATAAGCATCTCAAGGACAGAATCTGGCCTCCTCCCTCCCTGGGCCTCTTCACTGACTCACCACAGCAGTCCATATGCAATGGACACTAAGAATCAGCAACTGCCTTTCAAGCCCATTTCACAGAGACAACAGTGCCAAGCAGCCTCTTATTATTAAAACCAACTCCGTAATCACATTCCCACAAAACCACTTTAGCTACGCTTTTTGTTCCAGTTTCTCCTCTTTCAGCTATTGATGAGTGTCTCCTTCACCAGCCATCAGCAAAAATGATTCTGTGGTGTTTCTCTTTTGGAAAATGCAGCTCAGAAAATGTAGTCAGCAGACAAAAAAAATATATATATATAAATCTGAAACATTACAAAGAACTGAATGAATCTTACAAGATGCTAAAAGGAGCATTCAAAAATATGTCTTTGGGGAAAGTAATTATAAGGATAGATATGAGATAAGTGGCAAAGGATCGATTACATCAACTTTAGGACAAAGACTGAAATGGTTTGACATCTGAAATACACAAGTCCAACTGCTCTTCTTTCTGTTCAAACTTAGCCCTGCCATTCTCTGACTAGACAGTGAAGAGACAAAGGAAAAGAAACCAGATTCTGACATTTAAAAAGGAGAAGAAGGCATAGAGAAACAATGCAAGCAAAAAGTAAACGAAGCTCCTGAGTCAATACCATATTTCTTGTGGATCAATAGCAAGATAATGGTCTGCTGCCAAAATATTGACACTATATACTATTAATCTGCTTACCTCAGATAAGTAGAATAATAAGAGATTGGGGTAGGAGAACGGTCTTTATTAACTCTCACAATTTTCTGTTTATATATCTAGTTTGAATGTAACAAACGCTCTTGCTTGGGACAGGTAGTATTCATGATTCCCATTTCACATGAAAACTGGACAACCACCAGCTCAGGAAAGGCATCCTCATAGACTCACAGTCCCTGAAAGATGTGAGAGGAATGTCTGCCCCCCACCTAAGGCAGTGGGGAGAAAGAGAAACACACCAAAGGAGGATGCCAGTGGACAGTTTGCTTAGTTGTTCCTAATAATGGGCCAAGCTCAGGCCAAGCCCTGATTACCGTCAGAATTCCTTTGAGAGGGTAAAAAATCTACTGAAGACAGAGGAACTAAAATATGCTGAAATGATGAGAACACAGAGGAGAGGTGCTTATTCCTCCACCAGGGCAATGAAGCCAGACTGTGGCTCCTGGTCCACTGTGCTGTTTGGTAAGAGACATCAAAAAGCCAATGATCTTCAGATATTTCTGTCTCAGCCAGAAAAGCCACAGAAACAGAGTAAAGGGCCACGCTACTATAAAGAACTTTATGAGATTCCTAAGAACATTCAGAGGGCTCCTGTTCAAAGGCCACTGGAAATTTTGTGCCCATTGCAAAAATGACAATTCCTTTTTGCTAGCAAAGTACATGTCATAGGTGCCCCACAAACAACACCCCTTCTGCCAGCCGCAAATGGAGGCGCTCACAATGACTGGAGATGAAAGTGCACACGCTGTCATCCCACAAACGCATGGGCTGTTGAGAGCCGCGTCACCTGAGGGGAAATAGGGTCAACGCCAGAGTCAATTCTGACGGCCGGACGCTTAGCAGGAAGGATCTCCGTCCTCTATGCAAGTGCTGTGGTCCAAGGCTGAAACGTGTGATTTAAAGTTTCATTGCCTTCAAAAACATTCCCCTTTGGTGCCTAAAAATGAAAACCAGCAGCTAGAGAAGGGGCGTGGAATGCTCATATGGCAAACTGTTAGGCCCAAGTCCAGTACCGGGAAGGTCTCCTTAGTCTTCACAATACGGAGAGCAGATGGGAACAGCCATCACGTTCAGTGGAATGGAACTACAGTCATTTTACTGTGAAAAGGGGGAAATGCTAAATAAAATCGGCCTGCTTCCGCTAATGGCGCACGCTGGCCGACAATGCCTCATCTTGCCTCCAAAGCTCCCCTTAGCTCAATCCCAGCGCACACAGGGCACTTCTCACTTATCTTGCACGCCGTGTAATAGGAAGCCGCCTGGGCTATGCATGGAAAAATGAACTCCTCACAGTTCAAAGAAGTCATCCTACAATATACGAAATTCTTTATGAATAGTAATACTCTGCCAATTTCAAAAACAATTTTAAATAAAGTGGTCAGGCACATTTTTTCCCATTAGTGAGAAGGAAAAAAGACTTCATTCTTTTCCCCCAAAAGAAATGCTAACAAATTGTCCCTGGGAAATGCACCCAACTTTATGATATGCAGCAGTTTCAGCAATTCACCACCGCCCTAACGCCCAAGCGACAGAAGCACCAAATCCCCCTCGCAACAGCGCAGACAGCACGGGCCGGCCCCGCGTGGTGCTGGCCGCGGCAGGTGTGCGAGCTGGTCAGGAGCGAAAATGTCAGTAGCTGCTACATGACTGGCAAAAACAAATAAATACACCAAAACTTCCTCCCTGCCCCTTCCTTGGGTTCCTGGTTTCTTCTGAGTCTGGCCAGCGCCCTCCCAAGCCCAGCTCAGGTAGGTAACACTCACGGTGAGCTGTGCTGATTTAGGGACAATATAAAGGCTTCCCTTGCTCTAGGCAGCAACTCTCACCCCAGGGCCACAAAACACTGATAGCTGAGTTCAGCTGAAAGGCCCTTGGCAAGTAATTTGTTACTAATTATGCAAATTACTTTTTAAAGTGAGAGTAAATTCATCTCAAGCATATCACTCTTACCTGTAGTCTTCTATCATGTTTTCCCGAGCAGAAAAGAATACAAACACTAGCACACCAGGTGCTTTTCTAGGTGTCTCCCCTGCACAGATCCACTTACTCCTACAAGAGCCCTCCCCAGGAGGCAGATGCTGTCCCACTGTACGGAAGAGGAAGGCGCAGCCACACCCCAGCCCGAGTCCCCAGAACAGGGCATAAGGCAAGTTTTTGTGCTCATGGGCACTCTGCACCCATCATATTTCCCTGTTGTTTATGTCAGAGGGTTCTACACTATCACTATTTAATTCTGTGGTACTAACTCTCTTGGTCATTTTTCACCCCACAAGTCAGTGACTTTCAGGTGATGAACACTTTGCCAGGTCCCAGTGATAAAACGGTAATAAACAAGGTAATCTTTGCCCTCAAGGAGGTTGGAGTCTAGCTGGGAAGGCAGAGAGGGAGCTACCTGATCAGAGATCTAACCTTACCTCCCAGGGATGGGGATGCATTAGGACCCGCACCGCCTCCTCCCCAGAACAAGTGCCAATCCGAGGCCTGACCCAGGGAGCAATGGAGTGACATTAAGAGGAAAAACAATTCAATGATACTATACTCACAGCAGGAAGCTTTATTTTAAGCCAGTGGTCATGAAATCAATATGGGAGTCACTACAAGTTTTATTAAATGAAATAGAGACCGGGCGTGGTGGCGCACGCCTATAATCCTAGCACTCTGGGAGGCCGAGGCGGGCAGATTGCTTAAGGTCAGGAGTTCGAAACCAGCCTGAGCAAGAGCGAGACCCCGTCCCCACAATAAACAGAAAGAAATTAATTGACCAACTAATATATATAGAAAAAATTAGCCGGGCATGGTGGCGCATGCCTGTAGTCCCAGCTGCTCGGGAGGCTGAGGCAGGAGGATTGCTTGAGCCAAGGAGTTTGAGGTTGCTGTGAGCTAGGCTGATGTGGCACTCACTCTAGCCAGACTGACTGGGCAACAAAGCCAGACTGTCTCAAAAAAAAAAAAAGAAATAGAAACAGAATGTACCATATATAATAAGGGTATATATTTAATAGTTCATAAAAATTTTATTTCAATTACATGTCTTTTAATACATCTGTACTAACTGGTTCTGATGGAAATATATTTCTCACATTGTGGCATTTTTAAAACATTGAAAAAAACTTGATATAACCCTTATGATAAAATCATGAGGTAGGTATTAGCTCCATTTTACAGGTGAAGAAATAGAGGCTCAGAGACATTAAGCAATTTGCCCAGAGTTGCACAACCAACTGGCAAAACTGGGATTCAAACCTGGATCTATCAGACTTTGAAGTCTATATTTTCAAGCATTACATTATTACGGCATATAAGAAAGAGACCCAGGTTCAAGTCTTCCTTTCGTCATCTACCAGGTATCTGGCCTTGGTCAAAACACTTATTTCTCCAGACACTGGTTTTCTTGTCTATACAATAAGGAGTGTAAAAGCTTTAGGTTCCCTTTTAGCTGTAATCTTTTCTTATCCCCTTCACTGCTCTATCCCCAGCCCCTGGCAACCACTAATCTGTTCTGTATCCCAAAAATGTTACATAAAGGGAATCATACAGTGTGTAATCTTATGTAATTGACTTTTTACCCTCAGTATAAATCTCTGGAGATTCATCTGAGTTGTTGCATGTGCCAAGAGTTTGCTCCTTTTTATTGCTGAGTAATATTCCATAGTATGGATGTATCAGTTTGTTTTAACCATTTGCCTGCTAAAGGGCATCTGGGCTGTCTTCAGTTTGAGGGTACTGTGAATAAAGCTGCTATGAAGATTTGTGGACAGGTTTTTTATGTAAACATCAAGTTTTCTTTTCTTGGGAATAAATGCCCAGGAGTGCAACTGTGGATTGTATAGTAAATGCATGTTTAGTGTCACAAGACTGCAAAACTGTTTTCTAGAGAGGTTGAACCCTTAAGATGAACTCTGAAATACTATGAATCCTCTTTTAATATGACATCTAATTTTTTTTCTAGGTTAATAGCTGCAAAGAATATAATAGGCATAGTATATGAGCGCCAGTTATATTTTTATCCCAACACTGATGCTGCAGATTCAGCTCATTCATTTTTGTGGAAAATGTCTCCTATTTCACCTAGCTGGCTTAGCAAATTGTCAACCGACCAGTCAGATCATACTTTGCTAGGGGAAAAAATCTTATTCCCTTTTTCCAACTTACACATGCACCCATGTGACTAACACCTCAGATCTGAATTATAATTCTAAAATGGACTGATGGGTGAAGGGAGGGAGGGAAAAAGGAAAAAGGGTGACTGGAGTGGGGGCTGGGCATGGCACCTCTGCCATGAGTTGTAAGCTGGATACAATCAGACCCTGGCCCCTTCAGTACTTCTCACCAAGACTATACTTCACCTTGGCATTTCCCATCCAGAAACCTTGACTCACCCTCTGCTTGAGGATTTCACCACCCCTGATGATGTACCACTGCCAACCAAAAGCGGTAGATGTGAGGAGGGGTGCGGCGAGGACAAGGGCACAACCTTTGCAGGCAGACACAATTCTCAGGGTGGACAGAAGCTGAAGGAAGGGCTGGAAAAGGATTCCTTTAAGCCTGTCCACAGCCACCTAAGCCCTGGGAAGTCTTCATGCCCCTAGTGTGACAACTGCAGCCCAACATCCCTGACTCACTTTACCTACATCACAAAAGGCAGATCTCCCTCCCACTCTGTCCTACTATCAGTAACTGGGTTTTAGTGTTGGCTTTCCATCCTCCTCAGCACCTGTCACTGTCCTCTATTCAGGGAAAGTATCGGCACCTCTGAGATTCATTTTTCTCTCACTTTCCAAAGTGGAGAATTTGGTGCTTGCAGCTCCTGCCTGAGGGGGTGCAGGCCATAGGCAGCAGTCTGGGCAGCAGCAAGAACTGTGGCCCTCACCACCATCCAGCCCTTGTTTGTCTTTAAAGTCTGAAGATTTTAAATTCTTTTTCTCCTCATTGCTTTTTTTCCTCCTTCTCTTTGGCCTATGCTACAAGTGCTGAGACAAAATTTCATAAGGATCATAAAAATATTCTATTTCAATCCCATTATAGAAATAATTCATTTGATATCCAAGAATTCTTCCTTCATCCCATAAGAATACAGCAGTCCCCCCTTATCCATGAGGGGCACATTCTAAGACCCCCAATAAATGTCTAAAACTATGGATGGTACTAAACCCTAAATGTACTGTTTTTTTTTTTCCTATACAGTAGCAGGTGGGTAGCACATACAGAGTGGATACACTGGACAAAGAGATGGCTCAAGTCCCAGGTGGAATAGCATGAGATTTCATCATGCTACTCAGAATAGCATGCAATTTAAATATTATGAATTGTTTATTCTGGGATTTTCCATTTAATGTTTTTAGACAGTAGTTGACCATGGGTAACTTAAAATGCTGAAAGCAAACCATGGATAAGGGGGTACTACTGTATTATCAGAATAAAATTAGAAAGCACTATATAAAAAGGTGCTGTGCTATATAAATATCAAAGACTAGGCTTTGGTAGAAAAGGCAGGCATATTTTCAAAGTCATTTGCATGGCCTTCTCCCCCCTCTCCTCATGGTGAGAACAGGGCTTTATTCACCCAAAGTTCTAGTTTTGGTGCTGCCCTTTACATAGAGGGCAGGGAGAGCAGGGCATGTTTGGTTCAACTAAAAAAGTTCAAAGGGACATGACCCACTAAAACTCTTCCAGGGAAGAAAAGTGGAGAGGCCACACTCCTTGGCCAGCAGAGACACAAAGGGAAAGATGAGAACTGAGTTCTCCATCTGTTAGAGGCTTTGGTGAAGCACGAGAAACCATTTGTCTCAGGCAGTCAAGGCAGTTAGATAGTAGAACCCGAGACGGAGAGGTCTGTTTAAGGAAACTGAGGGAGGGATACTCCCTGTACAATTCCCCAGCTAAAGATCAAGAAAGTGTTAGAGACCGGGCACTGTGGCTCATGCCTGTAATCCTAGCACTCTGGGAGGCTGAGGTGGGTCGTTTGAGCTCAGGAGTTCGAGATCACCCTGAGCAAAAGCGAGACCCTGTCTCTACTAAAAATAGAAAGAAATTGGCCAACTAAAAATATACATAGAAAAAAATTAGCCGGGCATAGTGGCACATGCCTGTAGTCCCAACTACTCAGGAGGCTGAGGCAGAAGGATCACTCGAGCCCAGGAGTTTGAGGTTGCTATGAGCTAGGCTGATGCTATGGCACTCTAGCCCGGGCAACAGAGTGAGACTCTGTCTCAAAAAAGAAAAAAGAAAGTTAAGAGTTAATCATTTGATGATGAGGTTGATTTTAGACAGGGACTGGCAAACTATGCCCAAGGGCCAGCTGCCTGTTTTGTAAATAACATCCTACTGGAACACAGCCATGCTCCTCACATATCCTCTATGGCTGCTTTTGCACTGCAACGACACAGCTGGGGAGGTAGGACATAAGGCCTACAAGCCTAAAATATTTACTATCTGGTCCTTTAAAAAAAAGCTTGCCAATCTCTGATTTGGATGAAATTTAAATTTGTATTTCTAAACCATTAGTTATTATCATTCTCTTAAATGTGGAGCTTACTTTTCTTTCTTTCTTTTTCTTTTGGAGACAGTGTCTCACTCTGTTGCCCCGGCTAGAGTGCTGTGGCGTCAGCCTAGCTCACAGCAACCTCAAACTCCTGGGCTTGAGCGATCCTCCTGCCTCAGCCTTCCAAGTAGCTAGGACTACGGGCATGTGCCACCATGCCCGGCTAATTTTTTCTATGTATATATTTAGTTGGCCAATTAATTTCTTTCTATTTTTAGTAGAGACGGGGTCTCACTCTTGCTCGGGCTAGTCTTGAACTCCTGACCTTGAGCAATCCACCTGCCTCGGCCTCCCAGAGTGCTAGGATTACAGGTGTGAGCCATCACACTCGGCCTAAAGCTTATTTTTCAAAAAAATTTTAAAATCCCAATCATAGCAGAGAAGAGAGAACTTGAGCATGCAGAGTTTACTCATTCATGATGTAACATCTATAGGGAAAGGAAGACAGTCTCTATGACCACGGCACGTAGATTCCAGCAAGAGAGGTGCAGGACACACCCCAGTAACCACAGAATGAAGGAGTATACTATGTGCTCTGAGATGAGGGGACAAATGAACTGCTTTGGTAGTTCAGAGCAGAATGTGACTTAATCACTGGCGAGGCAGTTGTGGGAAAAAGGGAGGAGGAGGAGAAGCAGAAGGAAGGAAGGACAAAAGGGGGAAAGAAATCAGGTAGCTAGGCACTGAAGAAAGCCAAAAGATGAGGATGGGGACAAGTTTCTAGGAGGAAGCAGGCTGAACATGAGCTGGCCAGGTAAAGAGGTGGGTGGAGAGAGGTTCAGAAAAAATGAGAAGAGACAGATGATAAGGCTGTTGCAGAGAGTGCAGAATATGGATGAGCCTGGAAGGGCAGGCCAGGTTAGCAAGATCTGCACTGCAGTTACCGGCCACTGCCTTTGGTCTTGGAGAAGAGGAATGGAACTGGCTGGACGGCCTCTAGGAAGAGGCTTTAGCTGCAGTGAGGACAGTACTGGAGAGTATTTTACACAACTGAGACTAAAATGGACAGGAGGGGTTCCTGAATTGGTGGGGTACCAAGGGTGCACCTCAAAGACTGTCAGAACAAGTAGGTGTCAAGACTGAAGATGCTAAAGGTGAGAGTGACCGGGCCTGAAGCTGGGGCACAGTGGAATGACTGCTCTTCCGAGGGAGGAGCACCCAGGCAAGCTTTGAAATAGAGCTCCAAGTTCTGCGGGGTTTTAAGCGGGCTCATAAACCAGCAATCTGATAGGCAGCTCCAAATTACCACTGCCTGAAACACAACTAACCCAAATCCGTTTCTAAAACAGGAACAAACCTTTTCCCTTGTTCCACTGTCTAGTATATTTTTTTTCTTAAGATTATGGAGAAAAGTATGGAGGGGTTCCTCAAACAACTACAAATATCCGTCTGAATGGAATAGCATTGAAAAAAAAAAGAGAAAAAACTACAAATAGAACTATCATGTGATCCAGCAATCCCACTACTGAGAATTTATCCAAAGATAAGGAAATCACTGTATTGAAGAGACATTTGTACCCCTATGTTTTTTTGTTTTTTGTTTTGAGACACAGTCTCACTCTGTTGCCCTGGCTAGAGTGCCGTGGCATCAGCCTAGCTCACGGCAACCTCCAACTCCTGGGCTCAAGCAATCCTTCTGCCTCAGCCTTCCGAGTAGCTGGGACTACAGAAATGTGCCACCATGCCTGGCTAATTTTTTTCTATATATTTTTAGTTGACCAATTAATTACTTCTATTTTTAATAGAGACGGGGTCTCGCTCTTGCTCAGGCTGGTTTCGAACTCCTGACCTCAAGCAATCCGCCCGCCTCGGCCTCCCAGAGTGCTAGGATTACAGGCATGAGCCACTGCGCCCAGCCTGTACCCCCATGTTTATTGCAGCACTATTCAGAATAGTGATATAGAATCAACCTTGGTGTCCAACAGATGCATGGATATAGAAAATGTGGTATATATTAACAATGGAATACTATTCAGCCATAAAAAAGAGTGAAATCCTGTCATTTAGGATGCAACTGGAGGACATTATGTTAAATGAAATAAGCCAGGAACATAAAGTTAAACACCACATTTTCACTCACGTGGAAGTGAAAAAAAATTGACCTCATAGAAATAAAAACTAGACCAGAGGATACTAGATGATGGGATAGGCAGGGGGAAGGGAGGGATAAGGAAAGATTTGTTAAACTAAAAAATTATAGCTAGATAGGAGGAATCAGTTCTAGTGTTATATAGCACTGTGGGATTACTACAATGAACAGTAACATGTAGTTTCAAATAGTAGAAGGAGAATACTGAATGTTCCCAACACAAAGAAAAGGTAATGTTTGAGATGATGGAGGTACTAATTACCCTGATCTGATCACTAAACATTATATGCACTAAAACATCTATGTACCCCATGAATATGTACAATTATTAGTTATCAATTAAAAAAGAGACTAGTCAAGTGCAAGCAGTAAGAAGAGTAGAACAGAGTTTGATCTGTAACCAACTGTGATCAATTGAGATAAGTCTCTGCCTTCAGACCAGCCTGCCTAACTACATTCTTAAATCCTCCAATGTTTGCAAATCTCAATGTCCTGAATAAATTTTTTTTTTTTTTTTTTGAGTAAGAGTCTCACTTTGTTGCCCAGGCTAGAGTGAGTGCCATGGCATCAGCCTAGCTCACAGCAACCTCAAACTCCTGGGCTCAAGCAATCCTCCTGCCTCAGCCTCCTGAGTAGCTGGGACAACAGGCATGTGTCATCATGTCTGGCTAATTTTTTCAATATATTTTTAGTTGGCCAATTAATTTCTTTCTATTTATAGTAGAGACAGGGTCTTGCTCTTGCTCAGGCTGGTTTCGAACTCCTGACCTTGAGCAATCCTCCCGCCTCAGCCTCCCAGAGTGCTAGGATGACAGGCGTAAGCCACCACGCCCGGCCCTGAATAAATCCTATGTTAGTGCTATTTCTAGTTAACTTAAGAGTTCAAGTATCTTTAAATCGACCTGAATTAACACCTCCGAAAATTTCTAGAGGACTGAAATCTAACTCCCTAAAGGTTAAAGAACCCTGCTTCACAGGAAAGTTAGAAAGTTCATATTGCTAAAGAAGTGTTCCAGTGAGCTTCTGACAAAAAAACACCTAAGGCAAACCAAATAAACAAACAAACAACTGCAAAGCCTTTGGTAATCTTTATTGCTAAGAAAAAAAGCCAGAATTCCTGCTTCTTGTTCTGCCTCTGCTTTTCTAATCTTTTATTGCACCAACAGCAAGACTGTGAATCTTCAAAGGCTAAGTAAACATGAAACATCACTCTCCTTAACAGAATCTGTTTATTCATATATTTATTCTCTTTGGAGACTAGAACTGGCCCAATGACCTCACCCTCATCAGAAGATAACTGACAAGGGCCCATGGCAGGCCCCAAATACCCAGGGTTCTCACTGAGCTCAATGCAATCCTTAAATTCTACACCTGAAGACCAGCTTGGAGAAAAAAGCAATTTATGTAATTCTGTTATTTAAACAGCGCCCAACAGAAGAGAGGATTAATTTTATTAAACTCTAATGCAAAATGTGAAAAACCTGAGGCAAATGTCTTATTCTTCAAATACAGTCTGTTGAAACATAAGAAAAGGCATCCCGGGATGACAAGAGATCTGGCATGAGCCAGAAAGGTTCTTTCCTGTTATAAGAATGCTTAATATTGAGGAGGAAAAAGAGAAAACATGTTCATTTTCTGTCTATAAAGACTTAGTCCCCAAAAGGTAGACATGCAAAATATTATGGTTATCAAAAAAAGAAGTGAAAATATACAATAATGAACTAGGGTTTTAAATGAGATTCTGAACTTACTGGGTGATCTTGGTAGAGTCAGCTACATCCACCTGTGGCTTAGTTTTCTCTTTTTTTAAATTTTTAAAAATAAATAATAAAAAATAAGACTAGAAATTCATTTTTTATTTTTGAGACAGAGTCTCACTCTATTGCCTGGGCTAGAATGCCGTGGCATCAGCCTAGCTCACAGCAACCTCCAACTCTTGGGCTCAAGCGATCCTTCTGCTTCAGCCTCCCGAGTAGCTGGGACTACAGGCATGTGCCACCATGCCCGGCTAATTTTTTCTATGTATAATTTTAGTTGGCCAATTAATTTCTTTCTATTTTTAGTAGAGACAGGGTCTCACTGTTGCTCAGGCTGGTTTCGAACTCCTGACCTTGAACAATCCTCCTGCCTCAGCCTCCCAGAGTGCTAGGATTACAGGCGTGAGCCATCACGCCCGGCCTGCCCTAGTTCTCTTTATCAAAACTAATAATCTTTTTAGCAATACTAATTTCTCCTCCAGAACTAGGTATAACTGGAAAAAAAAAATACTGATTTCTTGCAAATGGGTATGCAAAGGATTGATTCGAGAAAAATGTCTGCAAAATGCCAAATGGTTTCATTTGCAAATATTTAGGTGTTCCTTATGCAAAAGACACAGGGGACAACTTGTTCACTGTGTACACAAGTTTTAACACTTGAACTCCATTCAGCAGGTGAAAAAACCAAGGCTGAATTGTGAAATTGTTGTGAAAGGCTGAAGGAGTTGTGAAATGTATTGATCTCGATTTCTGGAAACACTGGACCATAGAGACACTGTCCATTAACGAGACATGTGCACATAACCAGACAACTTAGTTCTATTTTTACAATGGATGTCCCATAGGAAGAACTAAAGCACAATTGTCTTGAAAAGGTAAAAGGTCACTTTGCATCACAGCTTTTTCACGAAGGCAAAAATGCAGATAACGTAATCAGTCATATTTAGTCTAAGAAATCACTAACACCAAATATAAAGATTGCAGGATGCCACGTTAGAGTAGCAGTTTAAATAGTTATCTCAGTTCCAATGGCCCTGGGTATATTTTCTGTGTTTCATGATCACGAACAGTTTTTAAAATAGACAAAAATTTTTACTCAAATGAATGTTGTCCCCTTAAAATCATCACAGTGTGAGTCTAAATAGTTATTCCAAAAATACTCCCACATTTAAAAACAATGGCCATCTCTTTTAGAATTCCTAGAGACCAAGAAATCATTGTCATATCCAATTTTCTTTTTCTTTCTTTCTTAGTTATTTATTTTTTAGAGACAGGGTCACTCTCTGTTGCCCAGACTGGAGTACAGTGGCACAATGATAGCTCACTGCAACTTCTACCTCCTGACTACAGGTGTGTGCCACCATGCCTGGTTAATATAAAAAAACTTTTTTATAAAAATAGGGTCTTGCTATGTTGCCCAGACTGGTCTCTAACTCCTGGCCTCAAGCAATTCTCCTACTTTGGCCTTCCAAAGTGCTGGGATTATAGGCGGGAGCCACCAAGCCTGGCCTCAATTTTCTTTTTCTGAGGCAGAATTTCACTCTGTTGCCCAGGCTAGAGTGAGTGCCATGGCATCAGCGTAGCTCACAGCAACCTCAATCTCCTGGGCTCAAGCGATCTTCCTGCCTCAGCCTCCCAAGTAGCTGGGACTACAGGCATGTGCTACCATGCTCAGCCAATTTTTTCTGTATATATTTTTAGTTGGCCAATTAATTTCTTTCTATTTTTAGTAGAGACGGGGCCTCACTCAGGCTGGTTTCAAACTCCTGACCTCAAGCAATCTGTCCGCCTCGGCCTCCCAGAGTGCTAGGATTACAGGCATGAGCCAGCACGCCCGGCCTATTTTTCTATGTACGTAAAAACATGCACTTTCTTGGAAAAGATTATATAATACATACTGTTCTATATCTTGATTTTTTCACTTAATAATACATCACAGAAATACATACACACACGATTGGGTGCCTATACAGATCCACAGAAAGAACAGCAGAGAAGACACTGACCTACCCAACCACATGTAAATTCACGTGCAATCTAGTGTATTTCACTATCCCTATTATAGTGATTTGTAGGACACAAAATATGATAAAGGAAGTCTGAGCTCTCTGCAGAAATACATCTGATAGATACTCTTTCCCAAAGTGGTGGTGATTGGGCACTTTTAAGGGGTCTCGAGTTCTTTTGGGAATGGAGGAGTGTGTACAAACAAACCAACAAAACAATAAATGAATGAATGAAAAATGGATGTTTCTAGAAAGAGTTTGTCACAAACGGGAATGGTGAAAAACCTGGCACATAGATTGTAGAAGGTCACCATCCTTCTTCTAATTCTTTAAGGTCAAGATGTAGCCACAGCTTCCTGAGAGCCATACACCAAATCCTAGCTTTTCTTTGGAGAAAAGTGGAAACTTCAATTCCCATATGTGCACTGGAAAAGCGGAGGACTAAATGAAACCAAATTTTCAAATAGGTCCAATTACTTCCAAGCTGATGCTCAGGGGCCAAGTCTTTACCTTAGAGCCCAGCTGAAAAGATTCCTACATTATCAAGGCAAATAGGAACTCAAATGCCTAAGAACTGCTGAGAAAAATCACCCTAAATACTTCCCCTCAACCATTCCTCTTAACAGAGTGACATTTGTAAGAGCCGTTAAGGAAATGGCTGACAGATTCAAACCTAACTGGCAGGTTCACTACTATCTGAAAGGCAAAGGTATTTACAGCAACTTACCTCCATCATCCAAGGGCCGTTTCTGTACTCCGTATCCATACACAGAGGGGTCCACTAGAGGTGTGGAATTATTCAAGTGAGGAATTGAATCAATTTTAGCAGCAATCTACAGAGAAAATCAGATTTAAATACTCAGAAACGGACCACAGCTCTATCGGAGGGAGAAAGACAAGAGTCCTCTTCAAAGGGCTGTTATCCCATTTCTCCCCAATCTAGATCACGCAGGGCAGTGTCATGATAAGACAAACAGTTTTCACTGTTGAGTTTTCTTTTGCTCTTAATAATAACGTGTCTTTGGAAATCAAATACTTCCAAATATGTGTCTTCTGCAAGCAAACTAGTGTTCTTGCCAACATATATAGGTATGTTGCTTCTTAAGAAAAAAAAAAAAAAGCAGGCCAACCATATGAAGAATTTTGTTCAAAAGGCTTTCTCACAGGGTTCCCTTATGCAACAAATTCCCCCAAGAATATTTAAAAGGCCTTGTCTGCTCAAATTTGACAACTCTTCAGAACTGTACCCATCCTATAAACTTTGTATATAAACTGACGATATGAGCTACAGGGATATAAAACAATAAGCTCCTTCTGTTCACTGGAAGCGTCCAAACAGTTTCAGAAGGGTTCCTGTACCGGAGAAAGGGAGGTAATCTCTGAGAGCTATTTCAACTTTTTTTTATTATTATTATCAGTGAAAGAACAGAACATAGCTATTAAATTTTTTCCCCAGAAACAAACGGCATGCAGAACTTCTTACTTATCTACTTTGTTCTCAGCAGGAAATTAAATGTGATCTTCATAATAAATCATTTCTTTCATTTAGCCAAAGGAATATTTACAGCAACTGCTCCTGAGATTAGTCCCTTAGTTTAAGAACAGGGCTGCATCGAGGGGCAGGGAGCACAGCTATCCTCCAGAGCAAAGCCTTTTCCTTTTTTATAATTTAAAGAGGTTTATTCTGAGTGTGTGTGACCATGGCCCGGAGAGCCACACCCAAGAAGCCTTGAGCTAGGGGTCTCCCAGAGCAAAGTCTTAAGCGGTAGTTCTGAGCTACTGCATTTTCCCAAAAATAAGCAGGGTCTTATATTTATTTTCCTCAAGAAGACGCCCTAGGGCTTATTTTCTGGGCATGTGTTATTTTCCCCTCAAAGCCTCAGCCTGCAGAATGCACAGGATGGCTGGGACCTGACAGGGGGAGCCAACCTGGTCGGTGGGGCTGCCCGCACCTTTCTGGTCACCTCTGGGATAGTAGCTGTCACAATGGGGCAGATGAGAAGGGCTGCTCGTCTTCTTTACCACTCCGGACGAAATGCATGGGTTGTGCAGATACACTGCATAGCCACGCCCATCACTAGGTCTTATTTCTGGGGTAGGGCTCATATTGCGCACATGCTTAGAAATCCTGCTAGGGCTTATTTTAAGGGTAGGTCTTATTTTCGGGGAAACACAGTAGTCTAAAGATGCCTAAAACTCTAAGACCTGGGACCAACAAAGATAAATTACCTGAAACAAACCAAAATCAAACACAACCATGATACTGTAAACCAAATGTAGGATTTAAATGTCAGGCATTCTAGTATTTATTAGTTTTGTGAAATTGGGCAAGTCTCTCTCCTCTCTGCATAAGATCCCCAGGGTATAATACCATTTGTTTCATAGTTCTTGAAAAGATAAGATATCCTGAAGGCAGAGAAGCTTTGAATACTAGAAAGCACTTCACAAATACCAGGGTTGTAAAACAAGGCAATTCACTCAACAAATGTTAAGCACCTACTGTGTGGCCTGGGGCATGGTGGCTCCCACCTGTAATCCTAGCACTCTGGGAGGCCAAGGCAGGAGGATCCCTTGAGGTCTGGAGTTTAAGACCAGTCTGAGCAAGAGTGAGACCCACCCCTACCAAAAATAGAAAAAAATCAGTCTCTACCAAAAATAGAAAAAAAAAATTTAGCGGGCGTGATGGTACGTGCCTGTAGTCCCAGCTACTCAGGAGGCTGAGGCAGAAGGATCACTCGAGCCCAGGAGTTTGAGGTTGCAGTGAGCTGTGATAATGCCACGGCACTCTACCCAGGGCAACAGAGTGAGACTCTGTAACAACAACAAAAAATGTACCTGCTGTGTGACGGGCTCTGTTCCAGGCACTGAGGAGGTCCCCGCTCTCCTGGAGTCAGCAGCCGGGGCAGAGTTACGAGGTAAACCAGATAATCAATAAACTGATCATTTCAGCTGGTGATGTGTATTATGATAGTAAAGAGAAGATAATAACTCAGAGTGCTTAGGAAAACGGCTTTAAACAGGATGATGGGAAGGCCGCTGTGAGGAGGTAACATCTGATCTGAGACCTAAATGATGAGGAGGAGCTAGCTACATGAAAATCTGAGGCAGAATATTCTATGTAGAGGAAACAGCTTGTACCAAGGCCCTGAGGCAGGAGCAAGCTTGGTAGGTATGAGCCTAGGAGAAGTCAACGGGTGCCAGCGTGGAGGGAACTAGATGTGTTCCAAGAAGTACAGGCAGTTCACACAGGGCCTTTCAGGTCATGATAAGGGGCTTGAATTTTATAGGAAGCTGATAGGAAGCTACTGTAAGTCTTAATCAGGGCAGCAACATAATGACTTGTTTTTAAAAGACACCTTGACTGCTAGGAAACAAGAGTAGAAGACCATTTAGGAGATACTACCATAGTCTGGGCCAGGGATAAGCAAACTAAGGCTGGTGAACCACCAGCCTTTGTAATTCACGTTTTGTTAGAACAGTACCATACTCAATTGTTTACGTATTGTCTGTGGCTGCTTATACACAACAACAGTGCAGCTGAGGATCTGCACAGAGACCATGCAGTGCGCAAAGCCTACAGAGAACATTTACTATACAGACCTTTAAATAAAAAATTTGCTGAGCCCTGCCTAGGCTACAGATGATGGTAGCCTGGATGAGTATTTGTTTTAAAACATTTTTTTAGGCCGGGTGTGGTGGCTCACTCCTGTAATCCTAGCACTCTGGGAGGCTGAGGGTCAGGAGTTCAAAACCAGCTTGAGCAAGAGTGAGACCCCCATCTCTACTATAAATAGAAAGAAATGAATGGGCCAACTAATATATACAGAAAAAATTAGCCGGGCATGGTGGCGGATGCCTGTAGTCCCAGCTACTTGGGAGGCTGAGGCAGCAGGATTGCTTGAGCCCAGGAGTTTGAGGTTGCTGTGAGCTAGGCTGACAGCCATGGCGCTCACTCTAGCCTGGGCAACAAAGTAAGACTGTCTCAAAAATAAATAAATACATAACATAATCTAGAATGTAACAAAAATAAAGATAAACAAACAAACAAAAAAAGACAGAATGCTCACAGGAACCCTACCTCCTATATCCAAGTCTCAAGGCAAGGGGTCGACTGCTCTAGAATAAAGGGCCATATAAATCTTACCTGGCACATTCTACCACCAACTTGAAATCTCACTTTCCATATTTGTTCTGGATAAGCTTGTAGAGGTTAGCTACTTACTAAAGATGCAAAAGCCACCTTTAAGGACTCAGCTGATGAACAGGTGGATTTAAAAGGTGAGAACACCACAGCAGCACAAACTTCACAAGGATCCTTTCATCTGCCACGATGAACTGAGCAGTAAATGCCCAGCGTGGGGACTCTCACGATTATTGACCCTGTTGTTTTTTAAAGATGGCCCAAAACATTGCCAGCCAATAGTGAAGATGAGTCCAAAACACAGAAGACAGGGGTAGAGAGGACTGTGATTCTCAGGAGTCCCCCAGCAGCACGTGCATGGAGTCACTTCAAAGACAGAACCCAAAACACAGCTCTACACACCAGACACGTGACACTGTGCCCATGCCCTTTTGATGATGCCTCTTGGCTTACAGATCTTTTCCCTTCCTTCTAAAGTAGCTAAAATGCATTCCTGAGTCCCTGGCCTTCCTTATAATTTACATAATAATTTCATATGTGGCTGGAATGTAATTTTTTTCCCCAAAGTTGACATGCTAAAAGTATTATAACAGTTGGCTATTCTCATTTTGATTAAATCAACAAGCATCCTTCTCAAATGACTGAAGCTTTGGATTTGTTCTCAATCCATGCTTGCTTCAGGTATCTATAATTTGGGAAGTTTCCACTAAAGGAGAAGCAGTGTAAGAATAGTTAAGAGGCAGAGCTTTGAAGTCAGTAGACTGCATTTTAAATCCTGGCTAAGCAAATGTTAGACATGAGTTCAACACTGTAATACAAAATTATAATTTACATTTATATACATTGTACATTATACTATAATATACTGTAAAAAAAATGTATTCTTTTATACACACACATAACCTTGTTCTAAGAAATGATTTTAAGTATCTAATAGAACAGTAAGAATTAAAAATGAGGCCAGGCCTGGTGGTTCACGCCTGTAATCCTAGCACTCTGGGAGGCCAAGGCAGGAGGACTGCTCAAGATCAGGAGTTTGAAACCAGCCTGAGCAACAGTGAGACCCTGCTTCTACTAAAAACAGAAAGAAATTAATTGGACAACTAAAAATATATATAAAAAATTAGCCGGGCATGGTGGTACATGCCTATAGTCTCAACTACTCAGGAGGCTGAGGCAGGAGGATTGCTTTAGCCCAGGAGTTTGGGGTTGCTGTGAGCTAGGCTGATGCCACGGCACTCTAGCCAGGCAACAGAGTGAGACTCTGTCTCCAAAAAAAAAAAAAAAAAAAAAAGAGTGCTTACTATGTGTGAGGTGTTCTAAGAACACTTTAAATATATGCTATTTCATTTATTCCTCACAATAACTCTCTATGAGGCTGGTATCATTATTTCCATTTTAGGACAAGAAAAACTGGGGCCCAAAGAAGCTGAGTGACCTGCCCACAGTCACCCACCTTACAAGAGGCAGCTAGGCCTCCCTGATAATACAGTCCATGCTCCTGACCACTTGGCTAATTCCCTTTCTTCCATGTAATACATATTTTAATTCTCAAGGACTTAAAACCTAATGACTTCCAGTGCACAGAGCTCAAGCAATTCTTCACATCATAATTGATCATTTTAAACAGTAGCTACTTAAGGGAAGTGAGGTACAGCCCTCAGTTCATAATGGTGTAGGCCAGGAGATAAGAGCCAGGATATTCCAACAAAACCAAGGCCACTCTAGTCCTTATCTGCAAGTATGACCTTGAGGGGACTCAGCTACTGATTTTCTACCACAGGAGTCATTTTCCCCCTTTCTGAGGGGAGGTAAATGGGTTATCTTACTACCTGAGCTATTTTAAGTGTAGTGATAGATGAAAAATAAAGTAACGTCATAGACAATTAGCCACTGCCAGTGGTTAGTGGAAACTTGGGGGAGGGGAGCACTGGACCAGGAATCCCTCAAGAGTCCCAGTTTTCCAGCCAGCTCTTTCAGTGTATGACCTTGGGTAAGGCCTTCAAGAGCCTTGCTCCTTGCTATCTTCACCTGTAAAATGCAGGGGAAGATTAAACTGGTATTCTCAAAGAGGAAGACACAAGGCGATTTGGGGAGGTATGTTTTGTTTTGGGAGGTTGAATGTTTTCAAACTTATACATATACTGTCCTTACAGTTACCTTCTATGCATGGCAAAGTTTTACATTTATGATAGGGATTTAGTTTCACTTTAAAAGATACTTTAAATAAATCTAAATTTAAGAATATTAAGCAAATAGTATACTGAGGGTTCAACGATAGGGCAAAAATCATAAAAGTGGTACACAAATCACTAAAGTTAGGAAACATGGCAATTAATTATTCCCACTGCACATTTTTGAGACTAAAATTCTGACAACAGGTTTGTTTCATAATCAAAGTAGTTCACCTTATAAATCCCAATTGGAAGCTGTAATTATCTTCACAACTTCACTTATTAGAACTTTATACTAACCAGAAATAGACAAAGCTACCTGAATGCCTGCATCCCACTACCTAATATGTTACAAAGAAGACAGTATATCAAATTTATTGCGTACTTACTAAGTGCCTGACAGTGACCTTATAAAGTAGCTACTACTCTCATTACTGTGGGATTTGGAGCCAGTCTGCCTGGAATCATGTCCACAGGGATAACAAGATAACAGATGTAAAGCACCCAGAACAATGCTGGGCACATAGTAAGTAATCAGAAATGTTTGCTATTTTAACATTTTATTGAAGCGTAATGCTAACACAAAGAGCACATCAATCCTAGGTTTATAGCTCGCTCAATTTTCATACTAAAATGCCTAT